>NC_055695.1:30530239-31130239 GCF_017639745.1 Melanotaenia boesemani | reverse complement strand
AACAAAAATATTCTCTAAAAGATTTAGGGATTTAAACCATTTTTATGCACATTCTCAGGATCTGAAAAGTAATTGAACAATCAACATTTCTGTAAATTTTTAATTTTAATACTTTAAGAATCGTTTGCAGGCAATGACTGCTTTAGGTCTGGAACCCATGAACATCACCAAACCCCGGGTTTCCTAACCGTCGCTCGACCTTTTTTTTTCAGCTGTTGCTTGTTTGTGGGTTTGTCTGCTCACCGCGTCTCAAATTCATGGCCAATCAGGTTGATATCTGATGACTGACTGAGCAGAATGTTCCACTTCTTTGCTTTAAACGACTCCTGGGATGCTTTTGCAGGATGTTTTGGGCCATTGTTCATCTGTACTGTGACGTGACATCCAGTCAGCCTTGCAGAATGTGAGCAGAAAGTAAATCCCTATAACTTCAGATTTCATCCGGCTGCTTCTGTCTCATCGTCAGTAAACACCAGAGACCCAGAGCCAGTGGAAGCCATGCCCATACCATCTAACTGCCTCCACCATGTTTTACAGAAGATGTGCTGTACTTCTGATCATTGGCTGTTCCAAGCCTTCTCCATACTTCCTTCATCTTTCTGGATCAGAATGCAGTTCCAGAACGGAGCCGCTTCTTTAGGTGGTTTTTGGTAAAGTCTAATCTGGACTTTCTATTCTTGAGGCTGATTAACGGTTTGCAGCTTGTGGTGAAAACTGTATTTGACCTCATGAAGTCTTTTCTTCATGGTAGACTTAGATACTGATACACCTGCTTTCTGGAGAGAGTTCTTCACTAGGATGGATGTAAAGAGTTTTTCATTACTTTGGATAAGATCGTGTATATATATATATATATATATATATATATATATATAAAACGCTTTCATGAAGAAAATAGATATAATGGAATTGTTAAAGGCAAATTTCCAAAATTTAATGCAATTTTATTCAGTTTATTTTTAAGGAATTTTTCATCATGTTAAATAATCTTTCTTTTTATTTTTACTTTAGTTGTTTTTTTTTTTATTTATTCATCTTTTACAGTGATTCATCAATTTCTTAACTTGTATTTTACATTCATAAGATGATCATATGTAACAGTAAAATATCGTCTGTGATTCATCTGATAATCATGTTTAAACGTTGGGTATTGATATTTGATCTGTTAAATTCTCAATAAACTAAAGATCATCAACATGACAGCCAAAAATAATGAGTTTTTCAGTTACAACCCCCCATTCAGACCCTGATGCGTGCAGACTTTAACACTCACAAAAATACTTTAAATCTTTCCAACAAAAATGATTGAACCAGTTATTAATCATGTCAATTTACTTTATACAGCAGATTATGCTTATGTTCAGAAAATAAATCAGAAGTTATTTTATTGTTGGTTTCCTTCATTCATCAGTGTTACAAAACTAATTTTATAGGATCCTGGTATCATTGGTGTTTTAAAAACAAACAAACAAACAAACAAACAAAAACAAAACAAAACATGTCACTTTAGTTTTGGCCCAAATATCAAGTCAAACTCTAAATATGTATCAATAAGTATCATTATAGGAATGTACATACTTAAATCAAGTTATTATAAATCTGTTCGATTCTACAAAAGGTGCACAAAGAAAACTTTCATTTTCCACTATATGAAAGTAGTTTTGTCTTAACATTTTTAGTGTTTAGCATTATTTATAAACAAGATGTGCATATTAACAGCAGATTTAAAACCATATATCGATTTATTAGTTCAGACATTAACTGTTATACAAGCTGACAGCACTCCATCGACAGATGTGATGAATACAGCAGAGCTAAAACATTCCCATCTGTTTGCAACCAGGTGTGTTGGACTGTGTTACCTTTTAATTGCTCACACTTTCCTTTCTTCAGGGTTTGTCTCATGCATATGACTGAATACCTGCACAGTTTGCAGAAAATTCTTTTAGGAGAATTATATCGTTCTTTTTTATCATATGATGCCAAATATAATCTCTCAGGGCTATCATTTTCTGTGCCTGTTTGCAAAAAACTGGAAAGCTAAGAGGATTTATCTTCTTGACCCATCATCTAGACAATGAGCTGCAGAATAGCTGCGTCCAACTGGGAGGACTGATGCTGGGCCCACCCAACTGGCCCCTTCTAAAGACAGAATCATGTTACAATTGGAGAGGCCCATTACTCCTGTCTGTATCAATTCTCAGTGGCTTTGCAAAAACTCACATTGCATGTGAGCTGGTTGCAGGGATTACTGTATGTCAGTGTGTTCTGGCTTGTTTTGACCAGAAGAGGCTTCAGGTTTCTGTCAGTAAACACCATTAGCAATGAGCAATGGCAGTAGCAGCAAATACCGTCAAAGTTTCAGCCTTTGCATCGAGACTCGGTGGGAAAATGGTGTTGCAGAACTCTCCTCTTCTCAGGAGCCATTTAGCCTGCAGCTATGGCTAATGGTTTACTCACTCCCCGACAGGCCCTCGGGCTTCAGGTAGTCTCACATTGTCATGCTGCTCTCATTAACTCCTATAACTCCTGGAGAGACAGTCCCACACTGCAGGCCTTACAAGTGGAAGTGCAACAGACTGACAAACATGTTAAAAGACTCAGTGAAACTCTCATTTTTGTGGGAGGCAGCTTACTGATAAACTGGAACTCAAACTGGTATTTAGTGGTGCGTGCCTGATTTCTGAATCATACATGACAGTCGCTGTTTATTAAGTTGCCTTCATACTGGCAATAGAAGGTTACTCTGATTCTTTAATTCACCAACATTTTGTGAACATGCAGAGTGACATTGGAACTGATATATATGTGGATATATGGAGAAAAATATTAAATATAAACAAAGTTATGGAATGTTATTGTTCCTATAATAAATGAATTAAATAAAATTGAAAAAAAAATGCCTATAAAGCAAACATAGCCAGCCATATGATCAGCTCCACCTTGTAGTACCTGATCAGACCCAGTTTTTCCTCCAAAGCTGCCTTAATTCTTGGTGTCATAGACTGAAAAAGGTGGTGGAAACCTTCCTCAGAGGTTTTCTCCATATTAACATGACAGCATCACACAGTTGCTGCAGGTTTGTCGGCTGCATCCATGATGAGAATCTCCCGTTCCACCACATCCCAAAGCTGCTCTACTGGACTGAGATCTGGTGGCTGTGGAGGCCGTTGGAGTCCAGTGAACTCATCGTCATGTTCTAGAAAGCAGGTGGAGATGATCTGAGCTTTGTGACATGGTGCATTATCCTGCTGGAAGTAGCATCAGAAGATTCACCACTGTGGTCATAAAGGGATGGACATGGTCAGCAACAATACTCAGGTAGGCTGTGCCGGTTAAACCAGGCCACGTTGGTACTAAGGGGCCCAAAGTGGGCCAAGGACTTCCTGTTGTCTTTCTATCATCTCCAACCAGTCTGCCCATTCTCCTCTGACCTCTGACATCAACAAGACATTCTGGTCCAGACAACTGCTGCTCACTGGATATTTTCTCTTCTACAGACCGTTCTCTGGAAACCCTAGAGATGGTTGTGTGTGGAAATCCCAGTAGATTAGCAGTTTATGTTTATGTACATGTTTATTGAGGGTTAGGCTTAGTTAATAAAAACACACACTTAGGGTTAGAGAAACTGGTGAAGTTAGGGTTTACCATCATGTCATGTGAAAGCTCCCCTTCATAACACAATGAGAAACGTTTTTTTGAAAATCTTACTTTGTTTTCCTCATTGAGACATGATGTTTTTATTCTGTGGAGTTTGGACTTTCATCCTTTTAGTCTTGCTCAGTTCTGTTAAAACTTATTCATTTTAAAGTAGTTTCCAACTGCATTGAACTGCTTAAGAGCACCAAAATCCTTCAGTGTTTCTACCTGGAATGTCGTACTCAGCTGCACTTCTGTCAGTATGTCTCAGAGATTTTGTTTTTGGAAATAAAAATAGCAGCGCATCAACCCTATACAAAATCCAGCTATACAAGATTTCACTCTTCTTGTACTTGTGCTTGTTGAGGTTGAAAAAGATAAGAGGAAAATAGTGCATCATAAACTGGCTGCAGGCCTCAGGGCAACAGTGTCTGCTCTAAAGCGGGATAATCTCATATCAGTGTGGTGTGTTCATTTAGCTTAAAAGATAGGACAATTTTAGAAGCACCTCCTTAGGTTATTATGAAGCTTTTCATTCTCAAGATGATAAACTCTTTCTGGCACCTGTGTAATTTACTAATGACACATGATTTTTTTGCCTGCGCTGACTGCGAGCCGTGGAGAAATTACAGCACGGTGCAGAGCTTCAACAGATATGCCAGACGCTGACATTGAGGCAGAACCTGGTTGGGCTGTTTTAACTCCTTTAATTAGGTGTGTTTACTCTGTATTTTATTTGCAGAGATCATGGAAGAGCCTGGGGAAAGGTAGATTTAATTAAGGGACACTGATGAAAGCACACAGCTCACACAATCTCCAAAGTGTTTCCTGTGATATTGCTGCAAAATATCCTGATGACAGGTGGTGCTGGGGAGGAGTTGACACGGCTGTGAAATAGAATGATTTGGATTCATTCTCACCATGTGTAGGTGGGAAAGTGTTTTAGGTCCTCTGTTATATACCGCTGAACTCTATTTAACTGCCAAATGAAATCCATTTAAATACACAATCAGACTTATGGAGGAGAGTAGGGTTTCACAGGTGAAACATAACATAAAAAGATATGATTGCATATTTTGAATTCTGATGGTCGGTGAGATAGCGGAAACGTACGAACAGCTTTGCAATTAGCAAGTGCAGGCCTGCCACATTGTCAAATGCCCTCACGCTCTGTCTCTGCGATAATTGTCACTGCCCCTCTCTTTTATTACAATCTGTCATAGAGTCAACCATATTCATTATGAATTCTTATCTACTTGTGCTTTAACATTTGCCAGATGGCACGTTGGTATCAAAAGTTAATAATGATGTAGTAAGGAAATTAAGACTTTATCAAAAGATACTTAATGCCAGAAAAAAAGGAAAATCAAAATACACAGATGCATCAGATGATCCTCTATGATCCATCTGTGAACATGTAAGAGATGAATCATCCTATCTTATAGCCACAGAATATGCAAATTACCACAGAGAGCAAAGCTGATATTAGATTTGGTTTAGTTTAACTAATCTCCTTTGGTCATAATTTAAGTTTGATGTCAAAAGAAATCTCATTTTCTACTCACAGATGTAATCTGGGTCTACAACCTACAAAGAAAGAAATCAGTGACAAGAAATTTAAAGAGCACAAAATGTGTCCAGGAAAATATCAGCACAGGGTCAGCAGCCATGGCATCAAATACTCCTGTCCTGGATGTTGTCAAACACACAAAATCAAATTAGTTGTTGTATCAATGTTGTTATAAAACATTCACAACAATTCAAATGATCTGAGCTTCAAGGTGATTTTACACCAGTTCAAAAACATGTCGGCAATGTGTCACAGATTCACATAAAAGTTCTAACTTTAAAAAGTTGTTTAAAGTGCCAGAATCTGTGTTTTCAGACACCAGAGAAGTTAAGATACATATGTACAAGAATAGAGTAAGAACATTAAATGGAAGATTAAACAGGCATTGGCTGCTAATTTAATGGGAGGTAATGCTAACTGCTGTGCAACAAGCTAGCAAGCACAGTTAAGGAACAGCAGTAAGTTTCCATATTTTATTTGGCAGGTTTTTTTAGTCTGTTGTCTTTTCTTAAATTGGCACCACAGAACTTTATGATACCTTGGCGCCTCCAGCAAAGGCTAACTTAGCATCCATCTCCATCCTATCTCTTCTCTGAGATCTATCCAGCCAGTAAAAGTTGGTCCAATGTTGACTCCTGTCTTATCTCTTGCTCTGTCACTTTCTGTTTTTTCCTCTCTTTTTATGATAATCCTCTTGTGTTTCTGTGCTGATTTAGCCATGGTGCATGTTCAAAACGACCAATATGTTAACGTCCAGATGCCGACATGTGACATGGAGCCGTATCAAATGCAGCACTCTTATGGTGATGGGGAAATAAAGGTGAGTAGGCTGGTTTTCTCAGCCTCAATATGCTGCAGGGCAAGGACGGCTCCAGAAATGTATGCCAGTGTGACATCAAAATGAGTCTGAAACACAGTTTTAAGATTGGAAACTTATATAGTGTCACTTTAAAGAGTTGACATGTACAAGGCTTACATAAAAAATATGTTCCAACTGCATTATAGATAATGGATGGATGGATGGACGGCTCAGTTAGCCTGTCTGTCAGTCAGTGTAACACAAAAGTGAAAAAGTTAATAAAACTTTAGAGCCAGCGTTTTACTGGACTTTTGTCTACTGTCAAACCACATAATTTGTGGTAAAGATGACAGTCCTTGCAGGAAAATACAAATGGATGTTGCAGTTTGGTTTGTCACATTCAATACAAAATTACAATGGCTAAAGAAATTACAGCAATATCCCATTTTTCATCTGGACTGTTTTGTCTGCTTCCTTCTGTGCAATAATATTGTAGAAAGGTTTAGTTCAGTGGAGAGATGGTTTATACTTGGGATTAGGCCCAACAGCAATTTAGTTAGTTCACATTAATATCTTAAAGTAATATATACGATATACAGCTTAGTATAAAGTGTTTAGCATAATTGCAGCTGCAGTCCCTTTTTTATTTATGTGGATACAGTTCAGCTAAAGTATATTTTGTAAGTTATACCACTTTCTTATTCAGAAATACATAGTTTTTCATTTTTAATGACTTCCAATGAGGTGACGGCATTCTCACTTTAGTCTAGGTGAGTAAAAACAAAGGTGGTTTAGGGGTGAGTACGGCATGATTATGTTTAGATTTGACTTGTGGAATTTTACAATCCAGTAAAATCATGCAGATAAAAGCCACATGTGGAGTCAGTTTTGATGCATCAACATCAAATTAGAAAATGAATGGATTTAGACACATAGTGGTTGTCTGTCTAACACATGAGACAAAACAGAGCAAATTAGAAATGATGGTCACTCCTATACAAGCCTGTTTCAGTGCTTTCACGCCTCAGTGATACTGTTATCTAAGATGCAAGTAAAGCCTGTTGTTGATGTCTCTCCTCTTGAAAAATTGGCCCAAAACAGAAGGAGAATTTCAGCAATGTAGAGAAAATGAGGCTCATGGGAACAAGAGGTACGGTCTTAGATTTTCCTCCTCTGTGACATCTTGAATAGTTCAGGAGTTATGTGCAAAAGTTGTGGAAGATAATGTCTGGTGACATAGACTTGTTGTCACATTTTTCATCCACTGCTATCCAGTCTCATTGCATTCAGATCACACTTCTTCAGGCAGATAACGGTTTCCTCAGGATTAATGTCCCAATTTCGGCATCCTCCAACACATCACACTTAATGACCTTGATTTAAATCACAAGATGGTATGTAGGAACTCATATTACTTCCAAACAGGAAAACAGATCAGCCTTTAGGTGCTGTTATTAGTCCAGCTACACAACTCTGGCCCTGCAGCTATCAGTGTGATAGGCGGCCGCCTCCACTGCTTGCTTTGATTGAGTCTGTGTTGGTTTACTGAGCTGAGACATGTCGCTCATTCATATACATTCATATATACTTTTCTTCAAATCTCTTTATTATATACATATATAGATATATATATAGCTTCAGATGTACAAAGTATATGACTTTCTGCATTTGAACTGTAATAAATATGCACTCACATACATGTCGCTCTTGCATATATACTATTATATGCAAGAGCGACATGTGTGTGAGCGCATATTTATTACAGTTCAAATGCAGAAAGTCATATACTTTGTACATCTGAAGCCAAAACAATTTGACATACCAAGTAAATCATCTAGGTGGTGTTGCTTTAAAAAGTGAAAGGTATGATAAGCCCAGAGGATGAACTAATGCTAGTTTAAAGCTTTCCACATGCTTTTAAAATTCCCAGTAATTCCCAGCATCTTGGCTAAGCTGATGACAACATCACACAAATGACAAAAGTCAAGCAGGCACAAGGCAACCTGCTTATGAGCCTGTAAATGATTTTAGCATCAAAGGTAAGAAGGTGGGTTATCTGTAAATTGTGGAAAAAAAAAGAAAAAGAAAAAGAAAAACATGAAATGCAACTGCAGAATTTCATTTGCATGTTTCTTTCTAAATATTCATCACATATACAGTATGCTGACATTATAAAAATATTCACTTGCTGAAAATGGTTTGTCATGAGTTTAATGTGAAATAATGAGGTTTTCTCTCTTCCACTTATTGTTTGATTTCATTACATTAAGGATTATTAAGATGGTGCTTAAGTCATTCAGAGGAAATTATTTCCCATTGGCAAAGTGACAGCTCGATAAAGCTGACCTTTCGAAAGAATGAGGACAAAAGAGAAAGAATTAAAGTTAACGCATTGATCAGGTTTGCCACATGTTCCACATCTGTATATAAATCCCTGTCAGGGTGACCACTTTGCAAAACACACAGCAATCTAAGGAGTTCTGAAATGCACTTGATGGTTGGCAACAATTAACATTTTTAATCGCGATTAATCGCATGAAATGCTGCAGTTAATCACATTGTTAAGCGTAAAATGACTCTTTCCTTTAAAGAAGGCCTACAGCTAAATAAAGAAAATGCAGTAAATTTTGGTTTACAAACATCAGGGGTCTCCAACCTGCAACTCTGGAGCCGCAAGTGTCTCTCTGGACCTTCCACAATGTCTCTAAATACGTGGCTAAAATATTTTTTTTAAATCTGTCTTTCTTGTTATTACGTTGGAAACCAGAGCCTTTCTTTTTTACTTTACATAATTTTCCACAAATATCTACATCCTTTAAAAGAAAGTCTGTATCCTTTTTTTTTTTTTTTTTTGATAAATGTTTTATGTGGAAATAAATATGTGGTTCTTCAAAATTAACAAATATCCTATGGTGGCTCTTCATTATATATATATATATATATATATATATGTGTGTGTAGTTGTGAAGAAATACTTATTTCTTTGTGTATGTCATTTCAGACAGGAGGCAGGAAACATAAAGCTTGTAAAGAAGAGGTTAAATCGTGGCTGCTATACAGCATCGTGCCAGTGGAAGACCTTGCTAATGTGGCTTTACAGAAAGTGACAGATTAGTTTTTCATTTCTTTTTTTAAATTTCTTTATTAAATGAGTTCAGTTCATATAGATAAGGTCAGATGTTTTTGTAGGATAATTAATTTTTAAACACAGCAATTCAGCTCCATTCAAGACATATTGGGACTCAATTCAACTAGATTTGATGAAGTTTGATACAGCTCTTTATATTTCTTTTGTAAATGAGAGTAATTCATTTCTGTATGTGTCAAAAGGGAAGTATTTTATCGCTTCATAGCAGAAGAAAAAATCTTGTATTTTCTTTACATTAATACAGAAAAGTTGCATTTGCCTGTAAAATAAAGTTGTTCGCTTCTCGTAACCAAATCACACTGAAAGTTTGCAAAGCTTTAGTTTTAAATGAAAAATGTGCTTCCAGCTGTTCTCGCTTATGAAAGCTGTGTCTCGCATCATCAGTGGTCTTCTTCTGGCCAGGAGACAAACAAAATTTAAGAAAATGAAAAATAAATTTGGTCAAGAAAATTATTTAGAAAAAAGCAACAAGGTTTGTGCTACAGCCTGACTAATTAATATCAGGTACAAAATGAAATTAAATGAATAGCATCTGCTGAGGTTTTCCAGGCCTGAGCAGGTTGAAGTGACGTTTGCGTCAAAGCTGCATGTAGAACATGTAGTTAAAGTAGCTTTAACAGCAATGGAAACACGTATGAGATTTATGTCTCTGAGACAAATGAGGAAACGACTATGAGTTGCATGTTCTGGAGACCAGCTTAGGTCTGCAAGTGTGATGTTACTCACATACACTACGCTACAAAATGAACAGGATGCTGAATATTATATAGATGTTTCTTTGCTGATTTATAAGTTTATATCCAGTGTAATGTTTTGGAGGGTTCTTTACATGCAACTGTTAAGAGAGACATCTGGAATTAATCCATATAAGACCTCAGGGGTCTAACTAATCACCTCAGTAACCCGAGTAAACTCTTGCAGATGTGAGATAATTGCAAACACAGACTTACCAAATAGCTCCATTTAGATTTGCAGAGGTAAGTCCCAATGTGAGGGGTGACAGGTAGGTGACCCATCTCATTCCCCTGCAGCTTCTCAGTGCAATATGATCTGCTGCAGTCTGTACAGGGATATGCTATTACAGAGCACCAATGTATTTTCCCAGCCCTGGTTGATGTTCTCATTTAAAAGTGGGTCCTTGTTGTTAGATGTGCGCTGACACATGCAGGAGATCCTGACTCACACAGACAACACAGTCAAAACAGTCAAAACACTTTGAAGATGCAAAAAATCCTCATTAATTGTGTAAAATCGGTTTCTCTCCACAGAAGTGACAGGAATGGTGAAATGGTGGGCTTCATGGGTAGATATGTTAGATAACTGGCTCTTTAAAGCAAGGTTAAGGCATTTTTAAAGGCTTCACATTGGTTGTTCCTCCTTCCGAGCAAGTTTGGAGTACTAAAAAAATAATTAGGGCATCACTGATTGTTATGGAAGCCATGAAACACGAAGAAGAATGAATAATAATAATTTTTACCTTATTATTATCACTGCATGTCCTACTCAAGCATTGCTTCATTGAAGCCTCAATTAATGAACCCTACAGTGCACATAACTATTTAAAAGAACAGTAGCAATGATCGGCACCATTCTGACCTTAGGGGAGGGACTTTAACTTGTTAATTATGTTAATTAATTACAAAAGAAGCACATTTAATCACAGTTTGAAATCCTAATAAGGCGGAATGTTTGTCAGTGCACGTGTTCCTGGTACACCGAAAACACAGGTGCACAGGTCAGAGCTTAGCTAACAATTTAGCAACTTTGGCGCTAAATTGTTAGCTAAGTTTCCAGACGCATTTAGTGACTCTATTTTAAATAAGTAACTGGCAACAAATCCAACGACTTTTTCCATTGTTATTGGAGACTTTTGGAGACTAACATGAAAGCATGAAAACAAATATATTTACTTCTTCTCAATGAGCTCTGGGTCCTGCCACAGGCCCTCAGACCCTTTGCCTGCCCAAAATAATGCATAAAGAGCCTTGGTCCTCACGCAGCACCCAGTTACAAGCTACAGTCAGAGCTCAGAGTGAAAATTAAATGCACAAAGCTGACACTGGCTGATCCCACCCTGGCTTACTTTCAGATATTAATGTTTATTAATGAAGAGTCTGGACAAAACATTTAAACATTTTAAATGCAATAACATGTTGTAGACTCTTAATTAGAGAACAGCCGGAGATGTTAAAGTACTTAAAATTTCTTTTTCTACTGTTTGGAAATTAAATCCAATTAAATGCATTTTTCCAGACATTACTAGATCTTTAGTTTACAATATTAACGTCTTTGTCGATTATTTGATTCAGTCCACTAAAATTCATGCATTTTGGGGCAAATAATGTTATGCCATTAAAATGCGATTAATCAAGATTAATTAATTACAAAGCCACCCATATCCACCTATATATATATATATATATATATATATGTATATATGTGTGTGTGTGTGTGTATGTCAGTGTTTCTCCTTGGTATTTTGGCTTTGAGGTGGCGGGCAGCAACAGCTAATCATGGATCATTAAATTTATGACTTTGGTGCCTAAAGGGTTAACATTAATATAATTATTAGACTTGTGTCATGTGTGCTCTTTTGGCAATGAAAAAGATCAAACATAAGTAGTGCCCCCACCCCCCACCCCCTTCTCCCCTTTTCCTTACCCCCTCCTACTGGCTCTTCTGCCTCTACTGCAGCTGTTTGGGGACTTCCACATTGTTCGTGCTGACATGGTGAGCAGTCAGATGTCCTAGTAGCCTCATTCTCCCTGCTAGCAGAGCATGTCCCAACTGTTGTCAATTTATCAATGTATCGTGCATTAGTGGGCACAGTTTGAGCCACCATTAGGACAGGTGCCTCCATCCATCATGGCCAAGTCACTTATTTCACCTTGTCAGGGGAAACTAAATGGAGCTTTTGAAGAAATGTAAACAACCCTCAATGGACAATCAGATGGCCCACATCAACACTCGCAGCCAGAGAACTGGTCACAGAGGGAGTTCAGTGTCCCATTAACATCCAGGGAGAGGCCTCCCGTGTTCACGCGGATGTTTTCCCGTATGTCCTGTAACCATACAGATGTCCTGATGTGTAGCAGATGAGCTGGTGTTGGATATGCAGAATAAATGCTGCATTTTCTTCCAGCTGTAATTGTCTTTTTGTCTTGATGACAAAGAGAATCATTCTGCTGTGCTCTGCAGTAGTGGTGCATCTTTGAGATGTCATTCGTAAAAGAGTGACAAATGTGAACTGATTCTTTCTTGTTTCATCTAAATACTTTTAAATTATGAAAGATTTTAGAGGAAAATGTGTCACTTTCTGAGACTCCTACAGTGGCATTTATGGTTTAAAAATGTCAATTAATAATGCAACACTAACAAAATATTATGCATGTATTCACTGTGTAAGAGAACACGCCAGCCAAGTCATGTTTGAACATTTGCTTTGCTTAAAACGGGTTTTTGAGAGTTTCATCTTGACATTTGTAATCTTACACTGAGAAGGATGTGCTTCTTTCTTTTCCATTATACTGCTACACAATGCAGCCAGAGGTGAAGTGAAGTAGGTTTTAATTAAAAGGGAAAAAAGTCTCTCTGTGTGTGGGTAATCAAAACTGTTAATCAGTCCCCACCAATCAGCCAGAATAATAATGGCTCAACAGCAAACAGTAAACACAATGAAGTGAACAGCGAGAAGACTGATTGATGGAGATTAGACTGAGAAGAGCAATACAACATTAGAAACAGAAAAAATATTTAGCAGCTCTGTGTGGCTTCATGCAGCTAGTAAACCTACTTCATTAGCTCCATATACTGCATGGTGGACTCGAGGCACTTTTACAGACACAGTCCAATTCATTGTATTTCAATTACAAGCTAATTAAAACAAATCCATCATATGACCAACATTAGTCCTGTTTATAATAGCTGTGTTCACAAAAATAATTAACTAGCAAAGGAAACCAACAAATTGCATCAAATCTCCTCTTTGATTCAGTCCTCCATCTGGAGCTGCATGAGGAGACAGTTAAGAGGAAAACCTCCATTTTAACAGGAAGGAAAACCGCCCCCAGAACCAGGAAGGTTGGTTATCTTCCCGGACCGGTCGGGGGTGGAGAGGACAGGAAAGAGGGGTCAACAAGCAGCATAACTCTGAGCCAGGGACACCTGCTGAGAAAGAAAGAGAAACACAAATTAATGACAACATTGTCAGATATTTCTACATGGAGAGTAAAGAGAGCAGAAAGGAGCCGAGTGCATCTCTGGATGTCACCCAGCAGCCTCGGCTTAGCAGCAGAACTAAAGGGATGGATAAGGGGCACGAAGCTAGATCTACTATAAGGTTTATCAGAAAGGAAAGTTTGAAGCTAATCTGCCTCCTGAAGCCAAACTGAGAGCTGGTTCCATGAAGAGGGGGTTGATAATTGAAGGTTCTGCCTCTACGTATATACTGCGGTACCTGAATTAAACAGAGCCATCATTCCTTAGTAAATCCCTTACTAGAGCTACTGCTGTAAAAAACCTGTTAAGAAAAAAATTAAAGAAAATAGTCTGTTTTCTCTCAGAGAATAAATTCTTTGAAAGACTAAAAACAAAAATGAATTTATTTTACTGAAGAGCCAGTGGCTGTCGTACAGATTATTCCTCTGTACTGCAGAACTCTGTTGTTTGAAATCCATTTGAAGCACATCAGTGAGCCCCACGATTGCACTGACTGACGTGTTTTTTCATTGCCATTAATATGGACACTAGGCCTGTCACTATTCATTTACAATCCAGACTGTCATTCAAAGCTGGAAGACTATTAAATAATTGATCTGTAAATGTGTGTTTGATTTCATATTTCATATTTTAGTTCAATGAGTGCAACATGCCATGTCTTGTACGTGTTCAGCAGAGGATTTTTCTAACCCCCGATCAGTTGGCAGGCCTATTGTTCTCTCTTTGCTCTACGAAACAGAGCCAGCCAACAATTTGTGCCATTTTATTCAGCACTGATTCATTGAAACACAGGATGATAAAGGTGTTTGTGTCCTAACTGTAACACTACCTCTTCACAAGGGGTAGGTGCTGATAAGCGGTTCCGTTGTGGGTCCTTTTCCAAGTTGGTAAAATTCCCAGACTGGCTGAGATTTGTATCATCTATGAAATCATTTATTTACAGTAATGGCTTTTTTTTCTCATTTTGTTGCATTACAACTTGCTTTAAAATAGATATTTGGGAAGATTTTAATCATTTCATTTGCAAATCTTTTAAAATGTTTGTTGTAGTAAATAACACAGCAAGGAAAGAAGAAAACATGAGCATAACTATGTTCAGCCCCAAAGCCAGCGCTTGGTAGAGCCACCTTCTGCAGTTGCAAGTCTCATTGCACAGTTTGTCATTGGGATCTTTAAAGCCAAACTGCTCCAGCTTCTTTAGGCCGGATGGGTTCTGCTGGTGTTCAGCAGTCTTTAAGTCCTGCCACAGAGTCTCATTTGGATTGAGGCCTAGGATTTGACTTTACCATTCAAACAAATTTAAACATGTCATCTGAAACTATTCAAGTGTTGCTTTATCAGTATGCTGAGGGTCATTGTCCTCTGTCCCAGTCTCAAACCTCTGGGAGACTGACATAGGCCTGGTCTGTGATCAGCTTATGACAGTGCTGGGGACAGATTCAGCAGTCACTGCTGTGGAGCTTTAAGCTCCTTCAGGGTTCCGTTTGCTCTCTGTCTTATCTCTGATTGCCCAGTCTGAGTTTTGGTGGACGATCCTCCGCAGGTTTGTTGTGGTGCCATATTCTTTCCATTTGGTAATGAGGGATTTCGTGTTATACTATGGGATTTTCAGAGTTTCAGATCCATCCACCCATTTTCCATTGCTCATCGGTGGTCGGGTTGTGGGGGCATAGTCTAAGCAGAGAAGCTCAGACTTCCATCTCCCCGGCCATATCTTCCAGCCCCCCACGGGTAATCCAGAGGCATTCTCAGGCCAGCTGAGAGATGTAGTCCCTCCAGCCTGTCTTGGTCCTACTGGGGATGCCCCAACCACCTCATCTGGCCCCTCTTGGTGTGGGGGAGCAGTGGTTTTACTCTGAACCCCTCAGAGCTTCTCATCCTATCTCTAAAGAAGAGTCCGGCTACCCTGTGGCGGAGACTCATTTTGTCAGATTGTATTTGTAATCTCATTCTTTCTGTCACTACTCAGCTGATGTGCAGAAGTGAGGGTAGGAACGTCCATGACAGACTAATGCAGAGTCCACATCACTGACAACGCTGCACTGACTCATCTCCTGCTCCATTTTCAGATATTTAACCCAACTCTGATCTGTTCTCCTCCACAACTTTGTCCCTGAGGTGGGAGTATTGCTTTTAGATGTTTCCTTTCCTTTTTCTTTTGAATTAAATGAATGGATCCTTGTGCAGAACTTGACAAGCTGTTGGACCCACTTCACTTCAGTCATGTATGGGAACAGGGAAGCATCTAAAACCTGCAGGACAGAAAGCTTATGGAACTCTCCTCTAGGGCCCTTTAAAACAGGTGTGTCCATACTGAAATCAAGTTGGACCTTATTAGGGGCTTCAAAGCAAACAGGGTAAATATCAATGCATTTTTGGGTTGAAGACAGTCAAGGTTTGACTCGATATAGATTATATCACCCTGTCATGAGGTAATCATCTTTATGCTAACAAGTTGAGCATCATCTGACTTCAGCTTCACTTTGAAGACATAGCAGTCACGTGGGCAACACGGTCCTCAGCTGACTTAACATGTTTTGTAAGATGTTGAAACATTTGTTGCCATGGCAGTTGATTCTGACTTAATCCATAACTATGTATTCTTTGATTAGCGAGTAGCTCATAATTAGCTTCATCTAGTTGGCCTCATGAAGTGTAAAAGACAGCATTATTTCATGCTATGAAGCCAATTTTCCTAAACAAATTTCTTTCTTCTCACAATGTGGATTGTTAAAGTCAGAAGTATGTTATTATTGATTGAAAATATTCACTCTAATGAATCACAAAGATTTGCACTCATTAATACAACTCAGGGCAGTGCTTGAGGAGGAAAGCTGAAAAGAAAACAGCTAACCACACATTATTCAGCTTGTTTCTAAACACACAACTTCAGTTTCAACTCTTAGCATCACATTAAATGAAGCTGCATGTGAGAGCAAGAGAAAAAATCTGTATAATGAGATGTATGAGGGGGCAGCAAATTTACCCAACCTCATGAAGAGCACTACTGTTGATTAGCACAGCAGCTCTTGTAAGGTCAGTGAAAGCTGTTATTTGCATCATGGATGCTGAATAATTTGGCCCAGCCAAAGCAGAGTGAACATGTGTTCTGATCAATCCTTTAACTGGAGAAGTCTTTTTACGAAGACATTTCTATGGATATAAAAATGACAATAACAAGACAACAGCATGATCAACATTCACTGCTAGCACAGAGACTACCCCACTTTGAATCCAGACATATTTCACCTCATTCAGATATATTGTTATGAAGTGAATTCAATTCAAAATGAAAGTAATTATGTCTATTATATTCAAACAAAATGTTGTAAACCTTTGGCCATGCTAATCACATCTTCTTTTATTCAGAGTGAAGATTCTAGTTGTCTGTTTCTTTCCTTTCATATTTCAGATGCTTATTATCGAATTTTTCTTTTGAAGGCCTTGATTATTCCCCGTCTGAAAATGTACAATAATTGCTGTCCTACTGCTTAAAGTCTGTTGGGTGAAAGAATAAAAGGGTAGTCTTTTCAATGGTCAATCAGCAAAGAAGTACATTAATCATTATCTTACATTACATTTCTTGTTTTGTGCATGAAGCGCAGTTCTGAAGGAATTAGAATGGCTTTTTACGCTTCCAATTATGCATGAGATTTGTATAGTTTCTCTAAAATATAATATGAACAACAAGCATAAAATAGAATTCACAAAAAGGAGAGCGCTTTGATCACATACTGTATGCCTTAAGGAGTCTTGCCTGGGAGTCTTTGATGTGAATCAGTGCATGAAAGGCAGGCCCAATTGGCCTGGGGTCACCCTCAAATTTGCACTCTCTAATCATGTGGTCCATGTCAGGTGTGTGGAAAAAATGGTCCCTCGTGGTTCGATTTTTAACCTCATGGCATGAGGCAAAATTTCCTCTAACAGGGGAGTGCAAAACTATTTGTTGCCTGTTCATTTGGCTTTACTTTTTACAAATAAATAAAAAATAAATAAATAAATAAATAAATAAAATAATGCAACTTGTGAAAGACTTTGCAGAGGACAAAGACAGGATGGGAGGAAAAGCCCAAACAGTTGTTGTGTTAATACCTTGATAAACACCGGGATTGCAGCAGCTAATTACCATCAGATGGATGGAGCTGAAAGGTCAGTCATAGGCTTTTTTTAGCCACATGGGCAGCGCTGCTCCGGGGACATCTGTGCTGCTTTGTTCTTTAGTTCAGTATTTTAGGCCAGAAATAAGTACGTCAACAACATCAACGGATTTGATCAACTTTCATGTATTTGTGAATTCTGACATCATTCCCTGCTGTCTTGGATTATTTAAACACATTCAGAATTTAATATATTGTTGAGTTTTTAAAAATGGAATTTATTGAAATAAAAACATTGCTATAACTGAGATTAGCTTTTAAGCTAATGTTTGTGAAGAATGTACATCTTTTTCTTTTTAAAGTAGAAGAAGGAAAAATTATATTTACCTGGCAGAGAGGTGGCGACTGCATAAATCTTTGCCTTCTGTGTACTACCGTTTGGCAGAATTAGTATGCACCACTATTATTGGCCATGTCTGAGTTGACTGTTTTTGTCTGAAAGCATCACTTTTTAACTTACAGGGTTTCCTGAGCTGGTAATATTAGAGTTGTGGGATACATCACCATGGCAACATGGAAAATATCTCTAAGGCTTTCAGCAATAAAATGGATTTTGTGTTTGAAACTCTGAAGGAGCAACCAATAAAACATTGATGTCCTTAAAAAGATTCCTCACTCAGGTGGAAACCTGCAAGGTTTCTCGATAGTCAGATGGCAGCTGTTAGCAAAACCACTTGACAAGATGATTGTATTGTACACATAAAAATACTGCAGCATGTCCATAGATAGTGGTTTAACAGCACTGTTTTGTTGGCAGGTGTACTCATTATAAAAGCTACTCAGAAAGGAAGCTGACAGAGGAGGGAATTTTTTGTCTCATAAACTCAACATTTTCGAAGTGGTTGGAGCAAGACTTTGACTATTTACAACTCTGAATTGCTTCACTTACATTGACTGGGTCTACTTAACATGGACATATTGCTGCACAGTCGACCTTGTTGCTACCTGGACATTTTGCAGCTGAGAAAGTGATACAGTGTAAATATTTACAACACATTTTTAACCTAATACAACAATGCTTTGTTTTAGCTGGTCAAACATTTGCTCTTCTGACAGTCCTATTCTAATAAGCAAGTTTTCACTTTCCCACATAGAAAAGTTATGATTTTCCACAGTAAGAACTCTGACTGTTGTCTACAGGTAAGAAACTGAACTTAAAGTATTTTACATAAACCCACTTACAATGCCTTTAGTCAGATTATCGACAATACAACATCAAGTCTGCACACAGAGAAACTCCTCCAGCTTTGGTAAGTACAATTTATGTTACAGTTCAAAGGTTTACATTCCTGTTAAAAAGGGAGGTTTTCCTCTCCACTGTCTCCTCGTGCAGCTCAAGATGGAGGATTGAATCAATGAGAAGATCTAATCCAATCCATTGTTTTCCTTCGGAACACAGTTATTATAAACTGAACTAATGTGGCTCATTTAATGGATTTGGTTTAATTTTATTATTACTGGACTTTAGTGAATTGGATTAAATTGGACAGTATATTTGAGTTTTTTTTTAGATGACTTTATCAAGAGTTGGTGTTATACAAATAAAGCTGAACTAAATTGAACTGAATAAGAAGTGCAACTTGTAGGTAAAGCTTTTGAAGGATCTGAGTCCCATGGTGGGCCGTGGGGTAGAAATGGCAAAAGCAGAGGAAGTCCTGACTGTTTGGGATGGTGTGTATATTTCAAGTAGTTTGGTGAGGTATGGGGGAGCAAGATTGTGGAGGGTCTTGAAGATTAGGAGCAGTATTTTAAAGCTGATATGGAAGCAAACCAGAAGCCATTGGAGCTGTTTAAGAACAGGATTAATGTTATGTGTGGAAGGAGTTCTAGGGTTGATGTGGGCAGTCGAGTTCTGAACCAGCTGATGTTTCTGGAGGGACTTATGTGTTAGACCATATAGCAGTGCAATATAATAATCAAGGTGGGGTGAGACAAGAGCATTCATCCCGTATAGTAGGGCTGTTGGGGGTTAGTGATGGACGGAGATGGTTGATGTAGCAGAGATGGTAATAGGCAGACTGGGTGGCTATGTTGATGTGAGCGGGATGACACCCAGACTCTTGACCTGAGGGGGATGGATGAACAGTGGAGACATCTGTATGTAGTAAAAGATTTTCTAGATCTGGAAAGTGTGGATCTGGTGCCAACAATGAGTTGGAGAAAAAAAAAGTTTTTACTTCTTAGAGATAGTCATGGAGGTCGAGGGGAGGGCATGTAGAGCCAGGTTTGGTGGGAGATAGAGCTGGGTGTCATCTGCATAATAAGGAAAATGAAATCTGTGCTTTCTGAGAATATTGCCAAGGAGGAGTAGGTAGGGACCCCGGGACAGCGCCCTGGGGCACACCACTGTTGACAGGAAAAGGCTGAGATTTAACATTTTCCAGCTCAACTAACTGTGTTTTACCAGAGGTGTATAAACCAGGACAGAGTGGTGCGGTTTAGACCAATAGAGGTTAGGTGGTTGAGGAGGATGTGACGGGAGATGGTGTCAAAGGCTGCGGTAAGGTCAAGGAGGATGAGTAGGTAGAAGTCTGGAATTTGCTGTCATGAGGAAGTCAGTGGTGATCTTTCCCAGAGCAGTTTCTGTGCTGTAATGAGGATATAAACTGGCCTGGAAATGTTCATAGAGAGCATTGTGTGTGAGATCACTATGGAGCTTTGTATCTACTTCTTCTTACTGAGTTTTGGACAGAAAAGGGAGGTCAGAGATTGGTCAAAAGTTATTACGGTCATTTGGGTCCAAGCCCCAATTTTTTTAGTGTAATTGATTATTGATGTTTTGAGGAGGTGGGATTGAACCTGAAGGAATAGAGAAAAGAAAACTTGAATAATGTGATCTGCTGTTTATTTCCATGGTTTCCTGGAGATGTAATGGCCCAAACTTTAGCAATCACACTGGTGAGATTGGGAATACTATGCCCTCAAAGAGAAAAAACATTCAATATGTAGGCCATAAAGAAAATGAATGTATCATTACATAAGTATGCCATTCTATTTACATTGAAACTACTTTTTTATTGCATATTTTTAGTACTTAACAGTTTAAAAATTGCATATTTTACACTTTTACCATGAAAAATAGGAGAAAAACAGCTATGTGCCCCAAAATTAATTTCTGTTGCTGATATAGTATAGTTATTCCTGTGTAACTTGATGGGGTCTTATTTCTGTATAAAGATGGAATTGGAAGACCAACAGGATAAAAACAAACAAACAAAAAACATATTACCTCTTGTCCCTCTCTGAATTCAAAGGGCAGACCTCAGTGCTATCACAAAGAAAACAGCTTAGCAGCAGTGCATTTGTTTTCCCATTCAGAGAGAAGCACTTTGTCTTTCCAATCGTTACCTGTCTGCGAATCAGTTGTTCCATTATGGAGGGTCTAAAGAGGGAGGTGCTGTCTAGGGCTAAATTGCAATTAGTCAGCCTGCAAGTAAGGCCGGCACCAGTTAACTTGGGATATTGGAGTGCAAGGGCCCCATAATCAGGCTTTGGTCATGTAGAACAATGCATAAAATTAAATTGACATTAATGAATAATTGTATAATGAAAATGGACGAGTAGAGTTAATTGCATGTTACAGTGAGTGTAATGCCCAGATAACCCTGTGTCTAATGCTATTCTTAGTCTGACTGCCAAGGCTCTCACCGTGGCTCCTCTCGGCAGGAAGTCATTAAAGCTTGGGAGTAGATAATGCCAGTGTGCTGAAACCCAGAGTATCTACAATCTTGCAAAGACTTTCTTTCACAGGCTTTTTTCCTTAAGTGGGCTATGCTGAAGTCATTTGTACACAGTCTGAATGAAATTAAAGGTCACCAGTGCTACGCATCTATGTCTGTATGGGCTTTTAGAGTGGGGCCTGCTCCCAACAGGGGCTGTCACACGGTAGAATGAACACCTTAAGGTGACCGAAGAACGTGGATACTTCCCACATATGATGACGACTTGATTGACAGCTGCTCTGACTAATTCGTAAATGTAGCCATGGAGGCACCACACCTGTCATTTAAAATTTATTCCAACCCTTAGGTCATAATTCCAGATCTGGACTTTTTGAGTTGACTTGCATTAGCTGACAATATGGGCTCGATTTTCCAGACGTGGATCAGGTCTAGCCATGGGATAACAAAACAAAACAAACAAAAGAACAAATCAAAGACAAATTAATATTAACATAAAAACCCTTCATGTTTTCAGTTAAGCTCTTATTGATTTTTTCTAAGTTAAAAAAGATTTTTTAGATTTATTATATGTTAGTAAATTGGTGATTTTTATTTTTTTTTATTTTAAACCTCTTAAATCTTCTAAATGTTTTTTCTGGTAAAACAAGGAGAGATAATGTATAGTTTCTTTTATTTCCTATTTTTATATAAAAAAAAAAAAATTTAATGCCATGAATTTTATATTTGGTACATTTACTGAGGCCTCTTGAATCACGATATAGTAAAAACTATGCTTTGTTGTAAAAAAGCTGATACTTGTCATCTATGCCTAGGATACCTTCTGATATATAACACGGTTATAAACTGAACATATATATAATTTATTCTTTTATTCTTTTTTATGTTTTGTTAAAGGCACAAATAAAGACTTTAGTTGTTTTTTTTTATTTCTGGTTATTATCTCTTGGGACAAACTATAAAGGTTGAAATGACTCTTTAGCTTTTCCACTAATTAAAGTAGACATTTTGTGGAAAATTCACTTTTGTTGTGCATCAGATCAAAAATTTGGTGAAATTGCTGTAACTCAATTTATTTAAAATAAATAAATAAAAATCCCTTTCACTTTGAGGTGGGTGCCATAGAAAATGAATCATTCAGTGGAGTCCCAGCTCATCTCCACCCAACATCCTGTTCACAGAAATCAGCTATACATTAAGTTAAATCTCTTGATCTCTTGATGGCTTGAAATAACTGTGTGAGATGAGTACAGAAAATATTTATTTCAAATGTTTTAAAATTGAATAAAGAAATCCTCAATGTTTTAATTAATTTAGATTGAATGCTTTCAGGTCCAAAAAGTATCCCTTACATTTCTAAATCAACAACAGCTGTACTTTTTAAATAAACAGACCCAGTAAAACTGCCTTGTTTATAATGGGTCTGATCCCAGTTTGGTTGCAGTTTATCGTCATCATGGCAAAGTCACAGTTTATGGAAAGTGTTCAGTAATTGTCACATTCTTCTTCTTCTGAAAGCATTTAGTGGAGCCAATCTAATGAGTTAACATTATTTTAGTACAAAAGTAGCAACAAGATAATGTTTACACCATAGACTGTATATAAAAGATGGACGGATTCTCTGTGACATTGCCCATAGGTTTCTGATGAGCTGAATTAAAGCTCACTGGAGGGTTCCCGCTGTCGCCGTCTTGGCAGCGTCACACATGTTGTCGTTCTGGAAAATCCAAAAATGGGCAAAGAGGTGGGGCTGAGAAGGAGACTGTGGTGGGGGTGGATGATTGACACCCACCAAACTCTGAGCTACCTGTAGCTAAGAGTTAACCAAGCTAACCCAGAGCCACCAGTAGCTAACCAAGCTAACGGAGGTAGGTGGGCTAAAGCTAAGGTGCAATGTTAGCTGGCTAAAAACCACAGTTGTGCTGCACTCTCCCTTCTTGCCCCAGATATTGGAAACCTTTCAATCAAAAGGACATGCCCCTAATTATGCCGAATTTCAAGATTAAATAACATCCAAATGGATGAGTTAGAAAAAGATTCACTCCCCTCACAGTTGTCATGAAGGTAAACTTGGCCTATTAATCCTAAAATGAATTTTTGTACCAGGCTTTCAACATGTTTATTTCTGGTGTGAAGTTGATCTTTTTAACATGGGAGTCTATGGGGATTTGCTCTGTTTTGGAGTCAGTCCCGAGTGGATGAGGGGTGAACTGTAATTGTTTGCACTTCCGCATAGGCTTCACATTTTACCGGCCGAGGTTGCCGCTTGGTGCTAACACTAGCTTCATATTACAGTGACTAACCTCTCCAGGTGTGTTTTAAGGTGGACAAAGGTGGATGTTGAAGATCCAGAGTCCTGGATTTTTATACCACAGACTTTCCATTTTGCTACCCTTATACTTTTCCCGTAATGCTACTGCCTAACCACCTTCAGTTGTAAGTTACTTTGGAGACAAGCGTCTGCTAAAGGACTGTAGAATAAAAAAGTTTCTTGCCAAAAAAAAAAAAAAAAAACAGGTCAATGTGAATATAGAGTAGATTCATGGAGAAAGAAAGTGTTTTGTTATTTTTCTGTGATATTTTGACCAAAACATTGCAGACATTTCAGTACCTAAGGCGATTGTAAAAGAATTATTATGTCACCATCTCAATTGCAAGAAAATCATTAGTTATCTAAATATTTTTTCTTCTACCAAGCCATAATCCACATACACATAGAGACAGCACTGACTGATACAATTGAACAATGAATGACACAAAAGTCCGCAGGATGAAAATAACATTGGAAACTCTCAGTGAGGTGCCAACAGCCGTGGCTTCCCATTGGGAAATTCAGTGAGAAGAGCAGCAATGTATCAATTTACTAGCAGCTAATTTACCATTGTCTCAGCTCATTAGGTTGAAATGCATCACTAACATCACATTAACACAAAAATGTGCAATAAATAAAGCTAAAGAGGCAATATCATAGTAATTTATCTGATCATTCCTGGTAATTATTGGTTGCATTTTCTTTTATTTCTTTTTGTCTATTAATGTGCTGAGTCCCTGTTACGCAGTCATGTAATAAGTCAAACCAGGAAAGAGGAAAAATGATAAATATAGTTAGGAAAGTGTTCATAAAAAGCATTTCAATTTATTTTCTCAGTGTCAAAGTGCTGAGTAACATACCACTCGTAGCAATACACCTGTTGGACAGCAGAATTTTCCTATAGTGCCAACCTGCCTGGTTTCCACCAGCAGGAAATGCAGCTAAATAAAAAGATGTATTAGCCCCGAACTAGAGGAGATTATGAATGATGTTAAACTGGCCCGTCTCAGCCACATAGCTGAATTATTAAATCTACAGCTTCAAGCAGAGTCCTGTATGGGTCCAGTTTCTTCAGTCTAAACCCAGGCCTCATGCCCCCATTTTGATAATTACCAAACAACCACAAACCAAATCTGTTCTAGCACCAGGTTGGACCCCGTTTTTCCTCCAGAACTGCTTTAATTCTTGGTGCGATAGATTGAAAAAGGTGGTGGAAACCTTCCTCAGAGGTTTTGCTCCATATCGACATGACAGCATCACACAGTTGCTGCAGGTTTGTCGGCTGCATCCATGATGAGAATCTCCTGTTCCACCACATCCCAAAGCTGCTCTACTGGACTGAGATCTGGTGGCTGTGGAGGCCGCTGGAGTCCAGTGAACTTATCGTCATGTTCTAGAAAGCAAATGGGGATGATCTGAGCTTTGTGACATGGTGCATTATCCTACTGGAAGTAGCATCAGAAGATGCTCCACTGTGGTCATAAAGGGATGGACATGGTCAACAACAACACTCAGGTAGGCTGTGCTGGTTAAACCAGGGCACATTAGTACTTAGAAATTATCCCCCACACCACTACACCACAAGCAGCCAGAAGTGTTGATCCAAGGCAGGATGGATCCTGCCTTGAAGGTTGGACGTGTTGTGTGTTCAGAGATGTTGTTCTGCAGACCTTGGTTGGAACCAGTGCTTATTGAACTTCCTGTTGTCTTTCTATCATCTCCAACCAGTCTGCCCATTCTCCTCTGACCTTTGATATCAGCAAGACATTCTGGTCCAGACAACTGCTGCTCACTGGATATTCTCTCTTCTTCAGACCGTTCTCTATAAACCCTAGAGATGGTTGTGTATGAAAATCCCAGTAGATTAGCACCTTTAGAAATACTCAGAACAATAACCATGCCACATTTAGTCACTTTGATCCCCTTTCTCCTAATTTTGATACTCACTTTAAACTTCATCAAGTCATCTTTACCATGTCTACATGACTAAATGTGTTGAGATAATGCCATGTGATCGGCTGATCAGATGAACCTGATAAAGTAGTCAGTTAGTGCATTAAATTAGATTAGTGCATTCGGTAAGGGCCACATGACCAAACTGGGAAATCACTGGATCACTTTGATGCTCCTAGTCAGCTGTGATCCAGCAAACAGGGACTTGAGAAAGGATGTTTGGACATGCAACACAAAAAATCTTATTTTTAGTGTCTTTAGCTTGGAGTTTACTGAACCAAAAATATCTTCAGCAAAAAACCAGATATAGAGAACCTTCAGGTTTCACATCAATGGCAATATTGATATCAAAACCTTTTACATACAATCCATGGTCTTGACTCTTTGATGCTGCTGGGTCATAATACATGCCATTTAGTTCATCCTCACAAGCAATGGTGAAATGGTGTCTAGAAAATATACCAGTGAAATATTTTGAAGGGGATTCTTTAATTACCTGATTCAGTAAATTTCTGCTGCTAATTGACACAAAATGGGACTCTTCACCCTGGTTGTTCTAAAAAGTTTGTCACCAATTCAAAAGCTGGCTGATCTGGTATGGTGGGTCCTCTTACTATGAGAACCAAATCACCCAAAGAAAATACAAGTCTGTAAATGCTCTTGGATGTAGTTAGTAGTCATCAGGGGGATGCCTTACACTTTTCAACTTAGTCCAAAGGTCACGACTAATTGGCTTTGATGGGGTTTAAGCTAACACTTTAAAGGATGCTAATGCTAAAAGGATTTGAGGCTTAATTTGATGGGATGGGCAGACAAAAGTAGTTTGGATGTGTATGGTGAGCAGGTGTAGATGAGACAGACAAATCAAGCGTGACCTTGTCTATGTGGCCTTGTTTAAGTCAGTTACATATCTGATCCATCAATATCCTCAGTTGGCAGGACCTGAACATTCTTAGTTCTGATGCTGTTGGTCTTTGAATCAGCCAGTTTAGGTCCCTGTGTAGATTATGGCTCAGATTTCCAGTAGAAGGATTATTTGTTAGTAATTAAAGTTTGCATTGGAGCCACAGTCAACCAAAAAACATAGTCCAGATAATTTATTCTCCACAGGGATTATTAGAGCTTTGGTCCAAGTCCAATAAGTATTGGACAGATGTGGAAGCTGCCCACAACATAGGCACTAATGCAACCCCATGCCATCAGAGGTGCAGGCGTTTTAAGTCTGCAGGATACGGTGTCTATGCTTTCAAGAAAGAATTTCAAATTTCCATCCATCTGACCACAGAAAGGTTATTCTAGACAACAACCCAATTCCAAAAAAGTTGGGATGCTGTGAAAAATGTAAATAAAAACAGAATTCAATGATTTACAAATCTCATCAACTCATACTTTATTCCCCCCAGCGACTGATCTGCTCACTTCCCAGACGTTTGCAGACAGTCGTTAAAAGAGGGGGTGCTACACAATGCTGAACATCACCCTGGAACTACTTTTTCCAGATGTGTTGCTGCCATCAGATTCACTATTAGCTCATATTTTCCATTAAATAATAAAATGTATTAGTTTCATCATCTGATATGTTGTTTATGTTCTACTGGGAATAAAATTTGGGTTGATGAGATTAGTAAAGAATTGCATTCTGCTTTTATTTAAATTTTACACAGCGTCCCAACTTTTTGGAAATTGTGGACATAAATGTCAAACCATTGTCCACATGGATTATTTTATAAGAAATGACGGTAACTCAAAGGTCACATGGTAGATACCAACATAAATGTTGGTGAGAATATGATGGCAAAAGGACAAAGTATCATGTCAAAGCACTCAGCTTAGTGTTGCTTTGTTGTGGGTAGGAAGGAAGAGGAGGGCAAGGCAAGTTTATATGTTTAGCACATTTCATGTACAAGACTATTCAATTACATAAAGTATTAATTTTATTCATTACATAAAACATTAAAGCATTAGAATGAGGTGCAAAAGAAGCACTAAAAAGTACATTAAAAACAAACTTAAAAAAGAAATAAAATAAAGACAGAAAAAAGCTAAAAAAGAACGAGATAAAATCCAAACAAAGAAATTTCTGGTGTGAGGAATTAATGGTTGTTTTAATTAAAAGCAGCAAAGTAAAAAACTTTAAAATTGATTTAAAACTGCTGAGTTTCATCTGATCTGCAGTTTTCTGGGAGTTTGTTCCAGATGTGAGGAGAATTAAACTGAATGCTTCCTCTCCATGTTTAGTTATGAGTCTGACCCTGATGACTGGCGGATCTGGTTGCTTCATCACAAACCAGAAGATCCTGAACGTATATTAACTCTAAACCATTCAGTGCTTTCAGCGAAGGAAGCTTGTTGTTTCTAACACACCAAGTGAGTCATGAAAAATAGATATATACACTATAGATGTTAAGAGAGTATCTGTTTTAACACCAGACGTTTACTTGCCCTTACCAAACTTTTAAAAGCCTACACGTGCCCAAAAAGAGAAGTTTAAATTAAAGTTAAGAGGGTGGTGGACAAACGAGTGTATCCTCCCTGACAACCATTCAGTCACTCCCTCACAATAACGTGCAAACCTTTAAATATTTCTCCTATTTTCCATTAAAATTGATTAGCACTAATGCTATGACCATTTCACAAAATACCGTGAGGCTGTGTGGGATAATTTAATTATTTATAAGCTAAATAAGCTTCTAATAAGGGCCTTTACATACAAGTATTATGAATAGGCAGGACACTGTATACAGTTCACATCTACATGTTGTTTCTATTGTGCACTATGACCTAGATAGATAGTTTTATCTTGTCATGTCAATCTTAGCCTCTTTGTGAAGATTTACATTTAACTGGAAGGAGTTTAGAGCATGAAAGGTAGAAAAACTGCTGCTATATCACAGACATTTAACTGATGTAATGCTTTGAGTCTTATCACAGGTGTTTAGTTTACAGCATGAGTCCTCGCATGCCCTATACCACATGAGACTGACTTCACTAATGATGTTCAGGTAGTGGTGTTTCCTCAAACATGCCTTCTCTTGCACAGTTCTCTAGTTTCCTTGTTTCATTGGTGAATGTGGAAGAAGTAGGATGTCAAACTGAAGGAGGTAGGCCAATTAATCTGCAGCTCCTCCCTTCTCCCCACATTCCTCACTTTTACCCACTCTCACCAGCATTATTCCATAGTGCAGTCCCTGGAGAGTTTCCAGCAGTGGTTGCTCCGAGGGGGAGATGAGCTGATTCGAGACATGCACAAGTTTGAATCCTTTCACCTGTTTGAATCCTTGGCTAAGTATGTTGAGAGTTTCGATGTATGGATTTCGATGTGCTCAATTTCAATTCCCAAAGTGGTTTTGTTTTACAGGGTAAAGTATATTTTCCCAAGGCAGTATGTTAGCTCTACTGAAAATTATCCTCTCCACACAGTGTAAGACATCATGTTCTTTATTATTTTGTCAAGAGAGTATAATGTCACCTAATAAGAATTTACCTTGATTTTAAATGCTGCTTATCTATCAAATAGTACCTGAGATAAATAAGAAACATATATGTGTTTCATAGTGGATAACCTCAACTTCAAATTTATGCTTCAGTTGAAATCTACATTGAAAACAGTCCATATTAATAATCTGTAAATGTGCTGTCATTAGTGTGTGTGCTCGATTCCTTAGACTAATTAGGCCTGAGACACAACAAAAACACATTTTAATTACCTGACAATACAGCAGCAGGAGTCCATCCATCCATCTATTTTTTACTGATTATCTAGGACTGGGTTTCAGGGTCAACAGTCTAAGCAGACATCCCCAGACTTCCCTTCCGCCAACCACCACCTCCACCACAGCCAAGAGAGAATCTCTTCAGCAAGTCCCAGGTTTGCCCTAAGGTCTCCTACTGGTAGCACAAGTCCAAAACTTTAATTCTTTGGACTTTAATTTACTTGATTTATTTATTTTGTTAGTCTTGACTGTTTATTGTTGTGTTGTTGTCTGGTTGTCATTTGCTGCTGGCTACAAAACTAATTGCCCCACTGGGGATAATAAAGCTAACCTTGATCTTTGAACCTTAAACCTTGAAAACACATTTACTTTGAGATGTCCAAAGCACATCCTGACCAGATCCTGACCAGCCATTTGAGTTGATTTCTTACAATACAGAGGAGCGTTGACTGAGTTTCTCACCTTATCCCAAACAGTGAGCCCAATTTCCACTGCTTGTATTTGTAGTCTTATCTTGTGGTCGCTACCCACGGCTCATGACCATAGCATTCACACATAAACAAACCCTGGTCCACTTCCATGGATAGTCTGGTCCGTTTAGAGCAGTGTGGATGTTCATTCACTCTCTGGTATGGACTAAGTAAGTGAACTCTGGTCTGCTTGAAAACCAGGCGTCTCTATTCACTTACAGTTCACTTGCAGTGTGAAAGCAAATGGACCTTCCAGTGAACCAAAGAGAGGAAGTGACATAGAATGCATCGAAGCACAACATGCTGGATAACTCTCTACCTCTTGTCCTGCTCATAGTTGAAAGATTCTTGTGGAAACCACATTGGGTTTAAACACCAAAGTAAAATCAGAAACTCCAAGACTGCATAAATTTATTGTTGCTCCATTGTTTAAGTGTGGTGAACAAGCAATTTTTGGTCCTTGCCAATCAATGAGCCAGAGTTTCTTTATTCTTCTGAATTATTGGTTGTTTCAAGGATTATTGCCCCTAGTGAGCAGTTGTTGTAACAGTGTGATGTTCAGGTGACTTGGTCCGCTTCTGTAAATTTCAATGTGAAAGCAAACCATCCACAAGAAGTTCCGAGCCCCCCGGACAATCCTGGTGTGAATGTGCCCCTAAACTCCTTCATTTGAAGCAGAAACTCCATGGAATTCATCTTTTTCTGGCTGTTGACTGCGCCCTCAGACTTAAAGGTGCTAATCTTTATCCAGGCTACTTCTTACGTAGCTGCAGAATGCGCTAAAGACCACATCATCTGCAAAAAAAAAAAAAAAACAAAGATGCCAACCTAAGCTCATTAAAGTGGACACCCTCCAGTCCTTGTCTACATCTAGGAACAGAATTGCTGACAAAAGACAGTCTCAGGGCAACTAATCCAAAGTGAGTCCAATTTATTGATAGCAATGCAAACCAAGCTCTCCCATGGGTGCACAGGGACTGAGTGGCCTGTAACAGGGTTCCCAGTAATCACAAAACACCTCTTACAGCAGGAGGAGCCCTGACCTCTAACTGCAGTTGGTAGTCTGAAGCGGTTTAGTACCTTGTTGTGATGCTGGTTCAGTTTTAACGTCACACTTGTATAACGTGTGAGAGGTTTGCCTCTACGTGGAAGAACAAACTATTTATCCACCAGTCTAAATAAGAGCAGCAAAGTAGATAGCAGAACCCTCCCAGTACCAACACTGGTATCATGCTGGAATAAAGGGGTTCAGTTTTTCCATTGCCTAAACATAATTGTTCCTTGTAATGAAATCAGACAAAACTGGTCAAACTGGCACTTCACCTGTATGCACATTGTGTTCTTTTGATAAGCAGGGTTTTCACTTTTTCTTTAAAGTTAAAACAAATGCGATAAAACTCTGAATGCATGTTCAAATTTAAAAATAACAGTCATTAAGTGCTTCTTATCACAAGTTGTATAAACAGAGATTAGACTGTTAGAAGGATTATGTCTTGTGATACAGCAGAGGCCTTTTTAATGTCTTTATATTGCTAATGTTATGATTGCAATACTGCTACAAGAGTGGTAAAAACAAGCAACCAGATCTGTTCTAAGATGCAAATCACAACACTAAATAATCTGAGAGGAGGAACAATTTTAGATTTCACACCATAGACTGCTCAATGGCTTTTTAAAGCAGCCATCTTTAGGTAGCTAACTGTTCAGTTTAAGCTGTATGGTAACAGTTTAGAACTGCAAAGAGCTGCAGAGCATGCTAACATAGCCCCCACCATAGGCACTAATGCAGCCCCATCCCATCAGAGATGCAGCTTTTCACCTGTCCACTGATAACAAGCTGCATACTCCCTCTCCTCTTTCAGCTTGTTACATACTCCACGAGAAGCGAGAACTTTGTTGCTGTTCTTAAGGGCTGCAAGAACTTTAATAATGTTTGTATTGGTTTGGTCAATTAATACTCCATGAGAAGCTTTGCGATGGGGCAGGGACTACTGCAGGATGATGTCTGTCTTTTTATGTGCAATCAACAGCTGATGGGGTTATTTCACATTTAATGAGAATCTTCGTCCGTGGCAGGGCGGGGTTACGCATGCAGCAGTGTCCGTGTCTCTAAATCCCATGTGTTGTATACCTTTACATACTTTCTCACCACCTCAATCAGCTGTTGATTAAAACTATCCATTTAACCTCACATTAGGGGAAATGTAGAAGACAAAACTTTCCACTTCATTCTTCACAACTTTAACAACACCCACCTGAAATGTCCAGCCAATCACACGATACTTCTCAGAGCCCCACGAGAAGAAAGTTCTGCTCAGCTGATATGTAGAGAACTGTGTTCACAGACTGATTTCTGGAAGTCTTCTTGAGTCCATGCAGTGATTTCCAGTTGAGAATCATGTCTGGTTTTAAGTGCAGGACTGCCTGAGGTCTCCAAGATTACCAGCATCCAGTTTTGTTAGTGGGTATGGGCTGTAATGTCCGTACTGTTTCCGTTCATTCATAGCTCGTAGCAGTGAGGAAAGTAGTGATGGTCCAACAGCAAAAAAGGGAATTGAGTTAAAGGAAGAAACACAAGCTAAAGTAATTGTCTTATTATACAAGTGCAGTTTGAATAACTGCTGCACAATAGTGATATGTTTGTTTGGTCTCTTCATTGCAGTTAGCTAGCTAGCAGTAGCGGGGATGAGTCAGTAAATGACTTAGTGGAGACTGCTGGAGCAATTCTCCTGTACTGAACAAATTTTTCCTGACTCGCTCATCACTACAGAGCATTCAGGACATAAGTACAGTTGGCTTGCAGCTCCCAGTTGAAAACCTACACATTAGCATTATATATGTTTACAAACTAACTGATGGATAAGATTTTTCTCACCAGTTGAGACGTGTCCATCTATATTGTGTAAAGAAGTTCAGCCAAATGCCAGATGCAGCATGTCAGACATTGGTATCAGATGGTTTCTCCATCAAAGGAGTACACTGCTGGTCTTTAGATTGACCACCTGCTGGTGTCCACATTGTTTTTAATAGAATCCTCACAGCAGGCAGCAGTACAACCATTTGTGTTTCTCAGCTCCTGTTTTAGACTCCCTGATGCTTCATGGGATTCGTCCCTGTGGCTCAAGCTTTAGGAATATTATATTTGGGTTTTCTCCCGTGTTTGACAGCTGTGTGTTGGTTTAATGGTGATTTATAAGGAAGTTTGCATTTTTGGATTCTGACATGCACTTAAAAAACCCCACAAAATGTGAAGCGTCATATTTTAGTGACAACGCTGTGGTGCAATGCAGCTACAGTCTTGACTTTCAGTAATCCACTCCACTCCTTACTTCTCATCGCTTCAAGCCCATTTTCTGAGGGTCTCAGCATGTCCTTACTGTCAATAAATCCAAAATTGACAGATGGCTGAATTGTAAAAGTCTCCAATAATTTTGATGTATGTCAAAAAAATGAGAAAAGTCAGAATAATTCTTAATTAACGTTAAGAAGAGGAGAAACTTTCTGTGCACATTGTTGCCCAGGGCATTGCTGGTTTACCTGTCTGAAAGAGAGAAGTGAATAATTTAATCACATTTTTCATCTCATTCGAGTGCTGAACAAACAGGAATCTGTGATTAACAGTTTTAATTAGGATTCTAACTTGACAAATTCTTACAGCCTCGCAACGTGCCTAAGATGAATAAATCACTGGTCTGGGATCATCAAGCTGCCTCCTAAGTGACTGTGCCTCGAGATTACTTTGTGATTCCACAAACTGTGAGCCAGCCAAGTCTGAGTGTAACTAATCCTTTTCCCACCACATGTCAGGTGGAGGAAGTTTATGTCCACTCAGTGAGCTGACTACCCTGCTCAGGTATTGGACCTGTGATTTTTTTTTTTTCTTCTTCTTTGATGCTTGAAAAGCTGGATGTCAAAACTGAGTGGAGCTCGGCCTTACAGAGTGTCAGGTGTCTGCACACCTGGCTTAAGCAGGAGCTGAAAAAATGTCTAACAGGATGTTTACCAGTCAAACTTTGGGGAAGGTAAGTTTTTTTTTTTTTTTTAAAGAAGCCACTTAGCCTGTCATAAGTAAACTGCCTTTCTCAATGGCTGGATAATAAAGTGAAAGACAAAACAAAACAAGGTCTCCAAGCTATAAATCAGCAAATATAGCTAAATTGGCTTCTATATTTACCCTTAAAACTCAACTAGATCTCCGGTGTCCCCGCAAGCTATCACTTATATTTTCAACTTTTTGGTGATATTCTATTTATTGAGAAGCATCAGGTTTCTCAGGAACAGCAGTGGGTAATAAAATCTAAGTAAAAACTTTAACCTCCCAAACTGATTACCATTATTTCAGGGCAATTGTACTATATTATTTTAGAATAAATAGCTTACAATCCAGCTGCACAATGGTGTGATGGTTAGCACCGTTGCTGAGGTTGCTGAGCCTCGGCCTTGGGGAGGTTCAAACGGTGGCCTTTCTGTGTGGAGTTTGCATGTTCTCTCCGTGTATGCGTGGGTTCTCTCTGGGTACTCGCACCATCCAAAGAGATGCATGTTAAGTTAATTGGTCACTCTAAATTCTCTCTAGGAGTGAGTATGAATGGTTGTTTGTCTCTCTGTGTTGGCCTAGAGACCTGTCCAGGTGTAACTGCCTCTCACCAGCATTTAGCAGGTGAGAGACTGCACCTTCCCTGCAACCCTTAATGGACAAAGAGATATGCACTACCTTTCAAAAGTTTGGGGTCACTTTGCCATGGAATTCAATAGGGAAGTGACCCCAAACTTTTTAATGGTAGTGTAGAAAATGGATGGAGAGCTTCAGATCTTGATTCAAATTGTATTCAACCAGTAATGGAGCACGTATTTCACAATTTCTCCATGTCAAGCCTTTCCTACTGTAGGTCAAATGCAAACATCTTGTAACAAACACCCTGACCTGCCCAAATTTAAACATCAGTAATGTGCACTGGTGTCTGAAATCCCATTGTGAAATGTTAAATTTAAATCTTGATGATATGCATCGTAACTATTGTAATCAGACATCCCGAGCTTCGCCTCCATTATTAATTGTCCAAAGCGTGATGATTTATTGTGGTCCTGCAGAAGGATTATTAATTTTCTGCTTGATTATACCTGTGGGCGGCAACAGCACTGTTCTGCATGTAAGCATCTGCTAAATGAAAAAGTATTCTTCACATGAAAAGAACTCCACAGAGATACAACAGCTCATATTCAGTTTAATCAAAAATATATATAAGTGCTGTTGATTAGGAGTATTTTGGCATGCATTCAGAGGGAAAATATGTAATGAACATCATGTGATTATTTTCTTTGTTCAGACTTGGAACATTAAGAAAAATCTACATGCACCTCAGAACAAGTGAGTGTAGTTATTTTTAATCATTTGCGTGCTGTAGCTTGGTTAAGTCCTGCATCCCAAACTGCACCTGTCCTGCACATAGACATGCAAACATGGTGCATAACTCAGGTGTGGCACTGGTGGTTTACATACCATAGGAACAGCGGAGAGTGACTGGAGTGTGTGTACAATACAAACCCATTTCATTTAGGGCAAGTCTGAGTACGCCTGGACTGCAGACAGCAGGCCAAGTTCAAACTTCACTTAAAGAAGTGCGTAGGATCCACACACTTAAAGGAATGCACAGGTGCAGACAACCCAGCAAACGCTTGATCAATTTGACACTTTGCAGGGCTGGAGCCAAAAGCAAGTTCTTGTGGGATCATGACTGGGCCCCATGCAACAAAAGAAATCAGTCTACTGGGCTGTTTTATGTTTTTTGTTTCCCTCTCTCTTCCCCCCTCATGCTTCCAGTCTTGCAGTATCCCAGCCTTGTAAATCCATCTAAACTCATTTACAACGACACAGCTGATGGTTGTGTAATAACACTTTAACTCTGATAAGCTTGGCATGGTTATCCAGTACTCATATTAATCTATCCATGTCCATCCATCAATGCTGCATCACGTTGTTGCTCTTAGCTGCAGGCTCCCGCGCACATCTACTGATATCAGGGTCACCTTTCTATTAGAAACCAGCTGCAGATTTTTTTTTCAGCTGGTAACATTAAGTCAGGAGAGAGCCTATAAAGAGCTCAATTTGCAGCTTTGCTGATCAGAAGGGTTTTTACTGTCTGTCAAGGAACATTTCTCACAATCTTCATTAACTAAATCAAATCACATGTGCATTTAAATCCTCACTTTCAATCTAAAAAAGGGGAAAAATTTAGTTTTTAATGATATCAGCAGTCTTATCCTTAATCAAACACAAGCTTATTTGCAAAAGGTCTGACACATGGGTGCGGAGAAGAGAAGACAGCTTGCTGTTCCCTCCGTCCTATCTGGCCACTAAGAAGGAGAGGCAGATTAATTAACAGACCTTTGCAGCCAATGAAGACAGGTGGCAATAATCCTGACAAGAGACAGATCTGAAGCCTCTCATACAAAACCAATTTCAACTGCGCTCCATTTTTCAAAACCTCATCAGGGTGAAGAACGAGAGAGTTGAACCCGTGTGGCTGCAGAATTTGTTTCTCTCTGATTGCCTTGTCAGGATATCTTATCGGATGGCAGATGACCAAAACCCCACCCTTCACAGACAAACTCTCTCTCTTTCTGTGTCTGTGACGCACAGACCATTCCACACAATGCGTCCTCTGTTTTCCCACTCACATGCACTGTCTTGCACTCTCCCACAAGGACGCACACGTTGCCACAACGGACCATTCACCAAGATACTGTTGGTGCGCCTGTCAAGCTTTCCATTCTCTCACAGCAGCCATGCATTTTAGAAGGATAACAGGGTGGATTTATCTCCTGAATTAAATATTAGAAGCAGAAAGAGGTAGACAAAAGCAGGTTATCCTGACTCGGCAGCAGGCAATTTGGTCGACTGACATGATGAGCATCACAGGTAGATTTTATCAGCAACAGACAACTGTATGAATAAGCTTCAGTCAGCACCTGGGTTGTTTATACATGTTGACGCTTGACTCGTTTAACATAACCTCGAAAAAGGATTGATGGATAAATGATAGTGAAGCCAAAGATACACTGGCCACTTTATGAGGTTCACGTGTCCAACTGCTTGTTAGTGCAAACATCTAATCAGCCAATCACATGGCACCATCTCAACACATGTAGTCATGTAGACATGGTGAAGACGACTTGCTGAAGTTCAAACTGAGCATCAGAACCAGGAAGAAAGAGGATTTAAGTGACTTTGAACGTGGCATGGTTGTTGGTCTGAGTATTTACTGGGATTTTCACACACAACCATCTCTAGGGTTTACAGTGAACGGTCTGAAGAAGAGAAAATATCCAGTGAGCAGCAGTTCTCTGGACCAGAATGTCTTGTTGGTGTCAAAGGTCAGAGGAGAATGGACAGACTGGTTGGAGATGATAGAAAGACAACAGGAAGTCCAATAAGCACTGGTTCCAACCAAGGTCTGCAGAACAGCATCTCTGAACACACAACACGTCCAACCTTGAAGCAGATGGGCTACAGCAGCAGAAGACACACCGGGTGCCTCCTGTCAGCTAAGAACAGGAAACTGAGGCTAAAAATTCACACACACTCATCAACACTGGACAATAGAAGATGGAGAAACATTGCTGGTCTGATGGGTCTCCATTTCAGCTCCACATTCAGATGTTAGGCTCAGAATCTGGTGGAAACATGAAAACATGGATTCATCCTGCCTTGGATCAACACTTAAGACTGCTGGTGGTGTAATGGTGTGGGGGATATTTTCTTGGTCCACTTTGGGTCACTTAGTACCAACGTGGCCTGGTTTAACCAGCAAAGCCTACCTGAGTATTGTTGCTGACCATGTCCATCCCTTTATGACCACAGTGGAGCATCTTCTGATGCTACTTCCAGCAGGATAATGCACCATGTCACAAAGCTCAGATCATCTCCACCTGCTTTTTAGAACATGACGATGAGTTCACTGGACTCCAACGGCCTCCACAGCCACCAGATCTCAGTCCAGTAGAGCAGCTTTGGGATGTGGTGGAACGGGAGATTCTCATCATGGATGCAGCCGACAAACCTGCAGCAACTGTGTGATGCTGTCATGTTAATATGAAGGTAAAAGGAGTCCAACCTGACATTTGAAAGTGGAGCTATTAAAGTGGACAGTGTGTGTATAGAAATTACATCTATCAGGTGTTGCAAACTAGGACTGAGTAGAACATTTAATAAAGAGAAGAAAAAGTAAAGGTAACTGTAGTACAGCTCTATTTGGCCACTAGCATACATACCTAACTCACATTCTTAGATTTCTGCTCACATTCTTAAACCGAGTGTCAGTTTCAACATTACATGACAAAAGGCTTTGATGACTGAACACCTGGGTTTAAATCTCAGGTAACAAGCACAGAAGGAGCATTAAATCCAACAAAGACTGGCGCACACTGCTAAAATTACAGGACTGGCTCCCACACTGCTCATCAGGGGTGGGGAAGGCTTCTATTTAACTTCACCCATGACCTCACAAAATAATAATGATGTGCTGACTCTTGGCTGAGAAAGTAACCTAAGGTTGGGTTCCTGTCTGTAGGAGCAGCCTTTAGGATTCTGCTGTTGGCGGGTGTTCCCTTTCTACAAGCTCATCCACACCCATTCATCCTAATAAAGTCCAAGAAGCTAAGCTACAGTGTTAATGTAGGGGGGAGCAGGGGGTGAGTGGGTTAGTGAGTGGTCATGTTGTGACCACTTCGATTTACACACTTTTTCCTAATTGCAGTGTGTGATTCTTCCTCTTTAACCCACTTTTTTTGGGGGGGGGGCTAATTCATCAAATGTGCTGTCTGAAAAACTCAAAGGAAATGTGACATAAAAGTTAACCTGAAACAGCTGCAGCACAAACTCAATAGAGGATTCAGGTTCAGACTATTTATCTTTGTTATCGTCAGGTCCAATAAGGTTATTTATCTGTGCAGGATTGACCCCACTTGGTTTGCAGCAATGCCATCACTAGCACATTATAGTGATACTACTATCCGTTGGCAATTAGTACATAATAATGTGCTGCCCCTGCATTAATGTGATTGAGCACGTCTGGTCGGGGTATGCATATACTGTTCTTTACTTCATTTAGGCCTCTCCAGTGTATCCTCCTCAAGAGAGCCGTAGTAGTCGATGATGGGATCCACTCTGTCTGTCCAAACACCCCTCCCTCAGGGGCATTAATTTCCAAGTAGTCCTATGAGTGAGTCAAAACAGAGAAAGCTCACTAAGCATGAAAATTAGGGAGTGGAAATCACAACTCTCAATTAAAAAAGTCTTCTTTTTTCCCTGTGAGAAGGTATAATGGTAAATTAATTTCTCAGGGATTAATGTGCAGGGTAAAATGTTTTTGTTAGAGAACTTATCTTCTGAAAAGTCATAGAATGGATGCACCTTTAGCTCTCATCCTCCCTCCCTTTGCTCTCACAGTGTGAGTTGATGCAGCTTAGATGCATAAGGAGTCTAATGAGAGAAGAGATCCAAGCTGCCTGATGGATCTCATCAATCACCTTTCTACTTTGGAGGTGCAATCCTGGTCAGGAGAAGGGGGGAGGAGGAGGAGGTGGAGAGTCATCAGGCTTTTAATCTCAATAAGTTAATAGACTTTCGAGTTTGGTCCTGCTAAGTGGAACTTCATCCTTGTTGTTAGCAAACAAGCAGCATGTACACGGGAGACAGGAGTCTCAGGAGCTGCTTGGCATTTCCACATTACACAGTTAATTTGTGTTGCACCTGAAATTAGGAGATCTAACTAGAATTTGTCGATATGCCCATAACAGCCACTTAAAGGTTACTAAGTACAGAGTCAGCATAGGGAAACCAGGCCAGATCTGCACTGCAGCAAGTGCAATACATAGATCTTAATATGTGATCATAAATATTTTAGCAGCTGTGATTTCTTGCTTAAATAATATCCAAAGTAACATGCAACACAGTGATAGAATTGACAAAAAGTTTATATATCTCCAAACATAAAGAGCATGTTTAAACATTAGGGCAGTAAGCTGCCTATTATGTTGAGATACAATCATCCTCAAAACTCTGCGGAGGTGCATGCAAGACTTCTGCTGGTTGAGCCCCATGCACAGATGAATATTAAAAAAAAAAAAAAAACAAACAAAAAAAAAAAATATGTCTGTTGCTGAATTTCAAGGAGTTAGTAGACTTTTTCTGGTTTTGTAACTGAGTAAGAATTACTTTGAATTAGCGCTATGTAACTCTGAGAGCCTTGTTTTGATGTTACACTGACATTCATCACACACATTCCTGGAGCCGTCACTCCACGGAGAAATCACACTTTTACTTCCGGGATGCTGCATCATGTTACAGCTGAGTTTGACTTTACACACCCCGTCACACGCCAGCCCCTGCATCCAGTCCAATTTAAATTTTATTTGTAGAGCACTTTAAAAACAACACTGTTGACCAAAGTGCTGGACACAACGAAGCTAAAACACAGCAAAGGAAAAAACTCAGCAAAGGTAAAAACTCATTATAACACAATAATAACAAACATTAAAACATCAAGAAGTAACAACAAAAGCATCGCAGGCTGAGTTAAAAGCCAGCAAGAGATAATGTGTTTTAAGAAAATACTTTAAACAGGAACGTCCCCCCTCAGCTTCCTCTCAGTCTTAAGGACAACTAACAGTAATTGGTCTGCTGACCTGAGAGGACAAGAGTGGGCGTATGGCTGGAGCAAATCGGACAGATACTGAAGAGTGAAGCCATGAAGACATTTAAAAGCAAATAAAAGGATTTTTAAATTTATCCTAAAGTTGACCGGTAGCCAATGTGAAGCTAAAATTGGAGTAAGATGCTCTCGTTTCTTAGTACCAGTTAAAATCTGAGCAGCAGCATTCAAAACTGGAGTTGAGCAACGGACGTCTGACTGATACTGGATATCAGCACACAGGCTGTTTTGACACATACATGGTTCTGTTTCTGGTTCTGGCTCCGTTCTGGGGTCTCAGAACCTTGCTGGTGAACCGGCCTGCATTCGCATGGTTGTAGCAGCTGTGGTGGCTGTCCAGCATCCAGCAGCTGGAAAGATGCTCATGGAACACCACATCCAGCTCCACTTTCTGCTTTTTTTTCCTTTGCGGGATTCCTTCTTTATTTTCTGAAGATTATTGATTATTTGGTCTCGTGTGAACATTGACATCCAGCTTGACCTGGCTGCAGCTCTTTTTTTTTTCTTCTTCCTTTTTTAACCTTATTAAAACATAGCTAGTAATCAAGTGGTCAAGTGTCAAGGTAAATCCATTCTTTGCCCACCATTGTTGCCACATTGGTATGAATCTGCCGGCCAGCTCAGCGTTAGATTCAGGAAGTAGCTCAGCCAGAATGGCAGGGTCGTTTAATTATTAACAGCCTTTTATAGGTCCTAAATACCCAACTAATTCAGCTGGAAAATACACAGAACAGCCAACACATTATGACCACCTGCCTGTGTGGATCTTTGTTTTACCACCAAAGTTGCCACCACCAGGCAGTTGTTGGACAACAAATCTCTGAGCCTCTGTCCTGGAGTGCCAAGTACTGGGACATTAGTATAAGTCCTTTGGGCCCTGTGTGGATTGTGTCCCAGGGTTCATGTGGATTGAGTGACCCATTAGATTGGTATCTGGGGATTCTGGAAGTTGGATGAGCATCCAACATGACAAAGAGTCCAACACCTGAGACTCTGTCATGTTCTATGAACTCTTGCTAAACACTGCTGGTACATTGCTGTCCTGACGGAGGGCGGATGGAGGGCTGATGTCCTGATGAGGGCCGTTGTCCTGATGGAGGGCCGCTGTCCTGATGGAGGACTGCTGTCCTTCCTACACACAAACACTGGTGGTGGGAAAGACTTTTTTGGCTGAAGAATGTGCACTACGTAACTGTGGTTCACTACGTAATTCTCTGGAGACTAAATGGAGAAAACCACAGCTGGTAACTTGGAAACATTTGCACAGTTGGTAGGGAGGGTAAAATAAATCGTTTTCAACAACTGATCCAGTGAGGTTGTCATCGTAGGGTGTGCAGGAGGCGCTCTGTGGACTACCGCCTGCATTGCAATTTGTTCTGCCCATTTAGACTCGTCCACAAGCTTGATTGGTTATGTGCATATGCAGCACATCGCTTACTACCTCCATATGCAAACTGTAACAGGAACAAGTATCTACTGTTGCTCTGTGCACCCCCACATCCAATTATGACTTGGCTGTTAGATTGAGGGGGCCATGAAAACCAACATACTTCAGTTATAGTTTGTAAAAGAGTAGATCAAGGCAGAAAATGAGTCTGAATGACAATTTCAACATTGAAATTTGGTTTTAGACTGCAAGCTTACAGTAAAATATGATCAAAGAACATACAAAAACAGTTGCTGGATCATGAGGTAGAGTGGTCACTCAGTTAGAAGGGTCTGATCCCCAAGTTTGCCAGTCTACAAACCCTTGGGCAAAATACTGTGTCTGGCATTGCCCCACAGTCTGCCCCCCTTTTGTATGTTAAATGAATGAATGAATGAATGAATGATTGAATGAATAAATGAATGATTGAATGAATGAATGAATGAATGAATGAATGAATGAATGAATGAATGAATGAATGAATGAATCTGAGGATTCTTAACCTCTGGAAGTCTGGAAATCACAGCAAAATGCCAACATGGTGGATGAGTAGAGTAATAAGGTGGGAATCAGACATAGCAGCTCTGAGATTTGCTGCTGCAGTTGAGCTGATCTTCCTCTGAGCAGCATGAATGGTAACAGATTACAGTGTAATAAATGTCTCTTATTTGCTCATGATCAGAAGGGAAACTCACTGCTGCTCTGTCTCGTCTGTCTGTGAGCTGTCTATAAAAATGAACATGGGGTGTCAGAGCATGAGATAACAACCATTTTAACAGCAAAAAGTGGCATTTTAAAGAGTTTTTCAAACACACACACACACACAAATATGTATATATATATATATATATATATATATATATATATATATATATATATATATACATATATATATATATATACATATATGCGGGTACACCAGCAAAAACCAGACAGTTTTAAAGCTTCTTGATTCTGTGTTGTAGTTTGTCTGTTTACCGGTCCAGTGAACGCCATGCCACCTCGGGGAGGGATGGCATTAGGCTGTATCCTATCATCTTGATAAATAAAAAAAAAAATAATAATAATAATAATAATAATAATAATAATAATAATAATAATAATACATAATTCAACTAGATTTGTCTTTCAGTTAAAAAAGGGAACCTTGCCAGTTTTGGTGGTCCTGACTGCAACATCAGGTGTTTCCATTGATCCTAGAGCCGACTCAAAGCCACTTCTTCTGCAATTGTTTTATGTGGCATGGGATGGATGTCACCTTCATAATGCACTTGACCCTTAAGTGCTATTTTGTATTTGTTTTGTTTTTGTTTGTTTTGTTTGTTTTGTTGTATAAAAAGGCTCACTGTTGTATATGTGTTTAACAAGAGAATTAGAAACCCTGCAACAGCAAAGTTATAGATGTTCTACAGAACATTTGAAGATTTTCTCAGCCCCCTAACGACGTTTAATTTGGTATCCATCTTGCATCCGACCTGAAATGTGAGATCTGTGCGGTCAGTAAAAGTCAGCCTGATATTGGCTCTTGTCTTATGTCTTGCTCTGTCCCTCTCTTTATTTACTGACTTTCTCTGATTATCTTTGAATCAGCCATGGTGCATGTTTAAAACGCTTACTAGCATCCGACGCGGTGCGTAAAGCTAAACTCAGCTGCAACATCACACAGTGTCATGGAAGAGGAAAGTTGCAAAGTTTGGTTTCTCAGCTTTGGGACGCTGCTGGACAGCATCACTCCAGAAATGCACATAATAGATGTCTTATCATTATCTTAACTATTGTATAGTAAGATAGAAGAAGGCTGAAAATGAAACAAGGCCATGTATGGCTACACAGGGAAGAGACAGAACTGCAGTGGTTGAGAGAGCTCATGAGTCAATCACTGCAATTTTAACAACAAAGTACCATATTGAAAGAAAAAGAGAATATTTTCGGATTGTTTCACAGCAGTTATGCTCTAAAGCAAAAAATAAACCTCTTCAAAAAAACCTCCGCAGGAAAATGCCTCAAGGCCAGATTCTTTTTTCTGAAGGCAACTGAAGCAGATCTTCACACATTCTACTGTGCAGGCTTCACTGCTTTCTGTTTGTGCACAGTATGAACCCAACACCTGCAGACAAGCTGAACTGCAGCTCTGAGAAAACAGAGACTTTTTGCTCTTTTTATTTCAAACATTAGTAGACAATTAGCTGGATGCTCACAGGGCTTTTAGCTTTGGTGAAAACGTAGGCAACTAATTCCTTAAAAAGGGTCCCTTGGACCAAAACTTCTTCAGACTTATATAGATGTATATCTCCACAGAAAAATAAGTTTTAGAAATAAAATAAAATAGCAGTAGCTGCAGGGTGAGTGTAGTTTTAGAGATTTCAAAGAGTGCTAGCAAGCTGAAGACCTCTTTAACCCCGGTTGTTTTATCATTTTTATTATAGTTATTGTGTCTAAAGTGGATGTTAAATAGCTGTCATTAAATACCCAATACAAAATCACGTAAATCTGTTCTGAATGTCATTTCACCAGTGACTGCAATCAAGTTCTGAAAGTCTCTAATAAAATGCGAACGGGACAACACCTGCACAAACCAAAATATTCTTCTCAGTCTTTGAGGAAACAACAGAGTGAATGTGTTGCCAGAGTGAGGGCTTTTTTATATTAACTAGGGAATGGCAACCGATGGCACAAGCTTTGGACAAATTAAACTAAATGTGGTCTTTAACAGAACAATCAAACAGATTTAGTGTCATATCCATCATCTGAACCTCTGCTTTTAATTATCAAGACAAAATCAGGCTTTTTTGTTGTGACTGTAATAAGACTGACATATCTGTGTTGCTTTCATGTTACTGTGTTTGGAATAACAGCCGGTTTCCTATATTTTTCCTTTTATCTAAGAAAAAGAAGACAAGATTCATCTGTTAGCCAAAGGCAGCAATGATTAAACCGACCACATCAGGACATGCATCAGCGGTGTGGCACACCTTACCTGCCTCTTTTCTGCAGAGAACACCGTCATTTGCTCTCCACTTAATCATACATTCAAATAATGTGGTAAACCAAAAACCAGACTGAGAAACAAGGTGTAACTTAAAAAGTCAACAAGCAATACATTAACCACTGGTTAAAGAAAAATCACATCCTGTTATTTACATCCTGATGTTTTATGACTATGACCTTTAAACACTATACCAATCAATCAACAGAAGAGGGGAGAAGCCTTTTGGGAATATTTAAATCCACAGATTCTGAAAGTAGGACACTATTTATCCAAACAGAGTCATTATTAATAGCTGGACAGTCAACCCAAATTCATTTTCAGCATATTTTCCACATTAGCTCTTCTTCCTCCAGAACATATGCTCACACACACAACAAGGAGATAACTAATGAACCAGAGATGTCAAGTTTTTAAAACTAATATGATTCTCATAAAGACACAGCCAGATTGTTTGACCCAAAGTTTAAGTGACTAAAGAGGATGATGATGATGATGATGATGATGATTATTATTATTATTATTATTAATAATAATAATAATAATAATAATAACAATAAAAGGTTTGTCGTCTCATTTTGTTAATTATTTATGTAGCACACATGATGATAATGACACTGATATTTACAAAAGCTTTGGGCATAGAAACTGCCACAACTGCTGCTAGCAAAGTTTATCTGCTCCCATGAATAACTGTTTATTTTAACTTTATTAATCAATTGTTTGGCTGATATTGTAATGTTATCAACTACATCATGAGGACATTTGAAAATATAAAATATATCTCCTCCTGGTTCATGTTATCATTCTAACTGTTTTCATAGTGAGACAACAAAATAGACACTTATGCTAATTCTACAGTTAATACTAATGCTAAACTCCATCAATGATGCAGATCTGGTCCTAACTGTGTTTCAATTTTGCATTATAAAATTCATATATATATATATATATATATATATATATATATATATATATATATATATATATATATATATATATATATATTAAAATTATATAAACTTAACATAAAAAGTGAGTAAATGAGTGTTTGGTGGAATATTTTCTTTATTGCAATAATATTTATTTGTTATACTTTTTATATTGTTGGAAGCCTGTTTATTTCCCTTTTAATTTGTAAGAACAATGCATCTGTTAGATGAGCAGCAGTGTTGAGTATGTGGGTTGTGCTCATTGAAAACTTTAGCGTTGTCATCTTGGAGGATAGAGTTCAGTCCCAGACTGCGGAGATATGGGATCACCACTGGCTGCAGAATCTCATCTCCACATCTCTGCATTAAGATTTCTTCCAACGATGACAAGCCTAGTTTTTCCAGTGAGGGAGATGCTGTCCCACACCATTACACTACCTCTGCCAAAACACCGCTATCCTCCAAGATGACAACATTCACCCCCTTAAAACGGGGTTTATCAGGGACTACGTCCAGACGATGGATGACCTGCCTGCAGTCCTGACCTCCACCACACTGAACACTTGTGGGATCAGTTTGGGCTGCTGTTGGTACCAGAGAAGTCAACACAACCACACTGGCTTACTGGGGTCAGATGCTGGTTAACGAATGGGATGCCATCCCACAGCAGTGTGGGACCCAGCTAGTGACCAGCATGAAGATGAGGTACCAGGATGTTGTGGCTGTGTATATATCTTCCACATGATACTGAGATCCCTGTTTGTTAAATGAAGACATTGTTAACCTGCTGGTACCAGACGTCCCGTGGGCGGGACATGACAAATAAATATGTATTTTACTCAGTGTTGCTTCAAAGTACCTACACATATTACACACCACTGGAAATACTAAGATTCTTGAGATGTGAACGATATATACCATTCCAGGATAAATTCATTACTGCAGATTCAAAAAACGCTTATTACAAATGCAATTATTTTTTTAATCCATCCCAGTAACTGATGATGATGATGCAACAAAAAGTTGCATCAGCATCTAGTTGCATTAGCAGTGCTCCAGTAAAACAGTTGGTCCGCAACAAGTCTTATATTTATATTTTTAAAAAAGAATGTTTTAGAGTTAGGGTTAGATTTCAGTGGGTTAAACACATCTTGTTTCTTCAGACTTCAACCCCCCAACCCATTAAACAACACCAAACAAGAGTCGACAGCAGAATCAGCTGTTTCAGAGAGAAGACATACACATCCCACACTCTGCTGCTCATCCCACAAATACATTTTCTTTACAAATGTGGCTCCATTTTAAAGGGAAATAAACAGACTTTTTAACAGTAGAAGATTTATTGTCACAACAAAGAATTAATCAAGCAAATACTCATTTCCTTACTTTTTGTGTTAAATTAAAATGACTAAATTTTATTTTAGCACCACTGACCTTAAAACTTGTTAACTGCAAGTTTCTAGTCATTAAGCTTGTTGACAAGCTTTTCATTCATTTATTTTTAGCCTTGTTATTCATTTGAATGTGTAAAAACAGAAGAATCTCTGAATGTGCTGAAGTCTCCAGGCCCAGGATGAGAAACACAATAATAAGCAAGAGGAACACATTGTTTGCTGCTTTCTTTAGCATTTTGCTCTTGATTTTCTCATGAAGTGTTCTGACTCTGTATTGGAAATGGAATTTTCCAGACCAACAAATCAGGAGAAAGTTAATTTTGTTTTAGGCTTGTCTTAGCAGTGTACTCCTGTGAGATCTGGCAGCACAAATACCAATGTGAAAGCTAAATATATGATCCAAATATAACCTAAATAGCATTTACTTTGTTTTTCCCATCTACACAATGCTCACAACTCTTCAACCACACCCAGCAGGAAGTCTATACCAGTTTTTACTATGAGAACAACTTAAAATGTGTGATCTTTTTTGATTGTTTTGGATTCACAGAACCCTTCTCTATACATAGTCTATACCCTGTAAAAAATGTGGAACACACAACCAAACAAACCAACATAACAGCATGTCTAGGCCTAATTTTAAGTTACATGCCAGTGCATTTGCAGAAAACTGGGTGAATGTGCAGAATTGTACATTATAAACACAGATGATTCTTACAGGTATCTGTAATATCCCACATGTACTTGGTTTTTATGTTGTCATGTGTTGTCTTCTGGTTCCCTCTCATGCCAAAAGACACAAGCATGAAACTGGTTTCTATTATGGTACTGGTATATTTAGTACAAATTACTTGGCTGCATGCTGTATCTAACCATCCTCACACTGCATTGACCAGGACAGTTTTTGAATCTATAAACCAAAAAATTAACTCCTAAATTTTTATAAGGTACTTTCAGAAGGAAGAGCTACAGCTGCAGAATTAAATGTGAGTGAAAACAACAACCTTGTAAATTCAGTCAGAGTGACTAAAATCAAAGGAGGCAAAAGTTCAAGATGTGAGTGCAATGAAATGTATCAGTTCTTTAGAAGCCACTGACATAGCTCACTTGTGGAGGAGCAAGCCCAGACAGAAAGGGCTGAGTAATGAAGATGGATGCATTCTGTTATCAGGCAGCCACTTAGTGGGGCCTGATGTAACCTTAAACACTGAGGATAGCTCAGTTGCACAAAGAATCTAATTAATGAATAGCAGCCATGAAAGAGGACAAGGCAAGTGTGCATTTGCAGATGAATTCCAGACACTAATCAAACACTGTTTAAGTGGTTTGGTTTGTCTCCAAAGCAAGACGATATTTACAGAGGACTTAGGGCAGTGTTTGTATGCTGGCTTAATGATTGCATGCATCTTCTAGTCTTTCTATGTGTTTTTAGTGTTATATGCCTGAACTGAAGGATTAAAGATATGGGAGCTGTGTGAAGCTGTATGAGTCGTTCTGCACGTAGCAGATCTTCTATATTCCAGTTTGGCTCTGCAGCTGGATTGTTTTCATAAAACTGGTAATTGTAGACAGTCAGTGCACATGATGCTGTAATGTGAGCTTTGAGGTGCAGAGTTTAAAATAACAAGTCTAAACTATGTTTACAATGTTGGACATTCACCTTTCAAACTTCCAGCGATTTTCGGCTATTTTTGGTCCACCTGGTGTTTTTAATGTAGTGGTGGCAACATGAATGGGGCACATGGAATTAGGGAAATGTAGCAGACAAACTACTGTTTTGATAACTTGGGCTCTTGCAAACATTATGGTCCACACTCCAGATCACTTGGTGGCACTAATGCACCAATTCATTTTTGCCAACTGCCAAAAAGAATAAAGAAGAAGAAGAAGTTAAATTATTTTTCTAATTTATTATTTGTATGCCATACATATAAATTCTATAAATCAAATACTCATGTACTTATAAATAAATACAATTAAAAATCAAATAAAAAATAAAACCTAACAACTCCTGGTTGACTCTGCTGCTAAATGAAAATAAGGTTGGTGGTTCAGATACTTCAGCGCCTTCTGTTTGGAGCCAAACAAGAACCGTCCCAGCCAGATATCCCCTCTGATGATGTGTTAATGTAATCATGAGAAACACAATGGCAGCTCCATCTGATCGATGTGTTAAAGCAGAGCTCAAATCAAGACGCAGTCGTCATAGTTACTGGAATTAATCTTGTCCAACATGACGCTGGCTAGCTGAACTGCCTTAGTGGGTTAAGCAGTCAAAACTGGTTGAATCTACCCATCTAATCAGATTTATGTATTACTATGGCTCAGCACATTCCCATAAAAACATAAAAAAATGAAAAAATGAAAAACTGCATGGAAAATAATAGGATTATATCCATTCCTAAGGTTCTGATGACTTTACTGATTCCATGGGAACAGCAAACGTAACAACACTAAACTTTCGTTCTTATTCGTAAGGAACATGTAACAGTGGATAGAGATGATGGAAATATGACTGTCACTCTTCAATCAGTTAATAACAGTGTAGAATACAGAATAGATATCTTTTGTTATTAATACAGACTATATACAGTCGCCCTGAACCTGTCTTTCTCCACAGAACTGATCAGAACCAGGTCTTGATCCAGGCATGTATTATGATGACGTTGGTTAGCTCCACCCATCTCTTGTTTTTTTTTTTTTGTTTTTTTTTTGTAGTGGTCAGTACTTCTAGCAGACATGTCTGCAAGTGACTTCTTCATCTATTTTCCATCTTTTCCAGATTTACCTGAGAATATGGAGGGTGTTCATCTTAGTTTTAGACTTCCTTGGTTCTCTACAGCATTTTTTTGTAACTAAAGCCTCTTTCACGCTCAGTGTTAAATACGCATGCAGATGCAGGCGAGCTCTCTGTCCGTCTTCTGCCTTATTTATCTGCGTATTTTGGTCTGTTTTCAGAAAACTTACAGATGTGTACCCAGACGTAGCAAACGGAGCAGTGTCACCATAAACTGCGGGAGTACTGTGGACCAGTATAGCTCACATGCAACCAGCAAAAGAAGAAGAAGAAAAAGAAGCTGCAATGTTTTTAATGTCTGTGCAGAGCGTCACTTTCTGCTGTGCTGACTCTGTCTCTTTCTGAAAATGTTCATTATCATGGTCTCCTCCTCTGTCACTTTAGGTCCACCTCATTTGCTCCTTTTTTGTTTTTAATTTCTCCATCCATTTTCTCTGCTCAACTTTTTCCAACAGCACAGCTGCTCTGCTGCAGGTTTAGTGATGTAACAGTGAAAATGGTCCCCCCCCCCACCCCCCCCCATAAAAACATCATTCTTCTTTAGGTTATAAGACAAGTTTAAATCAAGTTGGTTGTTTTACTCATCTCCACTTTGTAAAGCACATCTGTGGTATTATGACTTTACTTTTGGCAAGTAATGGACAAAGTTAACCTTTTTTAGTTTGTCATGACTGGAGGAAGATATGGAATAAGTTTTTACACTTCATTCTGAATTTTCCAGCCAAGTTTCATCAGACCATCTAGATTTTATCAACCAAATCTGCTTCGACATGACAGGATCATTATGGAAACTGCAGTCAGTGATGATCTGAACTTTTCTCTTACCCAGTACCAGCTGCAGAGGAGTTCTCCGTGGCAGTTGTTGTGTTTCCAGTGGCAGACGTGGCTTGTATTGATCACCGCTGTGGTTCTGCTGGGGCTGGTTCCTTATGTTGTTCACTGCATGATGACGGCCTTCACCAACCCTCCTCCACCCATCACCTTTAAAGTGGCCGCAGTTTCTTTTGGTGTACTGACGGAGCTTCTGCTCATCAAGTAAGTATTTTATGTGTAATTCTTCATCTGTTTACCTTTACATATGGCTGAGTGACTGAACTACTTACTGCCAAATTCTTGTTAAGTAGCCTACTGCTTCCTTTATAAAAACATGCTGCTGCCTGACCTCCCTTTGTTTCACTTCTCCCTCATTTTCATATTGCTAATTGGAACAATACTTGTGGTACTGTAAACCATCAGTAAATGAAGAGTCTGTTTTTATTAACATCTAGCTTGTAAACAATGCATTGGATTCCCTTTGTAAACAAAATCTACTCTCTGATTAGAGAACATATGGTAGATACTGTAATCAGATTACAAATACAGGTTATATAATCAGTAATTGCTGAAAACAGTTGGTCAGGCTGCACATTTATGATAGACTCAAACTGAGTTTGGTGGAATCAGGCTTCATTATTTTATATGTTTTCAAGTAAATCCACCTTTTTAATGTGAAGTTTGCTTTAACAAGCAAATTCTTGGATCTCTACTGCTCCCCAATTAGTTAAAATTCACTGTAAAATATAATTATAGTGGTAGAAGTGACCCTCTAATTACCCTGAGCTGCATTTTGTGCCAGCAGCAAAATTAAAACTTGTCTTGTACATGTGTCCTTCCTCCAGTGTTTGTCTTAACTAGAGGAAGAGAGGCTGTTTGTAATTGACTCAACAAGGCTCAGAACCCCCCCCCCCCCCACCACCACCACCACCACCAACCCACCCCTACCCCATTAAATGCCTATACAAGGAATGCAGCAAGTCAACTGGTAATTAATAAATGTGGCGGCAGGGGGGGTGTGCTTCTACATCATTATGTTGTTGAAGCTCTCGTCCATGCTAGTAATGAGCTGTAATTCTGTGACAGGAAATTGGTTTGTTTACAGCGTGTCCAGCAGCCTCCAACGTGTTGCTTTATTTGCAGATCTCGACTGCACGTTTGTACTCACTGACTCAAAATAGGATCAAATAACAATAGTTTGTAAAGTTTCATTGAAGAACACGTTTGTCGACGCAAAGAAGAAGGTTGGTGGGTGCCCTTATTAGGATTGGTGGTCCTTACAGACCCATGCCCCATGGTGCTAGTGCTGTCTGGGATGTGCCAGCATCCTGCTGCCCCCTGTCAGTGTGCATCTCAGTCATACTTCAGCCCTGCGGGTTCAGCTCTTGTAAGGAGCGACCACCCCACCCCCCCGTAACCTCCACCTCCTCTGCCCAGCCCAACCCAGCCACCACTCTGCCTGTAAGTCTTCCAAACAAGAACCAGGCCAAACTAAACAAGCAAACAGCTCAGAATGACCTTTTATTGTTTGCTCCATGTTGGATCTATGATGTGTACTCATGGTCATTTATACTCATTCCTGGTGGATGCTGAAAGGAGCATTTTGCTACCCTCTGTGTTGATTTTAGCTGTTGATTGTTGCCATGGCTACAACATTACTGATGATAGGTTATTTAATGCAAACTCAACTTTATTCCTGTAAAAATTGTTATTCATTTGCTTCAGGTTGATACAAGAGCTTCTAAATTTTACCTCTAGTACATGTAATTTTGACTTGGGTGAAGCAGACTTAGTTATTATTAACAAAATGATTTGGTCTTTTGTCGTGTTATCATGTATTAGTCAAAAGCATTTCTAGCTGTTTCAGTGGAAAAGCATTTAGTTGTTGGATTTAAAGTCGTTTTTCATAAATATAGCTTTATTAATTTAATTCTTTCTCTTCAGGTCATATTTTTGTGTCCAGATTATTTATTTTTATTTATTTATATAGAGCCAATTTACAGCAATAACCGCTTTCATATAAATCGTTTAATAAAGACGACCTAGCTAAGAAAACCAACAAATGCTTCAAATCCTGAGCTGCACGAGGAGACAGTGGAGAGGAAAACCTCCATCACAACCAGAACCAGGAAGGAAAAAACCTCCATCACAACCAGAATCAGGAGGACGGCCATCATCTTGGACAGGTTTTGGGTGGAGAGGACAGGAAAGAGGGGTCAACAAGCAGCATAACTCTAATCCAGGAATTTCTGCTGAGTAAGAAGAAGAGAAACACAAATGAATGACAACAACGTCAGATATTTCCACATGGAAAGTAAAGAAAGCAGAAAGGAGCCCATCATTCAGCATTTAGACAACGTACAACATTAAAAGGAAAAATATTATTATTCATTTTATTATTATTATTATTATTATTATTATTATTGATGTTATTATTAAAGATTTTATTGTGAAATAAATAAAAGAAGCAAAGTGTTGTTGATTCACAAATCTGGACAAATTTATTTATTGTAAATGGACTAAAACATTTCCAAATGCATGAAACTCATGTCAGATTATGTCAAGTTAGGAACTTTTCACAGTATTTGCTCAGATTTTACTCTGAAGCATTTCAGAAAGAAGAAAATGGAAAAATATTTGATAGAGACATTGGGAAAATATCCATGTGAATTTGACAACATTTGGGATGAATGTCTCACATACAGATGCAAGTTCAGAAATGGGCTATAAATACAGAAGACACAAAACAAGCTGCTGACTTGGTGTCTCTGTTAATGTTGTTAAAAGTTACCAACATTCACTCCTTTTAGGATCCAGTGCAACTTATTTACGAGGTACTTACTCACACTGCACACTAGGTATTTACTGGTTGGGCATGTGCTGAAAAACTCTGCTTACCATGAAGGTGCCTGTCTGGCTTTGGTGTGCCCTTCTGCTGCAGGTCTGTTAGTGGACACATTCATGAAGTCACATGGTATTTGTCAGGCTTGAGCTGCCTTTAAGAAGGCTGTCACACAATATGCGCCCTCTCCTTCCTTTACTGTCATGGTGAGAGTTTGTGGCGCGGAGACAGAGCCCTGACCGCGCAGCTCTGCTCTGTGAATTTTTATATGCCACTGCCTGGAGGTTAGAAACTCTCATTATGCCGTGTTAGATTTATTAAAATAGATTATGGAAATGTTAATTAAGTCATTAATTACATTATTTAAGCAGCATTGACAGATAAGGAGTGTGTGTGTGCGTGTGTGCGTGTATGTGTGAGAAGGAGGGAAAGGGAGTTTGGTGATGGGGGTGGGGGGGAGGTGGGGTGTCGAGCTCCCTGGGTGGTTTAAAAGGATGTGATTGGTGACAAGGGACACTGTGGAGATGGCGTCTAACTGCGAGTGCTGACATGATACAAAGTGGCCTACACTGCTCTCTCACCTCACGCTACTGTCTACAGCGGTTTGCAGCTTGAGGACTGCTCACAGATTTGCCTTTTTTTAAGAATCTACACTCATAGTCAGAAAAAAAGGATTTGGGGGTGGAAAACTCACCTAATGTGTTCCACATTCTTCTGTCAGAAAACACTGAGACAAAAATATTTTGCTGTAACATTTAAGCAAAGGCCACAAGATGCAGTTCCACCATTTCCAAAGGAAAACACAGCAAGGAAGTTGTATGTTTAAATGATTAATAATGATGCTCTTTTAAAATAAAAGAACAAAAATCTCATATATGACAAAACATATTGCAACAGATTGCTGCATATTTCTAAAACAAATCCTTTAGTTTTAGGTTTTAGGTCTTGCGCACACAAACTCGGGTATTTGGTCCTGCATGTAAACACAGTTTTGGCGCTGCAGCTGAACATGTGGGAGAACGACTATCAGGCTGAAGATTCTTACCATCTCCAGCTGGAATGTTATTGTGTGAGCTGGAAAACTGGAACTTTTGGCTCGACATGTCAGATTGTTTGCTGCACGCACTGGGTGACAGTGGAAAGAAAAACTCCTTTTTAACTGGAAGGAAAAACCTCCAGCAGAACCAGAACCCAGCTCAGGGAGGACGGCTATCTGCCTTGACCAGTTGGGTCGGAGAGGACAGCAAAGAGAAACCAACAACCACCACAACTTTAGCCAGGAAGACCTGCTGAGAGAGGAGAAATATGTCAGCGATGCGAACACTGTCATATATTTATACATGGAAGATGAGGAGCAGAGAGATGATAAGGAAGAGCTCAGTGCATCACGGGACGTCCCTCAGCAGTCTAAGCCTATGGCACCATAAATAAGTATAAGATTTATCAAAAAGGAAGGTTTTAAGCTTGATCTTAAAGGTAGAGAGAGTATCTGCCTCATGAACCCAAACTGGGAGCTGGCTCCAAAAGAGAGGGGCCTAATAGCCGAAGGCTCTGCCTGCCATTGTACTCTTAGAGACTCTGAGAACCACAAGTAAACCTTTAGTCTGAGCATAAAGTATTCTGTTGGGAAAACCAGGAACTCTGAGATCTTTAAGATCCAAAAGAGTTTGGTCATGGAGAGCTGTATATGTGAGGAGAAGAACTTCTAATTCTATCCTGGATTTAACAAGAAGCCAATTAAGAAATCCTAAAACTGGAGAATTATGATTTCTTCTGCTAGGTCTCATTAAATTTAACATTGTTAAACTACATTTAACAATGTTCTACTAACTACTAACAATGTAATATACTAATAACAATATTCAATATCTGCTGATAAAAAAGTAAAAGGCTAAAATGTTAACTAACTAAAACTGGACTAAAATATTGACAGTTTTTGTTGACTAAAACTAGACAAATAAAATGATATTTTCTTGGACTTAAATGAAAGATTAAAATGCTCAACTAATAAAAATGGGATGAGGTTGACTAAATGTGATAAAAACTAATAAGCGCAATTGAAACTGGACTGAAACTGAGACTAAATTTAAAAATGGCTGATAAAATTAACACTAGAGCAAACCTCCATGGCCACTCCAAGACCCTGATGAGAGTATAGAGCTGGTCCACTGTTCCACGACTGGGACAAAAACCACACTGCTCCTCCTCAATCCAAGGTTCGACTACCCGACGGACCCTCCTCTCCAGCAGCCCTGAATGGACCTTACCAGGGAGGCTGAAGAGTGTGATCCCACTGTAGTTGGAGCACATCCTCCGGTCCCCATTTTTGAAGAGGCTGTCTCAACAATAGCGGCACTCAATGTCCCCCGCCTCACCCGGGACATGGTTGAAGCTCTGCCGGAGATGGGAGTTGAAACTCTTTCTGAAAGGGGACTCTGCCAGACGTTCCCAGCAAACCCTAACAACCCCTTGGTCTGCCAGGCCTGACCGGAACCCCCCACCATCTGAGCCAACTCCCCCCCAGGTGGTGATTATTTGACAGCTCCACCCCTATCTTCACCCAAGTGTCCAAGACATGCGGCCGCAAATCCGACAACATGACTACAAAGTCAATCATCAAACTGTGGTCTAGAGTGTCCTGGTGCCAAGTGCACATGTGGACACTGAACAAGGTGTTCGTTATGGACAGTCCATGACGAGCCCAGAAGTCCAACAACAAAACACCACTCGGATACTGATCAGTGTGGCCATTCCTCCCAATCATGCCCCTCCAGGTCTTGCTGTCATTGCCCACGTGGGCATTGAAGTCCGCCAGCAGAACGAGAGAGTCCGCGGAAGGACCAACACCCCTCCAAGGACTCCAAAAAGGGTGGGTACTCTGAACTGCTGTTTGGTGCATAAGCACAAACAACAGTCAGGACCCGTCCCCCCACCTGAAAGCTATGTATATGGAAAATGTACAATTCCTCAAAGAGCCTAATTCAAATGATGGTGGTTGTTCCCAGCATCTGCTTCTAAAATTTGGAGCAACAAACAAAATAAGAAGTTTGTAAAAGAGAAACACACAGAGAGACTAAGGAAGGCCTTAAAGTGTCAGAGAGGAAAACTGAAACTAATATCATATCTGGACAGTCTTATTATTTTCTTTTGTGCAGATCCAGCAGTCCCTGCAACAGATTACTTTCTTCCTGGTCAAACACCTTAAAGTCATTTTGCATTAATTATCCGCTTTTTTTGTCTAGCTTCCTCATTCATTGTCCACATTGTCCTCTACCTCCTTTTTTTCTTGCAGCCTCACTCTTTCAATTGGCTATCCAAAGCCACATCTTTGTTTTCCCTTCTCACTTTGAACCAGCATTTGGTTGGCTGCTGGGAGTTAGGTTAGATCCCTGACTATAGGTTAGATCCCTGGCTGAAAGTGATAATGGATCAGTGCTGGTCAAAGAGATGATGCCAGAAATGTGGTTTGTGGCAGGTCCTATGATGCATTTAAAGACTGTGTTAGGAAAAGCATTAGATTTCCAGCATTGGTGATGATATGGGGCTGATGTCGGGTAAAACACTGGGGAAGATAGTAGTCATTACCTCTATGGAAAATAGACAGGTGGACTCTTATTCCCTCAATCAAATGTTGGTTTAGTGGTGAAATCAGTAGCTTTTCTTCAAGTAAGACATAAAAACTCAATGACACGGGCAGCATGTCATCTCAACCTGGTCCCATCTTGCAAAGCTGATCTGTCAACTTCTCTACAGCTGGAGTGTAAGTGAAGAACAATATTGTTTTACATCAGTGCCTCAAAGAATTTGGGCCACCTTTAAGCTTAAAAAAATAATATTGCTTTATCCAAAAAACTGAAAGAGTTTTATCACCTTTTTTAGGATATTTTACGAGGCCTGAATGTCAAGCTGTTAAATGGAATAGCTTCATGTTATGTCAGAAATTTGTTTATTTATTTATTTTCTTTACAACATAAAATAAGCGAATGAACATCTCTGAAGAGAGGTGATTCCATAATTTTCTTTTGCCAAGGGTTGTAAGATGAATTACCCACAAGCTGATACTATGGACTCTCTTATCTCTTGACAGTTTAGTTACCACAAAGCACAGAAATGTGTTTTCCAATTCTCTGAGAATTGAGCTTTTCTTTGTGCCATCAAACCTATATTAAGGGAGGGAAAATTGCTCTGATCACACTTGATAAGAACAAATGATAGATGTTGTAAACAAGCAGAATGCTTCAATTCTGATGTGAGCCATTGATTTGCCTCAGCAGCCAATTACTATGTGGGCTGAGGTTATCCATTCAGTCAATCTGCTTGGAGAAACACCCCCAACCCCCTCCCCACCCTCTGTGTCCATTGTACTTTTTTTGCTCTAAAATGCTGGATTAAAATGGTATTATTAACTGTTCTAGGTGAAAAGTTGCATTTAGAAATAATGAGTCTTGATTCCTTTGGCCTTCCATCAGGGGGCCAGGCAGCACTGAAAGGTGTATGTCTTGATATTAAGTGGCTGCTGATTGTAGGAAATGATACGATGTGTAGCTGTTCAACCACCTCAGAGTCAAGCTATGACGATTAGCCCCTACATCAGTCACATGAACCTAATGATAATGAACTGATTGTGCAGATAGTTAGTATGCTCAGCATGAATCACACAAAGTACATAATTCTCCACCAATACTAAAAGAGGCTTATATCTGTCTGTGACAGAATAAGCTGTAACATGGTACACATCACAGCTTATTCAACATAGTTTGATTTTATTTGCATCTTTCAATATTTCGTCCTCTGTGTTGCTGCATGTTTTGGTTTCCTTTCAAATGCTGCTATAAAAAACACATTTTTTTTACATATCGAGAAAAACTAAGCGCATGCCACGATTCAACAGCTTGTGTAGAAGCATCTTAACAACAATAACTTGAAGTTATCACTTTCAGTATGATGTTGTCAATCTCACATTGTTTTGTTGATTAATTTTGACCCAATCTTTTTTATCACAATGCTTAGTTTCGTTAAGGTTTACAGGTCCAGTATGTATGAGCAGCTCTCTGAAGGTCCTGCTACAGCATTTTAATCAGATCTGGACTTTGACTGGAATGGTGCAATATCTTATTTAGCCATTGAGTTGTAGATTTGCTGCAGGGTTTGGGACGATTGGAGTACTGTTCATTGCTATTGATGCTTGCCCTCTTCATTTCTTCATCCACACAAGTTTGCCACCTGGATTTGTTCTGGATTTCACATTTTCATTCCATACTCATATCAAGCCTGTCACCAAAGCAACATTTTTCCATCTAAAAAATATCTTTCAGCTTTGATTGTCACTCTCTAGCTCTGTAGCTATGATTCTCATCCATGCCTTCATCATCACCCAGCTGATTACTGCAATGAGATGCTGCTTGGGATTTCCAGCAAAAAGTTTGATGGGATCCAATATGTCCAGAAATCAGATGCCAGACTTTTGACATCAACTAAGCACTACCACTCTCATACATCTCCACTGATCCATTCACAAATCACCTACAACAGTGATCCCCAACCCTGGTCCTCAAGGCCCACTATCCTGCAGGTTTTAGATGTTACCCTGCTGGAGCACACCTTATTCAAATTAAATAGATCTCTGACAAGCTCTGCACAAGTGTGCTATTGAGTCATTAATTTTAGTCAGGTGTGTTGCAGCAGGCAAACATCTAAAGCCTGCAGGACAGTGGGCCAGGAGGACTTCTACTAAAGTGTTTGAATGGGACACAAAGGAGCAGCGGATCATCATGCAGAGGAATAAAAAAGACTGTGTCGAGTATCTTAAATAGTTCCTAAAGACAAGGTTTGACTGGACGGTTTGGTTGCATCATGTCAGGATGGAAAGCTATCTGGATTAAAGCAGGAGTCTCCCACGCACTCTAAAGACTTAGTTAATGGGAGGGCAGGGAGTCATTAATAAGATTAGGATTATGGTATTATACTAACAACATTATTTGGGAGGAGAGTGAATGTAGCTAATTAGACAGAAATTTGTGGGATGAAACCTGAAGACCTTAAATCATCTTACATCTCTGCTCATGGTGGCATGTGTTTTTATCTCTTTTTAGGTGTGTGTCGAGTTACCTTAGTGGTCGATACAGGCAGGCTGAGCAGCACGCCTTCACAGTTCAACCCAGAGGCAATCTGGACCGCTTGGATCCGTCTGAAGAGGCTTCAGCTGCAGAGGGTCAGGCTCCATCACCAGCCTCACCCAGTCGGGGAGAGGAGAAGAAAGTGGATGCGTTAAAGAGTGGGCATCTCTGCTTTCTCTGAACCAGAGGGAGTTTACAAAATTTAGAGTGATAATAAATCTTTTCAGTTTGAGATGTGTCATACGGTCATTTGAGGGATATCAGTATATCTATGTGATTTTTGTGAAATCTTAGACTTTGAAACCTATTTTTCGTTGTGTCACACAGCCTTGTTTTTCCACAGCATAAAGCCTGACACTCTCGTTTTATTCCAGGAGTACATAAGCACAAATTACAAATTGATGATAAAAAAGAGAGTGCATGCATGTGTGTGTTCAGTCTCAGAGAGGGAAAAAAAATCATTCTCCTTCTTTAATGATGCCCACACAGAGACAATGGGGCGCCGCTCTGATTAGTGTCACCTGTCCTTATGCATCTCATCAGCTCCATTATGGCTCCATCTCCCATGCTTCTTCTGCTAATTGAATAGCCCGTGAAGTGGTGACGAGGACGGGGGCGAGAACAACGTCTGTCCCACTGCTGCTTCAGAAATGAGAGGAAAGCTTTCAAGAGAGACATGAGCTGTGGAAACACAAACCATTATAAGACAGATAGAAACGTGCTAACAAGTAGCACTCATGTTATATTACCATCATATCCAGAACAGATCCTTTTTATGGATAACGGCTGCGAATTAGCAGCTGATTTATATATTTGGTGAGGGCGCAGCATCTCTTCCCAGAATCATATTTTTCATATAATTCTTGGTTAGCTTAGCTTATAAAGGAAAAACAGAGTCAGTGAAGCTTTTCTTTTTAAACTGTAATTGTGAGATTGCAACAAATTGCTTTTACATGAGCTGTCTTTGATTTAAGTGCTAGGCATTCCTTAAATATTCAATTATTTTTTTAAGGTCCAGAAACTGAAAAAATAATTAAAGCTGGAGCTTAGTAACTCCTTTTTTGTCTGTGGCTCTTAGACCTCAAATTGCTGCTATTCAGGACTTAATGCTGCTTTTATCTACCAGAAAGGCATTGATTTTCAAACTTCAGAACCAGGGGGCCTAAAAATTAAAACAGGAGAGGAAAAAAGGGAAAACAGTCGAATTTCCTAGAGAGTTTGTCAACCATGATTCAAAAGTGCATCTACCAAGTAAAAGTTCAATCTTTAGAAAGGTTATTTTTTATCTAATGAAACAATATAGAAAGTGTTTATGTAGTATTTTTAGCTTTTTTCACTTCACATGCTGTTGCAAAGTAACAAAAAGTTATGGCACCTCTGCAGAAAAGTGCTGCTTCAACTTTTAAAGAAAATACAAAGTTAGATGCTCCATAGTCTCAGCAAGCATGAAGACATTATTTTTTCAAACACTTTCTTGGTGTTTGGAACTTGTAATTATTTATAGTAGAAAGAAGTGCTGAATTCAGGACTAAACTGAGATTATACTTGCTTTTAATCATTTGTGTGCATGTTTATCTTGGCTGCCTTTTGCACTTTGTGTTTGAAGCATTGTTTGTGCACATCTTCATAAATTCACAATCTGCAATCTGTGAATGACCAGTAGGGGGCAGTGTAATGAACAATTTGTTCAGTTGTAAGGTCACAGGACGACCGCAGTAAAAATGACGGAGAGTTTAAAAGACAAGTTTGTTGATCAAGTATAAACTTACCAACATCTAGAAGTCCCAGGAATTTTGATATCTCCCTAAAGTCCCAGAGAAGGGTCGAAAGACCTTTAGTCCAAACTGACGACTCTGCTGGCAAAAATTAGCATCTCTTCATTTGTAAATGCAGCCATTACCTGAGGAATGCACCCATTGCATCCAGCCCCTCCTTGTTACCTTGAAACGTCTGGTAAATTCTGTGGCAGTGGGGGATGGTGGGCTGAGGGGGATAAATAGTAGCTAGTTTCACCTCCAACAAATAGAAGGAAGCAAAATGCAGAGGCGGCTTACAACTCAGCAGGCATTGGACCTGATCCTCAGCGATACAAACCCTTGTGACTCAGATGGAGAAGAGATACAAATTCAGCTGGATTCGGACTCTGACTCTGAGCAGTCTTCAGGTAAGATTTGAAACTATTATTGAACTTTTTGGTATGACAAATTTCTTTCTTTCTGCTTTGTCCTGTACTGTGAGTTGCAACACTGGAATTTCTCCATTTTGGTACAAATAAAGGATTTTTTTAATCTTATTTCCAAAACATCCTATTTTCGTCCTCTGAAATTGTGAAATTGTTTACCTTGCAGATGATGAGACTGCTCCACTGCCAGAAAAGAGGGCTCGGTTGGGAAGTGAGAGGACAGAGATGGCTAAAGATGGCACAGTGTGGCATGAAGAACAGCTGGGGACATGTCTCAATTTCACCCCAATAGAACCATACGGCACAGATGGAGAGCCAACTGCTAAGGCCAGAAGAAGTATCCGGACTCGTCTTCAAAGCTTCTTCTGTTTTATAACACTTGAAATGCTTCGTAGCATTCAAGAATGGACCATTCAGCATGCACGGCAAAAGGAGCAGGCAGATTGGTTCATGAACCTCCCAGAACTAATGGCATTTATTGCAATTATTATCTTGCGGGGGGTGAAGAAAGTTCCATCACTACGTGACAATTGGTCAGCAGAGCTGGGAAACCCACGAATCATTGCTACTATGGCCCGAAACCGCTTCCAAAACATCATGCAACACCTACGCTTTGATAACATGTTCACACGCAGTGAGCGAGTGGAGACAAATAAGTTTGCTGCAATTTCTAATCTGTGGGAATCTTTTGTCAATAACTGCATCAGATCTTATAACCCTGGTCGACACATCACTATTGATGAACAGCTTTTCCCGACAAAGACTCGCTGCAGTTTTCTGCAGTACATTGCAACAAAACCGGACAAATTTGGCATTAAGTTTTGGCTGGCTTGTGACTTGAAATCAAAGTACATTTGCAATATCCTGCCATATCTTGGCAAGGACCCCAGTCGTCCCAGTGGAGAGAGACTCTCTGAGAGTGTAGTGATGAGGCTGATGGAGCCGTTCATGGATAAGGGCAGAACTGTAACAACAGACAATTTTTTTACATCGCTGTCCCTTGCGCAACGACTGCTTAGCCGGAAAACCACCATCCTTGGCACAGTCAACAAGATTCGCCGGGAAATTCCTCAGTCAACTAGACAGAAGGACCACACTAAATTCACCACTCGAGTGTTTTCCACCACTGGTGCAACACTCACAGTATATGCGCCGAAATGGAAAAAGACTGTCTATCTTCTCAGCAGCATGCACAATGTGGTTGAGACTGAGAATACCACCAAAAGGAAGCCAAACACTGTCACACAATACAACACCACAAAGTGTGGTGTGGGTGTGATGGACCAGATGGTGCGGGAGTACAGCGTGCGTGCAGGAACACGGAGATGGCCAGTCGCCGTGTTCTACAACATGATCGACATGGCGGCACTGAACGCTCATGTTCTTCATAAGGAATGCACCGGAGTGCAGGAGAGAAGAGTGGACTTCCTGGTTGAGCTCGCGAAAGAGTTGGCCAACTCTCATGTGAGTCAGAAGAAGGCACATAAGGAGCAACTGCTTCAGCAGCAACCTCCCACACCTAGCCCTGGGAAAAGGGCAAAATGTCAGGTCAACCATCGATGCAAGAACAATTGCGCAACTGTAAGATGTGTTGACTGCTACAAATACACATGTGGCAAATGCAGGATGGAGATACCATGGAAGTGCCAAGCATGTTTGGACTTAGCACAGACGGACTGCTGAAAGAGCAGAAAAGCCATTCACACAAGGGCATGCCACTGTAGCCTTGTGTAAATATTTGTGAAATTGTTTCATTACTTGCATTATTTTAACTGTTTTGTTGTTTTTTTTTATGACAAAAATAAAAAGCATTGGAAAAAATTCACAGTTGTTCTTTTATATCTTTGTCATGTTGACATTTATGCCCTCTTGACTTAGACACTAATGCTTCTGGACATTTTACTCACAGACCCTGCCTGTACCACCACAATCAAAAAATGTTCATTTTAAATATTCAAAATTGTTCATTGCTTGGGCTTTTTGGACATAAGGTACATGAACATTGGGTTAGAAAGTTTGAAAAATTGGTCAAAAATTCTGAAAAATTTGTATTTTTTCATTTGTATGAAAAGAGGAGAGCTGGACCTTTTAAAGTGATTTTTAAAAAAAATATGAATTCATCATTTTGTCATATCATTCTAAATTGTTTGCTTTTTTATTGAAGGCCCACAATGATTATCTTTTTTTTTTCTTCTAAAAGCACACAAATGTGTCGAGGAGGTATATATCATATATCATATCAAATATATTTTTAATTATTTGAAATATACTAGAATGCAGGAAAACCTTTCTGATTTCTGTTTGAGGTCTACTCCAATCTCATACTCAGGGGACCAAGCAGTGTCTCAAGCCAAGCTTTGGGCAAAAGTTGACAGTCCGGTTTCAAGAGTCTACAGTGTCTCCCCTAAGTATGCGCCCTCCTGGGGTGTGCCAGTAATTGACTCGTCTACAAACAAAAGAAGCTGTTCGCAGCTTAAGACAGGATTTTAGCTAAAATCCTACTGGTCAATCGACCCATCTCTGGGTTGTAAAGGTAGAAAGGTCCATTGACCCCTCTCTGGGACTTCTAGTGTTAAGATGCACCACTGCCAAACGCTGACTTCCTCTGTTGTTGTCATGTTTATCGTTTTGTTTACACTCAACAAATTCACCATTTCTATCTAGTCTGAGTCCTTAATGCAAAATCCTCTAGTAACAAGTGTCATACACAAGCAAGTGTGTGAACAGTTACACTCATAATGGAGCTGGTTGCATGATTGTCCAGCAAAATGCACTTATAAACAGATGCAAATATATTAGCTGGGCTATATGACGTCACATAGGCACAGACCTCTATGTAGTTGTGCAGCTCTGTTGTCGCTTTCTCAACGTGAAATGAATAAAAATGCACTAAATAAAGCCAATGACATTACAATTTTTTTTCTGCCCTGACAAAGTTTTTCCTCAGTGCCAGAAGTCCTGATGCAGCTGTGCTCCTTTTAATGTCTATAAATAAATGTTCCTCTGTAACTGTACTGCATAGTGCTGTCCTGTACTGTGTGATAAATACATGGATGTTGATGCTGTACATCAGGGTTAAATCACTATACTTTTTATATATGGAAATAAATAAAAATGGAGGCATGCCTCATATTTTTACCATGAATAGTTTTGCAAGTCTTTCTACATCCAGTTATGAAAAAACACGAGTTCTGTTTCAGGACTAGGTGATAAAATCTCTTGTTTGATTTATGAACTTGAGATGAGTGGAGGATGATCCTGCAATCCGGAGGTCTTTCAAGTGTGGTGTTTTTGGAGTAAAGGGGGGATGGATGGAGGGTTACAAGCTTCACCAGGGTCATCAGTTGGGCACTTTCCTTCACCGGTGTAGCGATGATAGGCCCACAACACCTCTAAAGGGCTCATCAGCAATGTCAGGTGTGCCCCCCTCAGATTCTGACCCTTTTCAAGTGCTGGTTTTATCTAGGGTCCCAGGAGGTATCTCTCCTTTTCAATCAGAGCCATAGACTTGCCTGTTCAGCTGTACTAGCCCATGGCTTTGTTAGCTTGGCGTTGGGCTTGGCCTAAGACTCCTATGTCCCTAAGCAGCCTGGTGGTTGACTTTCCCACAAAGCCTCTGCAGCCAACTTCGACTGGGCAGATCTTGGCTTTCCAGCCAGCATCAGCTGCCAGGCCTTCTCCAAAGCATCCTCCCAGGGCACAGTAAGCTCTATGGTATAGACTGTGTGAAGTGAGGAGGACCAAAGCACAAGGTCTGGTCTGAGGTTAGTAGTGGCAATCTCAGATGGAAAACTAAGCCTCTGATTCAGATCTTCTCAGTTGGCCATAGTCTGCTGTTGCACTGACCCTGGGTTTGGTTTGCTTTCCACCTTCACTGACTAATTCTGACTGGTGCAGTGCAGGATGATGATGGAGGAGGTAAGGCATTGATGTGTGTCCATCTGGTCTCCAGCGTAGCTGCCAGACTCTTCAGCACCTGGTTAGGCTGCCAGGTGTAGCGACTTTGTCCTGCAGCCAACCAGAATGTGCTTCAGGTTTGCTCGAGATAGATTAAGAGAGCATCTAGGTCTTCTCCATACCACTTATTGCAGTTACTGGTGGAAGTGGAATGTAAAAGGAAGCTGGTTTGAGGTGCTTCCACGCCCCACAGCTCCCTCCCAGCTCATCCACTGACCTTGCCTTGCTTGTGAGACAGCTTTTGCACACCTCGTAGTCTGCTCCTGCAGGCAATATTATTCATTTGTGCAAAGAAAACTTTTAAGTTTGATTGTGTAAACATTGTTAGCCGCAGCATCAGCACCGCTCATGACAGGCAGCTTTTTTGGTTATCTACATGTGTCTGAGGCTAATGTTAAGCCATCATTCTCACACTCGCTCTGTCAAACAAGGAGCTCTGCAAGCTTATCGACATCAGTCCCTCTCCATTTCACCTCTCGACCACCAATGAATGACTCAGCTGTGCGCCGCCTTGACTTGGCCCTCTACAAGAACAGAATTGGCTTTGCATTAATATGTCACACTGATTTTGCTGTTAAATGCCACAACAACAGTGACCCCCATGCCTGTATGGTTCTGAAGCTTAATTTGTGCGTGCGAGGCCAGATGGACACTTTCATGAGTGTATGAGGGTGGATTATTCTGCAGGCTACATCTGGGACTCCACATGGTACAGCAGACTGCAGTATGAGGAGCAGGCGGGAACGTGAGGAGCACCCACGACAGAAAGGTTACAGGACCAACCAGCAAAATGAATAAGTAAGAGAAAACACTAGTTCTGAAAGAGCATGGTAAATGTTGTAAATCAATCTAAATAAAAAAAAACAATGGTTTTAATAAATTAAAGCATGAATCATACTAATTGAAAATATGTGAGTGGCTCATATTAATTTAGCTCTGTTATATTCTACTGTTTTAATTGCTGGATGGTCTACTATGATCACCATCAACACTCAGCAGCCCCTTTATCAGATTCATTCAATATTTAGTTAATGCATGCATCTAGCCGAGAGGAGCCCAGTGTATCATGGAAAGTCCCGCAACAGTCTAGGCCTATAGCAGCATCCCTACTTGCCTTCTCGGTCCCTGAGGTCAGCTGACCAGCTCAGAGGGGACAGGACCTTCTCCGTTGCTGCTCCACACTTGTAGAATGATCTGCCTTCACATATCAGAAAGGCCCCTTTATTTGTATTTATATTGATTTTATTTGTGTGCAGCACTTTGTTTCAGTTGTGGTTGTTTTAAAGTGCTTAACAAATAAAGTTGGAATGTTATGATATGATATGATATGATATGATATGATATGATATGATATGATATGATACGATATGATGATATGAGATGGTACGATATGATATGATATGATATGATATGATATGATATGATATGATATGATATGGTACGATACGATACGATACGATATGGTATAGTACGATATGATATGATATGATATGATTTGATATGATATGATATGATATGATATGATATGATATGATATGATATGATATGAGATGATATGAGATGGTACGATATGATATGATATGATATGATATGATATGGATGATATGATATTATATGAGATGGTACGATATGATATGATACGATATGATATGATATGATATGATATGATATGATATGGATGATATGATATTATATGAGATGGTACGATATGATATGATACGATACGATATGATATGATACGATATGATATGATATGATATGATATGATATGAGATGGTACGATATGATATGATTTGATATGATATGATGTGATATGATATTGTATGATGATATGATATGATATGATATGATATGATATGATATGGTACGATATGATATGATATGGATGATATGATATTATATGAGATGTTACGATATGATATGATACGATATGATATGATATGATATCGTATGATGATATGATATGATATGATATGATATGATATGATATGATATGATATGATATGATATGATACGATACGATACGGTATAGTACGATATGATATGATATGATACGATACGATACGATACGGTATAGTACGATATGATATGATATGATATGATATGATATGATATGATATGATATAAGATGGTACGATATGATATGATATGATATGATATGATATGATATGACATGATATGATATGATATGGTACGATACGATACGATACGATACGATATGGTATAGTACGATATGATATGATATGATATGATATGATATGATTTGATATGATATGATATGATATGATATGATATGATATATGATATGATATGATATGATATGAGATGATATGAGATGGTACGATATGATATGATATGATATGATATGATATGTATGATATGCTATGCTATGGTACGATATGATATGATATGATATGATATGATATGATATGATATGATGTGATATGATATGATATGATATGTATGATATGCTATGGTACGATATGATATGATATGATATGATATGATAAGATACGATACGATACGATACGATACGATAAGATAAGATACGACACGGTATAGTAAGATATGATATGATTTGATATGATATGATGTGATATGATATGATATCGTATGATGATATGATATGATATGATATGATATGATATGATATGGTACGATATGATATGATTTGGATGATATGATATTATATGAGATGGTACGATATGATATGATACGATATGATATGATATGATATCGTATGATGATATGATATGATATGATATGATATGATATGATATGATATGGTACGATACGATACGATACGATATGGTATAGTACGATATGATATGATATGATTTGATATGATATGATATGATATGATATGATATGATATGATATGATATGATATGAGATGATATGAGATGGTACGATATGATATGATATGATATGATATGATATGATATGATATGGATGATATGATATTATATGAGATGGTACGATATGATATGATACGATATGATATGATATGATATGATATGATATGGATGATATGATATTATATGAGATGGTACGATATGATATGATACGATACGATATGATATGATACGATATGATATGATATGATATGATATGATATGATATGAGATGGTACGATATGATATGATTTGATATGATATGATGTGATATGATATTGTATGATGATATGATATGATATGATATGATATGGTACGATATGATATGATATGGATGATATGATATTATATGAGATGTTACGATATGATATGATACGATATGATATGATATGATATCGTATGATGATATGATATGATATGATATGATATGATATGATATGATATGATACGATACGATACGGTATAGTACGATATGATATGATATGATACGATACGATACGGTATAGTACGATATGATATGATATGATATGATATGATATGATATGATATGATATAAGATGGTACGATATGATATGATATGATATGATATGATATGATATGATATGATATGACATGATATGATATGATATGGTACGATACGATACGATACGATACGATATGGTATAGTACGATATGATATGATATGATATGATATGATATGATATGATATGATATGATATGATTTGATATGATATGATATGATATGATATGATATGATATGATATGATATATGATATGATATGATATGAGATGATATGAGATGGTACGATATGATATGATATGATATGATATGATATGTATGATATGCTATGCTATGGTACGATATGATATGATATGATATGATATGATATGATATGATGTGATATGATATGATATGATATGTATGATATGCTATGGTACGATATGATATGATATGATATGATATGATAAGATACGATACGATACGATACGATACGATACGATAAGATAAGATACGACACGGTATAGTAAGATATGATATGATTTGATATGATATGATGTGATATGATATGATATCGTATGATGATATGATATGATATGATATGATATGATATGGTACGATATGATATGATTTGGATGATATGATATTATATGAGATGGTACGATATGATATGATACGATATGATATGATATGATATTGTATGATGATATGATATGATATGATATGATATGATATGATATAATATAATATGATATGGTACGATATGATATGATATGATAAGATATGATATGATATGATATCGTATGATATGATATGATATGATATTGTATGATATGATATGATATGATACGATATGATACGATACGATACGATACGATACGATTCGGTACGATACGATACGATAGGATACGATACGATACGATACGATACGATACGCATACGATTTGATATGATATGATATGATATGATATGATATGATATGATATGATATGATATGATACGATAAGATACGATATGATACGATATGGTAGGCTATGATATGATATGATATGATATGATATGATATGATATGATATGATATCTTATGATATGATATGATAAGATGTGATATGATATGATATTATATGATATGATATGATATGATATGATATGATATGATATGATATGATATGGTATGATATGACATGATATGATATGATATGACATGATATGGTATGATATGACGATATGATATGATATGATATGATATGATATGATATGATATGATATGATATGAAATGATATGATATGATATGGTTAAAAAAAAGCATAGACTCCATCACTCTGAGACAGTATGTTCCTTTTTTTTTTTCTTTTTTTTTTTTTTTAACTTGTCCTGTCCAGCATCATAGCAAGCAAAATGATAATCTGGTTGCTGTATCGTGCTGAACAAATTTGCTCTGCCAAAGGGAGGCCTATGGGTAAGGCTCCTCTTGATAATGTGATTTATTTATTTATTTACTTTGAATCACGGAATCTATGTAATCTTGCTGGACCTGACTGGAGGGGACAGAAAAAGATGGAAAATAGCAAAAACAGCAAAAGGGAAAGAAGAAAGGAGACAAGAAGAGCACAGACAGAAGGCAATGACCCCTCAATCCACACCATCACCAGACAATAAACAACAAACTGTTACACCTGTACATGAACACACCAGAAAATTTCCTACAACTTTTACAAAAGCAGAAACACACACACAGAAAGAAAAAAAACAGGGCTGCCAGTCATTAAGAGTTTTTAAATAATCACCAAATCAAAAAGACATAACAGTGACCAGATACTAACTCACAGGAAAAAAAATAATAAAAAAAATAATAATTATCGCTTAGTATTAAAACCCACTGGACAACTCAGTGACTGTGTCAGCATGCAGCGCATGAGAAACAAGGAGTGATCAGTGATGAAGAGTGGTGAGTGAGATCATGCAAATGCGACCACGCCTCCAAGGAGGCCAGGGGCAGACCAGGGCCAGAGGCCCGGGCCCCCAGCAGCAGACCCGGAGCACCAACCCAAGCCACCCCACCAAGAAGATGACTCCAGCCCCAACCGAAGGGCGGCAGAGGAGAGCTCCAGCAAGAGCTCCCCACTGTCCCAGGGCACAGGCCCCAGTGGGCCAAGATCAGCAGCCCGCCAGGTACTGGACAGTATGTTCCTGAATTTGAGAATATTATGTGTTATATCAGCGCTATTGATCAGGCCAAGACCTAAGATTAGTTATAATTCCTTTGAATACCTGACTCTCAGGTATCTCTTCCAAAATGGAAATCAGAGAAGCCAGCTCTGCTAGAAATAATAATAATAATAATGGATTAGATTTATATAGCGCTTTTCAAGGCACCCAAAGCGCTTTACATTGTGTGAATCCATTATTCATCCACTCCTCACTCATACCTGGTGATGGTAAGCTACGTGTGTAGCCACAGCTGCCCTGGGGCAAGCTGACGGAAACGTGGCTGCCATTCTGCGCCTACGGCCTCTCCGACCATCACCGAACATTCATCCACACATTCATACACCAGCGATGCCAACACTGGAGGCAAGGAGGGTTAAGTGTCTTGCCCAAGGACACAACGACAGATGACTGCGGGAGCGGGAATCGAACCGCCGACCTTCCGATCATTGGACGACCTGCTCTACCGCCTGAGCCACTGCTGCCGTGTATCGCCCACCTTGGCCTTTCTCACTGCTTCTGACTGATTTTTCAGACCTTTTATTAGACTTAGTGATGAATACTGATAAAGTCATTGTACTGGGTGACTTTAACATTCATGTTGACAATGAAAATGACAGCTTAAATACTGATTTGAACTCTATATTAAATTCAATTGGCTTTTCACAAAAATATCCACAGACTTCATTCTCGTAATCATACTCTTGATCTCGTTCTGCCATGTGATAGTGAAGAACAGTTTTTCCTCGTAACCCTTTTATGTCTGATCATTTCTTAATAACGTTTTAGTTTACTTTACAAGACTACACATTGTTTGAGAAGAAATGTCATTATAGTAGATGTTTGGCAGATAGTATTGTTACCAAATTTAAGAAATCAATTTCATCAGTATTTCCTACAATGTTAATATGACAGAGAGCATCCATTTGAGCTCTACTCTGACACAGGTTGATCAATTTGTTGGCAGAATGACAGCTTCAATGAGTACAACACCAGACAGTGTTGCTACTCTAAAAAATAAAGATGATAACCAGTCAGAATTCATAGCTCTGAGCTCTAAAACAGACATCAAGACGATTTGAAAGGAAATGGCATTCTCTGCTGAAATCAATCCATTACATAAAAAACGACTCGATCCAAGAGTTTTAACTAATTAACTAATCTATCTCCAGCCTCCACTTTATGTCTAAAAGTCTTGAGAAAATCTTTTCAAGTCAACTATGTGCCCATTTGAGCAGAAATAATCTGTTTGAAGAATTTCAGCCAGGATTTAGACCTCATCATATCACAGAGACAGACCTGGTGAAAGTTACCAATAATTTTATGATGGCCTCAGATAAAGTACTGCTGTCTGTAGTCATCTTGTTAGATCTCAGTGCTGCATTCAACATGATTGATCACAACATTCTGTTACAGAGGCATGAACAGGTTATTGGGATTAAAGGAACAAGACTAAGGTTATTGTTCATGGACCTGAAAATCTCCAGCTATGGAATTAATCTGGATAGCATTCATTTGACTTCCAGTACTACAGTGAGGAACCTTGGAGTTATTTCTTACCAGGATTTGTCATGTTTGCATTAAAACAGATTTCTAGAACTGCTTTCTTCCACCTATGTAAAATTGCTAAAATTAGAGACATCCTAGACTGATGCAGAGAAACTAGTTCATGCTTTCGTTACTTCCAGATTGGATTACTGCCATTCCTTATTAATGGGCTGTCCCAAATATACCCTTAAAGTCTTCATCTGATCCCAAATGCTGTAGCGAGGGATCTGATGAGACCTAGCAGGAGAGATCATATCTCTCCAGTTTTAGGATCTCTTCATTGGCCCCTTGTTAAATCCAGGATAGAATTAGAAGTTCTTCTCCTCACATATAAAGCTCTCCATGACCAAACTCCATTGGATCTTAAAGATCTCAGAGTTCCTGATTTTCCCAACAGAGCACTCTACGCTCAGACTAAAGGTTTACTTGTGGTTCTCAGAGTCTCTAAGAGTACATTGGGAGCCAGAGCTTTCAGCTATCAGGACTCTCTCTTTTGGGACCTGCTACCAGTTTGAGTTTGTGAGGATGACACCCTCTCCACCTTTAAGATCAGGCTTAAAACTTTCCTGTTTGATAAATCTTAGAGTCAGGGGTGGTCTATCCATCCCTTAGTTATACTGACATAGACTTAGACTGTCACCCTTTGCAGCTTAGGATGGGGGGTAAATCAAAGTCAAGATTTGATGCAATCTGTTGGTTTTTTCTAACAAAGTTAATATTTTTTATGAATTGCTTTGTATGAATTCTGATTGGGTGACAATGGATAGGTTCGTATTGATTATATGTAAAGTGCCCTGAGATAACGTGTTGTGACTTGGCACTATACAAAAAAGCTAAATTGAATTGAACAAAGCTTCTGGTTGGGAAAATACCTGCTGTTATCCACGTCAAGGTAATCAACTGACATCTTGTCCACTTCTGGTCCACACAACACTTGGAGGTATAATTGAGCCATAGGAGCCGAAAGTAGCCCAGATTCGGTCCAAACATGTCTGCTAACTGGGTTGTGACAGTAAATACAGGCAGAAATGTACAAAAAAGCTCTTGCACTAAATATTTTTGGTATGAGAATCTAATGTATTACTTTAACCAAGTATTCCTGGCCATCAATAAACTTCTACCAGTTATGAGTTATAACGACTTTAACTGTAAATGGAGTCTACCATGCAGCTTTGGTTGTAATTACAAAATGTTTTATTCTACCGAAGGAAGAAAAGCAAACCATCTGAAATTGTCCGACAAACAGGGAAACACTTCGGCTGAGAGTTGTGATTGTCTAAAGCTGCATTCACTCAAAACTGCAATGGGACCATATCAAAGAAGATGGCACAAGAAGTCAGACTTCCGAGTTTGTAGTTCATTAAGCTTCATCAACTTTGACATCTAAATTTTTATCTATTTACATAAAAGCAAAAAGCTGCTTAACATTTAAATGTGAAGTACTTCACGTGTTTTTCTTGATTAAATAAAACACGGAAGTACTTTAAAAATATTGAGCAGATCTTTCTTTTGTTGAGTAAATTATGTAACTGTTAATGAGCATTTCATGTTAACAGCAAACAACAAAGCAAGCCTGGAGGCTTTTTACTTTTTGTATGATGAAATTGATGTGATATTGATTCCTAGCCTCCCATGTCCAGTGATCATCAAAAGCAGCATGAGAGCCCGTCAGACAGATGGAACCATTATGAGAATTAAGAGATGGATCAGAGACCATTTTAAAAACTAAAATGACAAAAAAAGATTAGTATAAAACTTATCTCAAATCATTTCAATAGTTATTTTAAAATGACTGAGTTGTATATTTTACCATGAAATGTTAATGGAAATGACTCTCATTACTCTTTCTTTTAGTTACTTTTACTTATTAAAGCTCTTGGTAAGTAGCACCATTTCAATATTTATTGGCAAAAGTATTTGAAAGTTTGAAAAAAGCAATTATTAATTATATGTAGATATGCTCACCAATCACAATATCAGGTCCACACCAAATATCTAACCAGTCAATCACGTGGCAAAAACTCAACACATCTAGTCATGTAGACATGAAGAAGATGACTTGATGGAGTTCAAACTGAGCATCAGAATGAGGAAGAAAGGAGATTTAAGTGACTTTAAACATTTTTGTTCATCTGAATATCTCAGAAACTGCTGATCTACTGGGATTTCCATACACAACCATCTCTAGGGTTTCCAGAGAATGGTCTGAAGAAGAGAAAATGTCCAGAGCAGCAGTTGTCTGGACCAGAATGTCTGGTTGATGTCAGAGGAGAATGGGCAGACTGGTTGGAGATGATAGAAAGACAACAGGAAGTCCAGTAAGCACTGGTTCCAACCAAGGTCTGCAGAACAGCATCTCTGAACACACAACACGTCCAACCTTGAAGCAGGTGGACTACAGCAGCAGAAGACCACACCGGGTGTCTCCTGCCAGCTAAGAACAGGAAACTGAGGCTACAATTCACACACACTCACCAACACTGGACAATAGAAGATGGAGAAACGTTGCTGGTCTGATCAGTCTCCATTTCAGCTCCACATTCAGAAGTTAGACTCAGAATTTGCTGGAACCATCATTAAAACATGGATCCGTCCTGCCTTGTAATCCAGAGGAATGTTGCCAACACCTTGTTGAATCTACAACACCAAGAATTAATGAAGTTCTGAAGGTAAAATCGGATCCAATCTGGTACTAATAAGATGTACCGAATAAAGTGGCTGACTAATGTACGTATAATCTTTATGTTGTCATTCATCAGTCCATTTCCAAATAAACAATTCCACTGAACATGCTCACAAAATGCAACACAAACTTATTCATGCCTCACACTCATATTAAATTGAAACAAAGCCAAGGCCTTTATGAAACCAGAGCTCATTAGACGAGTTCTTCTCATAATGAGTGGCCAGATCCATGAGGAGAGATAAAGCCCCCACTCTGACTGAGACCCGCAGAGCTTCAGACCACATGTGAACAACATATTTCTTTGAAGCAACAACACACAGATCTGAATCTGTGTCAGAGTGCCAAATGTCCCAGGCTACAGGTGAACAGGAATCTGCTTTAGAGTATATGTACCTGTAGTGGAGGATTAAAGAAAAAAGACAGACTGTGTTTACGTATACAAACAAAGGCAAGTTCTGCTCTGATGGTGACGGAAACATGCTTTCATCAAGTGGGAAAAAAACTGTTTCTAAGGCCTGTGATGGAATTACCCATGACCCTGCGATCACCTCTGCAGGACGAAGGCTGCTGAGTGTCTGGCCATCAACACAACAGGAGCGTGGCCCTGTCTGAGCCACCGTAGGTCGAGTTGAATAAATTAAATGAATTACCAGCTGCCTTGTGCAAGCTCGCAGGATGCAGGGTGGCATGAACACGCCATTACAACAATGATAAGGATATCTGCACAGTCTTGTGTTAAAGGAATTACACATAGCATCCACAGCCTTTAAGAGACTCTGACAGTTTTGCGCACACTTGCAAGTTAATGTGACATGAAAATGTGTGCAGCTGCAGAACAGCTCGGCTGCAGCTCGGTCTGAGTCAGGACCGCGAAGCGCTTGCTGAGAAATAAAAAAAAATCTTATTGTGATGCAAATAGACACAGTATTGTGCTTAAACAATGCATTAATGTGTCCTCTTTTGAGAGGATAACATCACCAGATGCACAATAACACACTGATGTCCTATTTAAAGCGATATGACATCAAATCCTGACATTGCAAGAAGTGCTTACTGCCTGTCCAAGTGGTTTTGTATCCAGCTTTGATAAAAATAGATGAAGGATAGAAGGCTTCCTCCCGGTCCCAGCCACTGTGTAGGAGAGTCCATTTACATAATATTATGTATATTGTATTCTGCTTCCTCCCAATGTTTGAATGTAACCTGAATTCATGTGCTGAGACTGGGAGAAGTGTTAAACGCGAGACACGTGGCAAGGTGTCCGATAACTTTGTCTTCCACCTGTAATCTGATGCTGCGCAGAGGAGAGATCGGCCTCACTTCCCCTCTGGGTGATTTATGATTGAGGACATGTTAATAAAAATATCAAAACAATCTGAGCTCTGCGGGGGAAGATATCGGCCCGCTACGTACATCATGCTCGACAGGCCCATGCAAGGAATGGCCTTCCTGCCGATATTACGGTGGTAGAAATGCCCCATTGCTCTGCTCCTGAATAGAATATGCAGCTTTTGTTTGTTTGTTTTTGTTATTTTTGGAGGGTGTGGGGAGGTGTGTGTGGGGCGGTACTACCAACAGCAAGGTGACATTTGCATGAGCATGTGCTTCCTGCGTGCAGCTCACTGCTTGATGGGTGAAGCTCCTTGTTCCTTCTACTTTTTCACGGCATGATGTAAAAGACTTGCACCATCTTTCATTTCTTCACGTTGTGCTTCAGGAATTTTTGTTTTCCTCCTTGGACATTGGCTGTTTTTGTTCATTCCTTTTCAGTCCAATCCTTTTAGCTGACTACTATCAGTGGAATATTCACTCACCAGCTGAAGTCCACCTTGCTAGTACTAGCTGGACCGCCTTTTTCCTCCAGTACTGCCTTAATTCTTGCTGTGATATATCCAACAAGGTGTTGGAAACCTTTGGCCCATATTGACATAATTTGACATCATGTCTACATGACTAAATGCACTGGCTTGTGACTGGCTGGTTAGATACTTGCGTTAATGAGCAGTTGAACAGGTGGACCTGATGAATTGGCCAGTGAGTGTGTGTGTTTTCTTTATTCGAGCTATATAACACTGACCTACACATTGAGCATAGGAAAGGCTCCTAACTCAAGGGAGGGACCAATGATGTACCTACATTTGAAAAAAACACTTTGCCAAACCAGTAATATCTTTAGGCACTTCCTCAGATAACATTAGAGAGTATATGAACCAACAAGATGATTCCCAGTGAGCTACTCATGGAGTATGTGGAAAAAAACAAAAACCCAAAACAACTCCGGTCCTCCAGAGCAGCAGTCCTGCAGGTATTAGGCTCCAAAACACCGGGTTCTGCTCAGGGACTCGTTCATTTTTTAACTAGATGTGTTGAAACAAGGAAACATCTACAATTTGCACAACTGCAGCTCTGAAGGACCATAGTTGTCTACCACTGACCCAAAAGATGTATCTGGATCTTCAGTTGATCCATCTACTGTTGGCTGAAGCCTCCCTGGCTAAAGGGAAACAGGAGAAAAGGCTAAGGTATGCCACATGACATAAAAACTGGAAAATCAGGTCTGATGGCAGGATGAAGCCTCCCTAGAAGGTGACATAAAGACTATACAAAAACTGATGAAATTTTGAGTCACACACTCTGCCTGCCCTTTGAAAAATAGCACAGTTTACTATCATTAAACACCCAGAGGACAGTGAGGAACATGATGTTTTTACTGTGTAAACATCTGTCAGAAGTCTGCACTTATACCAGAGGATGCAGATCTGAACTCTGGACAAGCATGTTCTAAATTGTTCCTTAAATACCTTCAGTGACTGGATGACAAGATGTAACAGCCTCCACCCTCCACCACCACCCTCATCCTTGATGGATTTATACTGAGTTTGTGCGTGGACGTGTTGTAACTCAGTACAGGTTAAGAGCCACTGCAGGGATGTAGCCTGTAACATTCATTCAATTCCACTTCCAATATCACTGTGGCTGAAATCTCAATGATTTTCTGCCTCAGCCTCTTGCTTGGACACAAAATCATTTCAAAGCACACAGTTTAAAAAAAAAAAGGTCTGAAATATGAGATCCACTTAAAACATACTGTAATATGGTGGCAGAACGCAGCATGTACCCATGCTCACACAATGTGATGCTGACTTTGGCTGTTCCTGTGGAAAACTTTGCTGAAATAATTACTGTGTTCGTTTCACTCAGCTCACCATGCTGAGAGGAGGAAATGGTCATTTTCTTTCTTTTCTTACATGAACAGATATTCAGTTCTTATCTTGACTGGAGGCTGAAGCATATTTAGGTTAATAATGATGTTAACATTGTCCCTTGTCCGAGTTACACAAGAAACAGGAAAACTACTGAACAGATCAGCCACAAAGGCCATATTTTAAAAGAACATAACATCTGTGTTTCACTGCAACATGACAGTGAACTTATAATTGTACATGTTAAAATTTAATTCATTTTAGCTTTAATTATATACTCACAACAAGGTCATCTTGAGGCACTTTGATGATAATCCACATTATTCAAGTTTATAATAACTGTGCTCAGTTCATAAAATAATGACCTAACTAAGGAAATCTACAGATTACATCAAATCTTGCCTTTGACTCAATCCTCCATCCTGAGCTGCACGAGGAGACAGTAGAGAGGAAAACCTCCATAGAACCAGGACCACTGGTCATTTTTTTAAATAATCTTAATATATATTTTTTTATTTATTTTATTTTTGACTTCTAATTTGGCTTTTTTGTTGGTAAAAGGTGTATTTTTTCTGGCCTCAATGAAGGTCCCTATTTTATTGTCTGTCTGTCATCTAGCCTCTGTCGTTTTTGGGAAGGGTTCATTGCAATCTCAAAAGAAATATACAGTTGCAGCTCATGTGGACAAAAGCATGATGATTCTCCATACAACCATATTGCCATAACAATTCCTGTTAGTACGTTAATTAAAGCAGCTGAAACCATCTTTTTCTGAGCATATGGAAAAGTAAAAACATGACATACAGATGAGGGTTTAATTGCATTACAGTAATAGGGTATTTGTAATCAGCACAAGAAAAACGTAATAACTTGCATCAGCATTGTTGCTGCTGTTTGTCACACATAAAAGTCCTACCTACACACAAAACTCTGTCAATCCTTTGATTTTCTCAAAACGACATAGAAAAAAGTTGGAATAGCTCGTTATTTATTATTTAATGTTGCAACCTGTTTAATTTCTCTGAACAGCCAAAATAACTCATTGTGTTTGTTAATGTGTCTGCCGTTGTGTCATATTTAAATGGAAACATATATGTTACTGAACATGAAATGTTACAGAAAAAGCACCTGGCTGCTCATTCGCTCATGACAGCAACACGTTTAGTTGCCATCCAGTTAATGGAAAGCAGCGTGTGTCTGAAAGGCAGCTAAACAGTCATGATTTTGAATCACTGTCTCCCAACAGTTCATAAAAACATTCCTTCAAGACCAATTTTACCCCACATGAGCTGTTGCGTTCTCACCACAGCAAGCTTGTGTAAATGTCAAGAGAGATCTGCCCTCCTTTTGTTCGCTGCAGAAATTGCCAGCAGCTCATTTCCTCCAGGAACACATTAACAAAGCAGTTAATTCTGTCATTAATTAAAAGGAATCACAATTCAGTGAACACTTCAAATTAATCTGTTGAGATTTGCTCTCACACAATGCTCACTTTCTATTTTCTTTGTCTCATCAAAGAAACTGCAGCTCAAGAGACATGCATTTTTGTTGTTGTTTTTTAATGTTTTTTTGCTTTTGCTTGCGTTGGTCTGGTTTTGTGTAGCTCCATTAGCAAAGCCTGTCACCACTGGAGCCAGGTTTCAGTATGTGACTCCAAAACACCCATCCATGCAATAAATGAAATATAAAGACACAAACACTCAGAAGGTGAATTGTTTGACAGAATAGCCTTAAGAGGAGTTGACTGGGGTGAGATTAATGCTTGCTTTGCCTGGAATAATGCTTCTAAATAGTTCCATAAAACCAGTAAAATGTTTAATCTGGCCACTGGCCACACAGAGCTGCTGGATCTTCTCAGTCACTGGGTTATAAATACGAATGTGCTTGGCATCTCCACAGTATGGAGCTACTTGGAGGGTGATAAGGTGCTAATTAGCAACTGTTAGCTCAAGTTTGAAAAAAAAAACATCCACAGAATGCCACTGAATGTTCTGCTGATTATCCTTTTCTCCTTTTTCACTGAGACTTGAGAGACGTCCCTTATTAACACTGTGTACAAGAAGCTCTCCTTTTTTATTCCCCCCATGTTTCTTTATTCGTCCAGCGAAGCCAGGTCTGACAAATTAAGGCTGTGAAGTCATTAGATCAAGATAAAAACTTATCTTTTACTCTGAGACAGACTTTTATCTATTGTATTTTTCTTCTTTCCCATCTTTTTGCTCAGTGCCCCCTCCCCTAACCCACCTCCACCTCCATTCACTCTGAGATTGTTAAAGTAATTGGGATGTTATATGACCGGAGAGGCCAGATAAGTTTTTAACCCTGTCATGGATTAACCTTGTGTGTCTGAGGTAGGTCACAAAAGGTGCAATTGGAGACATGGTCAGATTCATTTAAGGGGGTCTTGATGCTTGAAGATGGCTTGTTTCTTCTGTAGGTGCACATGCAGGAGGTCTGAAGATGACTTCTGTAAGCTGTCTGGGGGTTATTAAGGCGTAAAGAGTATTCTTTTTCATGGGGGGAGAAGAGACAGTCTTCATCTCTGAGTACATCACTTCCAATCATTCAACCAGGTTTCATCACATGCTTCCTGAGAGCAATTTTAAATGACCTTTTAAAATTAATCACAGTCATGCTTGGTGGAGCTAGGTGAAAGAGAATCCAGCTTTAAAAAGAAAGGAGGAATAAGAAAAAGCAGAATCGCTCTTGTAATTTAATCCACAGCAGCAGGGGCAGAGCAAGAAGTCTGACTGGACACCCCAGGTGCCACCTCAGGTGGTTGACAGGTCACTGGAGGAGGTTTGAAAGGCTTTCCATGGATCACCAGTCACTTCACCAGTTTGAAATCAATTTTATTCATAACAGGATAGTCTGGGGGACTCGGTTCGATTGGGCAGGGAATTCAGAAAAAATTTGCACCTTCGTTTGGTTTGTTTTGCTTTCACACCGCACTTTACTGAACCGGACCAAACCACCTAAACAACGTCATGAAGTAGCTCGTTACGGGAATACTTATCCAAGCAACCACTGACCAACAAAAAAGAAGAAAATTCAGTTCATCAGTTGGCCAGGACAGTCAACTACTCATTCACCACAAGTAAACAATAGAACGACAATAAATTTATGCACTCCTGACATTTCCGTTTTTACTTGTTCCAATCTATAGTGGTTTTAACAGAATCTGTCCAGTATGAGCAGCAGGGCGGGCAGCCAGATATCCACCATGTTGCGCTTCCTCTCCTTGGTTCAGTAGGTGGTCCGCTTGCTTTCACACTGCAAGAAAACCACACCAGAGTTCCCTTGTAAGTAAGCCAAGACCCCTGATTTTCAAGTGGACTATACTTTGCTTCTTTGATCCACGCCAGAGAGTGAATGCACATTCACACTGCTCAAAAAGAGCCGTACCAACCCTTGAAGTGGACCAGAGTTAGTTTAAAGTGGACCAAACTCTGCCCGTGTTAATGTTTATTTTTCCTGTGCCCTGTCCCTTTCTTATTGCCCATTGTGGATACTGACTCTGGTCAGTGCGTTTTAAATATCTTTTTCTTCTTCGTTTGGATGCTGTCAGGAGCTGGATGAATGACAACTTTTTTTAACTTAATTATGCAAAAACCGAGGTCCTTGTTTGTGTCCCTGATAGAATTTTCCCTAACATTCCCCAATAGTCTTGGCCCACTTGCCTCATGTATTAAGCTCTTGGTTAGGAACCTTGGTGTAACTCTTGATCCTCTTTAGATGCTCTTATAAAATCATTTGTTCGCTCTTGTTTATATCATATTAAAAACATTTCCAAGCTGAGTCCAATTGTTTCACCATCTGAGATGGAGATGATCGTCTATGCCTTCATCTCATCCAGACTAGATTACTGTAATTCCATCTTCACATGCTTAAGCAAAAAATCTCTTCACCGTCTCCAGATTGTTCAGAACACTACTGCAAGGCTGATAACAAAAGCCTCCAAATTTACTCATGACACTCCATTACTAATCCAGCTGCACTGGCTTCCCATTGATCACAGATTGCATTTTAAAATTATGGTTTTAACTTATTGAGCACTACATGAACAAGCAGCTGAAGATATCAAAAACCTTTTACAGCCCTACGTGCCCAGTAGGTCCCTGAAATCAAGTGATCAAGGTCTGCTGGTTGTTAAGCTAACACGACTGAAAACTAAAGGTGACAGAGCCTTTGCAGTAGTGGCTCCTTCCCTCTGGAACTCCTTCCTCTCAGCCTGAGATCTGTGGACTCCATGATCTCTTTTACAAAGCAGCTAAAAACACAACTTTTTAAACGTGCTTTTACTTAGTTTTATTTGTTTTTATGTCCTCTGTGTTATTGTGTTATTTTGTGTTCTGTTTTGTTGTTAAGTACTTCGTGAATTTTATCTTGAAAGGTGCTATATAAATAAACTTTTACTTACTTTTCTGTCCTCCTCATCTGTTTTCAGGTCAGTTCAATTGTAAAATGTTCTAACTACTGACTATGTCCAAGAAGGCGATGGATCGGTTTGTTTCTTCTTTGCAGGTGAATTCGGTTTTTCCTGCGTTGTCCATGGTATTGAGGTGGTTTGTGATCTGCTGTGTATGTCCTACTTTTTACCTTTTCCAGTATGTCATCTATGTACCGCTGAGAGTTGGAATGTCAGCAGGTGCAGATGTTATAGCTTTTTTCTCTAGATCTTCTATAAAAAGCCGCAGATAATGGCTGACAAGAGGTCCCGCCATGGCAAACCTTCCTTTTGTTGGTAAATGGTGTTATGGAATTGGAAACAAGTGGATGTGACAATGAAATGAAGAAGCTGGGAGAGAGTGCAGTGAGTTTTGTGTGTTTATTAAGAGATTTATCTGCGAACTGTTCATAGATTATTTGTAATGTGGCGCGAACTGGGGTCCGAGTGAATAAAGACACTAAATCGTGTGAAATTAATATTTCATTAGCTGTGACTTTTTTAGTTTTTAGTTCCTTTGCTAATTGTTTAGAATTACTGCAATGTTGATCTGTGTTGCCCAGGGAGCGGTTGGAGGTATTTCAGAATGTTGGCTAAGGCTTTGGAGAGGTTGTATGTTACTGACTTAATACTGTCCACGACGGGTTGTAACGGCGCCTCGTGTTAGTGTATTTTTGGAGAACCGTAGATCTTGAGGGTGATGCTGGCGGTTGACATTTGGTGGTTGTATGTCTGTTTGTCTCTTTTATTGTCATTTAATAGTGGTTTCAATAGGATCTTTTTAGTGCATAAATGGTCTCTTCATCTTTTTTGCTTTTGTTTCTTGGTGGCAATTTGGAAGTTTTGAGGATGCCTACTATTTCATTTCGTAGTTCTGCTTATTCTCCTTGATCCTGTATTTTTTCACATGCTAACTCTGTGGCTAAAATGAATTCCTCGTTGCTTGGTGTTTTGGCATGGTTTAGGCCACACAATAAAATGTTATGTTCAACTACAGTTAAACTGTTTGGAAAGATTGCAAATCCATTTGTTTTTTATTGTGTTGCTGCTTTTTTTTTTTTTTTTAAGCTATTGTTTTAACTTTATCCAGCTGTATCTTTTAGTTCTTATGTACTCATGGTCATAGATGTCTTGTAAGTGTTCTTTGAGTGTTATCTCTTTTTCTTTGCTTAGGGGGAACTGATTTTTTGAAAACCTCCAGTTCTTGTTGTAGTTGTGCTTCCAGGTTATTGATTTTGTTTGCTGTGCACCAGATCTGTTCATTGACCAAAGCCATCCGCACTCTTCCAATCATCCGTTGTTGGTTCGGATCGGGTTCTTAATGTTGAGGTTGTGTGGTATAATTCTCTCATACTGGCAGCGGAGATTGAAAAATAGATGGTTCCTGTGGCGTGCCTGTTTAAGCTCAAGTTTCACTAAATGGTGAAGCTTATTGACACAAAGTTGTCCAAAACTTTTGTGTAATAATCCAACAAAGTTCATAGTGTCTTTAATTTTCTCAGTACCACCTCAGTGAACATCAGCTGATGTGTATGTCAGCTTGGGTAGTGTCGGCTTGTCACTCTGACACCGATCTGATAACATAAGATCTTTAGAAATTTATAGACATTGAACTATGAACACTGGATTTTTAAGTAACACTATCAGCCTGATGTTAGCATGAAGCTATGTAGCAGTGCTAATTAAGTTATATACAAGCACTAGATTAGTTTTAAGATATTGTGGGGAAACTATGTCATATTTAGTTTTCAGTAAGTGTATTAGGGACTACACATCAACTCAGTTCAACAATATTTTCATATTAGAGCTGAAAATAAACCATAAAGATACTCAAAGAGAATCTCAGTATCCACATTACTTAGTGCAGGCTAAAGGTGGATTTATGACGGCGCAGCGTCTGCGTAACCGCCATAGGCTCGGCGTAGCTCCACAGAGGCACATTGCGCACCTCTTCCAGACCTGACGTGCACCCCTGCTTTGCAGACGGATACGCGGAGGTACTCCATTGTGATTGGTCAGTTTGGGATCACGTGTTGATGGATATCTGAATCTTCTCGCTGTGGTAACCACCGTTTTTAAAACAATGATCAGTGGATCAAGTTGATGAGAGGCTAATTGAATTATTTCATCGTTATCTTCCACAAGCTAATAAAGACACTGAACCATACTGGATGCCATTGTTGTTTTAAAACAGAAAATACCTACCAAACTGAAGTTAACCATCAAAAGAACTCCGACCTGGTGAGTTTTTACCAGCCGATACCACCCCTGCTGCCACCTTCAGATTAGGGGGAGAAAAATGACGCGTACCCCCTACACTCGAGTGCGAAAGCAAACTCACCAGGGTCAGCTACGTCATGCAGACGGATGCAGTCTACCACCACCTCCAGACCAGAAATGATCCCTCTACTACGACATTGAGCTCCACATACTGTACCCCAGAACAACAAACTTAACTTTCTATGGAGCTTTTTGAACTTCGAGATTATTTATGTGGTTGTTTTATTGATGTTTTATTTCTCATTTCTCTCTAATGTGACCACAGTTGTCACAGCAGTGATAGTGAGAGGAGCACAATAATTTCCTCCCTTGGTATATGGCCCCCTGATAATGTCTTGCTACCCTCTGCCCCCCCCCCCCCCCCCCCCATGTTTAAAATTCTAACTCAGCCACTACACAGCAGGATAATTAGAAGAGCTGCCTCTCAGAGCATCAAATAAAACATCAGCATCAGATGCTTCATCTTTGTCCAAAAGCTGTGTACAATAATTGACCCAGTCAGGAGCTGGTGTATATTTCTCTGTGTGAAGAGTTGCAGCCCGCAGCAGCACGATCAGAGTGGTGAGATTTATTATTCTTCAAAGCAGAACACACGAAAACCACCTGAAATAAATTAGTTTGAGCCTCATGGCTGCAGCCCGGTGCATTTATGTGAAGTCAGTGTTTAGATTCCTTTGTTTTAAAGGTCACTGCACCACCTTGTTGATATCTAGACATTTCTTTGTAGCACTAATTGCGTCTACATTCTTGACCACTTTGTCAGACAACGCTGTACTAGAGCTGCGGATTCAGAGGAGTGCACGCGGCTTGTTTACTGCCATCAAGATAACAAGGACAAGTCTGTGGAATAACGAAGGCCGGGGCCGATGCAGAAAACATTATATTTTCCATTTTAATGGTGTTTAAGCGTGGAAACTTGAGGAGAGATAGCTTGAAAAATGTAACTAAAGGATCGGATTCAGTGGGATCCAAATGGCAAGTGTAGCTGTTGGGCATGATGACGTTCCTTTGATGTGAGCTATAACTAGCTTTAAGCTCAGCTCTGGCGCATCACGGCTGCATCCTGACTGATGTGGGTATCCCACTTAGATGAGATGGCCACTTTGTTGCACGAGCCAACTGTACCTTTAATTTCAAATTCTCTAAAGTCTCAGATGGGATGACATTAAAGGCACTGGGTCATTAGTGTATTGTAGTGTTTGCCCACAAACTGCACAAGCTGGACTGTCATCTTCTGGAATGTTGTCACATTCATCAATGTTCTGCATAATAGGATGAGAAACTATTTACATATCAGATCAAAATTTCCAGTGGAGAGCATTAATTATTGAAAAAGTGACAGAGTCAAAAGAGCAGCTTCACCCCTCCCATACACACACACACACACACAAACACACACAAACACACACAAACCCAGCTCCTCCCTTCACAGTTTGTTTCCTGCACAGAAAGCCACTCTGTGCTCAGTAAACACAATTATCTCAATTTTAAAGACATTTTAAAGGGAGCGTGGTCAGGCACAAAGGCCAGAGCATCTTCAGATGCAACAGTGAAATTAATGTTTGCCCTTCATGGCGCACTTCCACCCAACAGGCTGCACTGTCGCATATAAGATGTGGAAGAAGAACCATTATGTGATAATTTTACATAAATTAAAAGAGATGCTTTGTTTTTAATTCTACTCACGATGATTTCTAGTCCACCTTACTTTAGGTAATCAATTGATTAAAACTAGCTGTTGCCTTGCAGCAGGAACTTGGTGTGATAGATAGATAGATAGATAGATAGATAGATAGATAGATAGATAGATAGATAGATAGATAGATAGATAGATAGATAGATAGATAGATAGATAGATAGATAGATAGATAGATGGATAGATAGATAGATATATAGATAGATAGATAGATAGATAGATAGATAGATAGATAGATAGGAGATTACTATTAAAAACAACTATATTAAAATGAAGTTACAGCCACTAAGTATATTCTATTAAAACCAGTGTTAGTTTTTCCAGTGCGTAAGAAGCTTCCAGAGGGTTTGGTGAAGCTGATGCAGCGCCGCCTCCTCTGCTGTCTTTGTGTGTCAGACCGCTGATGTTGTTAGCAACCTCTAAAGAATAGAAAGTGCATCATATTGATCAGCGTCATTGAGTGTGGGACTTGTACTGACTTAATTATTGAAAATAAAGTAGCATGCTAACAGGAGCTGCTGCACTTCCTTCACTCTTGCATCATCAGCTAGGATAGATGCCTTTTAAAGGGATGAATACAGCAGGTTTCATTAGTATAAGCAGTACCTGTCTTGTTGTCTGGAGCACAACTTTAGCTCATTTTCCGGCATTTCCTCCCCATGGGGATCATTAAATTTTCATCTCCATCATATTTTCTGAATCATAATCTTAAAATCTGTTTGGAAATGTTCTAACCTGCTTTTCGGCGGCTGCAGCAAACTGTATCTAATTTGTTTTTTGTTTTTCATTTAAAATCATGCTGGTGTTTGGAGGTGTCATGCACACTCAACATCAGTTTAAACAGAGCCATGATGGCAGATAATGAAATTTGTTTTACAGCCCTGCCTCAGTATTTACAGTAAATTATATGCATAGGCAAAAGGGACTTAAAAATGCAGACAGATACATTTTACTGCATCTCCCCCTCCTCCTGTCCACAGTGTCTTTCCCTTAAGCTGCCAAGAGAGTGTATTAGGGTGAATTCATGAGGGTCTTCTGTAATAGGCTGGCACACACACAGGCACAGCCTGTGGAACCTTACAGGCTGCTGAAGCTGGTCTTGGCATCGCTTTTGGCAGCTATGTGTTTCTGTGCTCACTCTCTCTCACACTACACATTCTCTCTAAAAAAAAATAAAGTTTTAACTAGCTGGTCTTACTACTCCTTTATAAATGAGGAAGCCCTTGGCATAAATAGATCTACATGTTCATTTGGTATATTAAGAGAGACACACAGCTAAAGAGTGTTCATTACAATTGTAAATTTCTGCCCTCAGGCTCTTCGCCCAGCGCTAGATTACATGAGGTCTATGCTCATGGACAGCGCCTGGCATCTGATTGAGGGTCCAGTGCAGCTAATTAATTTCATTAGAAAGTGAAGTCATCTTCTAGCAGGAATTAATATTTGGAGCGTCATGTTGCTAATTTATTTCCAGATTTAATTAGCTCAGAGAAGAAATGTTGCTTGGGCAAGAGGACTTTTTAATTATCAGCTTGGATAAATTTGAAAATGTTGATGCCTAAGGGTTGAGTTAATTAAAACCTGCATTATTTTAACTTTAATTAGCTCCCATCTTTGTTTTTCTTCACCATATGGCCATGTCCTGTAGTCAAATTTAGTTAATTAAGCTAATTAAGCTAATCATTTTAATTACTCAAGACAATGTGATTGGATAGAGGATGACTACAAGTTTATGGCCAAGTACTTGTTTTTCATTAAGTTGAAGGGACAGAGTTATTTCTGATTGCAGTTGGCAAGCGTGGCAGAGTAGTTTGAGAATATGACAGGCTCAGAGATATTAAGGCTGAAGTCTAATTGCATTCCTTGATATAAAAAAAATGGGGGAATCTCATTGCCAGCACAACTCTCATTGAGGAGAAATGGTTTGGTATATCATCTTTAAGCTCTCTGCTCATGTGTGCTCCATCACATTAAACATCAGCTCTTCACTTTTAAAGTGGCTTGACGTAACAGCATGGATGTTCGCTACCACAAACGAAGGATCTCCTGTTTCTGTTAACCACAGCAGGCTAGAAAATGGAGCTGTAATTGAGTAATAGGATGTGTGGTTGCTGGTGGGACAGGAGCCTGCCCTTCCCCTCACTGACCCTGCAGAGTGCGATGGCTGGGGTGTGGGTCTACGTGAGCTGCTAGCAGCTGCGCGTCAGTCTGGACACAAGCTGGGCCCATCCACAAGCCAGGCCTAGCTGACAGATGCAGAAGCTAAACCCAATAATGGAATAATACTGGGAGACATCATGTCCGTGGTTTCCATCATTGTTAAAAGATTTTGGTACTGAGTACCCCCACTTAGGTAATTTGTTTCCATGTATAATCCTATTGCTCACTATTAAATTAAACCAACTGGTCATTTCAGTTTGGGGCCTATAAATACACTGGTTGCTATGTGCATGGGCAGTATGTGGGACGTCTCATCTGATTAGAGGAGAAGCACTTAATAATTTGTACTGAAAAAGGTGACCTTCACTGTCAGGTGACCTCAGTGGTCTGCCACACATATGGCACAGCAATATTACTAATGTCTGTTCCTAATGTATTTTTACAATCCTGATCCAGGACCACTCTCCACAAATTGTTTTGGACAAATGTTGATGTGCACTGAGATGGCAAAGGGTGCTGTATGAGGGCTGTCTACATGGTGGAGAGAAGTAGTGTTCTGGATCGCGGATGCAGTGATGAAGAGAGATGATAGGCCCTTCTGCTGTTAGTAATTAGTGTGTGTGTGTGTGTGTGTTCAGTGTGGTCAGTCCTGGAGAGGAGCACATGCAGTCCTCTTACAGTTATACTGTAACTTTGAATGCAATATGAGTTAGTCTCCGAGTGCTCACCAGGCATCCACCTGCCTCAGTGCGTTTCTGTCATCACCTGTGTTCTGTAACGCTTCTATCGCTGCAGATACACCTGATCTGATCATCTTACCAAAAGCTGAAGGCAAGCAATCGTTGCCTCAATCAATCACTTATTTGTACACCTTGATCCTTCTGTTGCTCGTACAGAACTTTTGTCAAATAAGGTAAACTGGTCTGAATAGAGATTTTAAAACTGAGTAAGGTAAAATAGATTAAAATTTTGTACCCCATATTACTCTCAGATAGATATTTTGTCATTTCTACTTGACAAGCTACAGACCCCCCCAACCACACCCTTCCATGACCCTGCTTTGGAATTTGCAGTGTAAGGCTGTTACATACTCTGCTAGAAGCGAGAACTTTTTTCTCGTTCTCAAGGCCACGAGAACAAAATAATGTCATTTTGCTCTCGCTGATGTGAGTGGGGACAGTTCTGCCAAGCAGAACATTCTTCTCGTGGGGGTCCGAGAAATATTGTGTGATTGGTAGGACATTTGTTATGGGGGTTGTTAACGTGGAAAAGAATGAAGCGGAAGGTAGTGACTTCCGTATTTCCTGTGATGAGCAGTTGAATGGATAGGTTAATTAACAGCTGATTGAGGTTGTGAGAAAGTACTTAAATGTAAACAACACATGTGGTATTTAAACACACAGACACATAAAAACATAAAAACACAGCCATTCCCCTGCAGTAATCCCGCCCTGTCACAGATGAAGCTTCTTGTTGAGTATGAATTATTTTTTTTATCTATCTATCTATCCATCTGGAGTATTATTATTGTGGATTCCATCCATATTGCCTGTAAAATTACCAAAATAACAGTCATATTTAACCTGTCATCTGTTAGTGTTAGCTTGTGACATGAAAGCAGAACTCCGAACCCCTCACGCAACCCACAACAATGATAGCAAGTCATTCACTGCTAACAACGGGGTTAAAGGTTAAGTTTATATAAAAGTCTTTTTGATTAATGTATACTTTAATACTTAGTTCAATGATATAAAACAATATTTACCCTCTTAATAGCCCAGCTTGAGGATTATTTATATTTAAGTATTTGATAGAAGAAAAGCTAACTGCTAATTTTAGACCAGAACAACAGAAACAATAACTTTTTGTTTTGTTCTTGTTTTAGTTTTTCAAAATATGTAGGCCTATACATTTGGTAACCTTAAGGTGAAAAATAATAGCTATATTAGTCATGAATGGTTTCAATTTAAAAGCAATATCCCCCCCTTAAATAGCCTAGCTTGCTAGCATTTATATTTAAAGGTGTCATCACCTGGTCTTTTCATGCATCCACTGTCCTCTAAGTGTCTTTAAATATTTTTTCAAAACTTACCACAACTATGTCTTGTGAGAGTTCATGCAAGCTTTTGACTAATGTTAATGAAGTTTGCGCTGATTGGCCGCAGGGAGGCCAGAGTGAGATGGGGAGCTGGGCCAGTGCATGCACAGTGCGTCCAACTCCAAAACATCAACAGCTTAGTGAAGGCAAGTGAACCTGAGCAGCAGCTTACGGAATTCAGCCATTTATGTGTGAACCAGAGTCCGAGCCTGAGAGTGAAGATACAAAGATGGTGGAAGAAGCACGTTTACAACAAAATGTTTACAAAAGTTTTTGTGGCAGAGCATTTCGCCCCATTTATAAAAAAGACAACACAGGGCTCATTTGTTCTTTGCAGGGGGTTAAACTTTTAGCCCGTCCCTTAGTACTGGAATTAGTGTTAGCATTGGCATTAGCTTAAGCTGGGTCAGCAGTAAAGCATGACTTTATATCACTATATCATTATATCATTCCACACCTAAAGCATGACTTTAGGCATGGAAGAGGAGCTGGCTCATTCAAATGGCCTCCTGTGATGACGAAAGCGCAGGAGCAAATTAAAATCATATGTCTGCGAGAGCCGCGCTTCGGGGCGCTTGAGGGGATCCGGTTTGGTGGCCTCAGGATTGGGTCTCTGCTCTTTACAGATGATGTGGTTCTGTTGGCTTCGTGGGGCCGTGATCTTTAGCTCTCACTGGATCTTTTTGCAGCTGAGTGTGAAGCGGCTGGGATGAGAATCAGCACATCCAAATCCAAGACCATGGTCCTCAGCTGGAAAAGGGTGGAGTGCCTTCTTCAGGTCAGCAATGAGGTCCTGCCCCAAATGGAGGAGTTCACATATCTCAGGGTTTTGTTCACGAGTGAGGGAAGGATGGAGCGATAGATCGACAGGCGGAGTGGTGCGCTGTCTGTAGTGATGCAGACTATGTTGTGTATTCGACAAGCCAATGATTTAGACTATATAAAGACTAGGTCTAAATCTAAAAGACTGAATTGTGAACAGTGAATTCTTGTATCTGAATTTTAAAGGTAACAAGTAAAAAATGTCTTATTAATTAGATATTTTTACTGTAAGACTATGTGCCAGTTTTTTATTTGTGTCACTGCTGCATTCTGAAAATTTATGCTGGTGTAGTGTCAAGTTTAGTCATACAGAAAAATCCTGAATACAGTTAAATTATGCTAAACAGAATGAAGCATCTGCCACGAGCCACAACTGTTACCACCACTGCTGCCAGTGGTCAGAAATGCTAACCCCAAATTTTTCCCTTCATTTTAAAATTATCAAATATACTGTACATTAGGATTTAAAAAAAATGAACAAAACCAAAGAGTCAATTTTTCTAATGTTCTTGTCCAAAATTAGCATTTAGCTTCTCAAATACTTAAAGGAGTCATCACCTGGAAATTGCACTTTTTCAAGTAAAAACATGTGTACTGGGGTTGGACCGAAGTGTTAACTTCCCTGAGTCTTTCTTTTGAAGATGGTCAAGTTTTTCTGTCTGGGCCCTTTGTTCACTGCAGAATCGCGAACAGTAAACTCTCACAAACACCATCTATCCATCCATTTTCTGCTGCTTATCCGGAGTCGGGTCACGGGGCCAGCTGCCTAAGTAGAGAAACCCAGTCTTCCCTCTCCCCAGCTACATTCACCGGCTCATCCGGGGGGATCCCGAGGCGTTCCCAGGCCAGCCGAAAGATGTCGCCTGTCCAGGGTGTCCTGGGTCTTCCCGGGGCCCCTTTCCGGTGGAATGTGCCCAGAACACCTCACCAGGGAGGCGTCCAGCCATACTGACCAGATGCCCGAGCCAAATCATCCGGCTCCTCCTGATGCAGAGGATCAGCGACTCTATTCTGAGCCGCTCCCAGATCACCGAGCTTCTCACCGTACCCCTAAGGGAGAGTCCGGCCACCCTGCAGAAAAAACTCATTTCAGCTGCTTGTATTCGCAATCTTGTTCTTTCGGTCACTACCCACAGCTCATGACCATGAGTGAGGGTAGGAACGTAGATCGACCGGTAAATCGAGAGCTTTGCCTTTTGGCTCAGCTCTCTCTTCACCATGACAGACCAATGGGTGTGTCCCAATCCGTGCACTTCTATACTTCGAACACTACATTTAAGTGCTTAGTGCGCTGACACTGAAATTTCAGTAAAAACTCAGTGCACTGAAAGTACCCGGATGCTGCCCTAAACTCGGCCAAAAATCTAGTGCAAAACGATGGACACTACACGCGGGTTAGGGTTAGGAGTTAAACGGACGCCATCTTGCTGACGTAGCGGAAGGGGGGGGACTTTCAACCAGTTTTTCAGAGTTGAATAATGGCAGCCACCGACTCAGCGGTACCGATGCAGGCATTCCTGTTTTAGCGTCTTCATTACTGCATTTCCCATTTTAAATGATGAATCCTAGTATAATCGGCTTCCTGTTGCCAGACGTGAACGGTGTCAGTGTAAACACCAATGAAAACAGATGTATAATTTAACGTACTTTGATTCAGTGAAGATATCTTTGCATATTTAAAAGCTGTTTTATTAGTGTTTTAAATTGCACTTTATACTAACAGGTATGGGGGAGACATGCAAAGACACATGAACGTGTGCTGATGGTTTCTATTGTTATCAACTGAAATAGATTAATACAGTAGAGGCCACGGTTCTTTGTTACACAAAGGAGGCCTTTTAAAAGGCATTTAATAGCATAAAAGTATGATGACATGCAAACACGTATGTTAACTTTGACAGATTGTCCTAAAAAAAGTATATTAACGGAGCGGCGCTGCTATTAGGCAGCATGTAGGAGGGTCATATACCTTAAAATAAATAAGCATACGTTCTAATTCATGTGCAGCCCGAGGAGGATCCTGCGTTGGATGCGACAAAGTTTACAGGTGGGGTTAAGTAAGGAGTAAACAAAGTAAAATCAAGAGTTGGAAATTCATTCTGTAAATTAAGGCAGCAGAAGAATCACCGTCAAAAGCTGGTACGTCACTACCAGTAAGTGCAAAATGTTAGTGCTGAATTTGGATCAGCACTTACCCACGATAGTGTCACTACAGAAGGTAGTGCTTAGTGCGAACTACACACTACCTTCCAGTGCACTCATGTAAGTGCGCGGTTTGAGACACACTCTGTATTTCATGACACATACTATTTCTTGTTAGCTTATAAGATTTAGCTACTTCCACAAACTTATTCTAAACCCACCTCTGAAGGAAGTCTTCACTAGGCAACTGCAGTGGGATGCTAAACTTGCAGAAGCAGGGTGTTTATACTAGCTGCAAATAGGGACAGGCTTTTGGTTAAAAAAAAATGACAATTTCACCTAGCTTAATTTACAGCAACATACGTTTCTGAGCTTAAAACTCTGTGCTTCTGACTCATTTTGATGACACATTTGCATTCATTATGTACATTCCTGAAACTGTCGTTACCCTGAGCCCTGAGACTGAGAAACCACACTTCACAACTGTTTTATTTTCCAGCCCAGAGCATCACCTGACAGCTGCTTTTTCCCTAATGTCACCACACCACATGCCAGTAACTGGATATCAACACATGACGGTCCCAGCCAGAAAGGATAGAGTGAACGCTGGTGCAACTTGCTGCCGCAACTTGCTAGTACTGGTAATTTTTAAACCTCCAGACTCATTTTATGGTTTTATGACCTTATCAGACCATGAAATTCCCTCCATTGGAATATTTCCACGACCATATATATTTAAAAAATTTATAAAAGAAACATGACCAGGAAGAGCGGCCATCTCCCTGGACCAGCTGGGGGTGGAGAGGACAGGAAAGAGGGGTCAACAAGCAGCATAACTCTAAGCCAGGGATTCCTGCTGAGAAAGAAGAGAAACACAAATGAATGTCAGATATTTCTACATGGAGAATAAAGAGAGCAGAGAGATTATGGAGGGAAGTGCTCAGTGGAAACAACAGACCACCATCCACCGTATGTCTCACTTATTAAACACAATTTGAACTCTATTAACTTCTATTTTAACTTTTTGTAAGCAGTTTGCATTCTTTAAATTGTCCTAAATGTCAAGATGATTAATATAAAAATGATATATTTTACAGTCTTTATAGTCCTTATATGAATTATTAGTGGCCATGATTGATCTGATTGTATTTAGCAAATAAATTAACACCCAAAATCTTACATTTTTTCCCTCAAAATTTCTCTCTATCTAATACCCCCTTTGCAATTTTTCATAACTTATACATGTATATATCCACCACAGATATTTTCTTTTAGCTTGATCTTATTATCTTTATTTTTTATCATTGTTTAGAGAGAAGCATTTCTATTCTCCTGTATAATGAATTGACAATAAATGTCTTTGAGTCTTTGAAAATTTTAATTGCTAGTTTCTCTTGGGAATTTTTTTTTAAGATCACCACCTAGTGTTACCCTGATGGTTCAAAAGTGACAAATGTAATAGATAAGAAAGAAATACATAAATTAATAGATGGTCATGAAGGCTAATAAAAAATGAAAGGTTCATAATGTAATTTTATTTTTTTACTTTGCATTTGCCCAAACTACCCCCCCAAAAAAAGAAAAAAGTTTATATTAATTTAATGTTTATTTGCCCTTCATATGATATTTTCCTGAGATTTTACAGGCTGTCCGATATAAGCCCTCCTCAAGCCGAGGAGCTCTCAGTGAGAAGCAGCTTAATAGATTTAGATGAAAGGAGGGAGTCATGGAAGGCTCAACCAGCAGAGAGCAAGAAGAGCATCTGCTCAAAGGCCACCTCCCCACGCCCAGATCACCATCTCCAGAAGAACTCGGGCATGGAGTCTCCATCTCCACAGCTCCACACTAATTCCGGTGCCCCCGCCACACGCAGGCTAATTAAGGCCATGCATTTATTTATGACTGAGCTCATTAAACAGGGAAAAAGATGGTCGCCGCTCTGAAAACACATTCGTCCTGGAGGAAACTGCCTGTGAAGTCGCACTCCTCAGGGTGTTTCAGGTCACAGATTCTGAATCTTTGTGACATATGAAGAAACAGCAAGATGTAATGTCTTTGAAAAAAACGAATAGGGGGGTGGGAAACATCAGTTCTGAGGCAATGGACGGATGGTGCAGGACATTCCTCAGGGTATATTTGAAGCTGCTTGAACTGGTCCCATAATTACATCTATAGGTCACTGACTGCAGGATGAAAAAAATTTTCTCTCTCAGGTCTTCTGCTTTGCATTTTTGTCTTGGGGTGATTGTGTAATCTGTCCTATTCACGATGCCTTTTTTTTAATTGAAAATGACAACTGCAGCAAAAAGATAGCAGCGCAATCATTAGCAGGCATAACTCAACTTAGATGAACACAAAGTGCCCCAACTCCCAAAAAGCACCCCACCATCTCATCCCACATTTGTATATTAGTGTGGTATTTAAGTTAATTTAGGAATTAAGCAGTGCAAAGTTATGAAATCAAAGACAGAGGATGTCCCTCGGGTGTATTTTCTCTCCCTGGAGTGCTTGTCTTTCTCTTTGTGTGTGAGTGTCCATAAAGGGCATAGTCAGAGAGATCTAAGGCAGATCCTGCTCCCTTTCTTGTAATTGCAAAGATAATGCCAAATCACACAGTCCTTTGCTGAGCCAACTGGCATCTAGATTTAGTGCTTTTTAATGGCTCCAACTTCGAAGACAAGAGAAATTCCTGTACTGCTGTTGTACTTTTGTAGGGAAACCTAAAATTGTAAAATTTAGGACATTGTGTCAATTATGTAAAAAAAAAAACAAAAAAAAAAAACAAAAAAACAAAAAACAATGTATTGATTAGAATCAATATTTAATTCAGAATAGAGCAAAGGAAAAATACCAAATGTAGAAAGTCAGGAATTTTACTAGTTTATAAGAAAATTCTAGCTCATCTTGAACACATAGCAGAAAATTTGGGATATGAGTTGTGCCAAATGTTTTCATAAGTGTAAGGTCTGGAAGCAGGGCCATCCAGCACTGTTAAAGGGGTAGTGCACCCTAAAATGTGTTTTTTGAGCTTTAAACAATACAGTATCACTTCATTGTGATGAAAACCACCTATACTGTTGATAAAATTGGTCTTTTTTTCATTTCTTTTAAAACTTAGATTTTGTGACTAAAAGAAAAAGGGGCTTCCCCTACAGGGTAAAGCCAGATTTTGTTTTTCGTGATGTAGAGCCATACTTGGTGCTCCTATACATCAGGAGAACATTTTAAATACCCCACAGCCAGATGCAGATAGGCGGGTCCTCGCCTTGCAGGCATAGAAAACCACGCTCACCAACGCATATGAACGGATGTGAACTTATCTGGTGTAGATCTGCTAGTTTCAGACTTCTATTCTTCCACAGAGTTTCTTATTAATTAATTGTGCTTTGTGAATTTCACTTTCCATCTTGCTAGTGGCTGCTGAGCTGCTGTCAATCATTTCTGCCTGTGTATCCCGCTCACTCTCCGCCCCTTGATGCCCCCACACCTCCCACCCCAACCCTTGTAGTTTCTGGCATTTTACAGTTTGGTAGTGGGTGGAGATGCGCAAAAAGGGGTGTAGTTACAGTTTAAGGCCCATTCATGTTCAACACAGAAGAGGGATATGCAGACGGACGGACAGTTTCGTCCATCTCCTGCGTCGGTTACAAGCGTAATTTAGTCAGTTTTCACAGAGCTTAGCTATCCATCGCTTGATGCAGAAAATGGAGCAATACCACCGGAAATCGTGGGGCAGTGCTGAGCAGAATAGCTGACATGTGATCAGTGAAGGAAACAAACCAGAGAAGAAGAAGAGAAAGAGGAAGAAAAAAAGCAGAAGAAGAAAACATAAAGGAAACAAAGAAGAAGACAACAACTATAGAAACTGTGCAAGCTTTTGAAGAAAGGATGTGGAACTGTTTCTTTCCAATGGCGTGTTAGGCCATTGGAAAGAACTTTATAGCGATGCATCACAGTTGCCAAATGGTGTCTGAAACTGACGTCCAATTGTGTGAATGAACTCTGAACTCAGCACTGCCCACTAGTGGAGGAATTGAACAACCAAGGCAACGTAAAAGATGCATGAAAGTATGAGGACGGCAACGTATGACGTTTAAAATGGGCAGCCCTATTTATATATGTAAGGGAGCATAAATGGGGCTTTAGTCTTCAACAATGAAGCCATGCTGTTGAAATAGATGCACCATCTAGTTTAGCATTGTCTCGCTGAAATATATCAGACTTCCTCTGTAAAAGATGTCAGATGCTCCCATACAGGTCTGGCTCTAAAATGTGCACACATCTTTCAGCAGTGATGATACCTTTCAGATCTGCTTCAAGCTGTTAATGGGTGGTACAGTGGACTGAGATCTGCCTGTTAGTAATGCAATGCTACTTGAGGGCTTGAAGATCACAGGTGGATTGTGTCCCTTTCCCACAGATGTCTTAGATCCTTGAATTTTGATATTATGTATTCTTGATCAGTGGTTCCCAAACCTGGGGCCCACAAAGAGCACAGGGAGTTCCCAAAACTTTGACTGTTCAGAGCCATTGGGATTTAAATGAAGGTCATGTCCACACAGAGATGAGTTGAGGTGTATTCACTTAAGTGTTTTATCATCTGGGTGTTTCATTCACATGGAACCAGTGTTCTGGGAGCCTGAAAACACTTTGCTCTATTACATTAATAAAATGTTGGAGAAATGCCACAGTGCAGATGATTTGTCCTTGTTAAAAAAAAAAATAAATAAATAAAAGTAAGGCTATTTGTTGATCATTACCTTACCTTTGGTTTTATCAAAGGTTAGGAGTCTGCCAGAGTGCATCATTTATGGTGATAAGCAGCTGATGAAAGCATAAAACCAAGCATGGTTTCAACTCGGGCGGGCAGGGGGTCCACAGCTTTTTGGCACTTGCATGAAGGGGGTCCTCAAGGAAAATGAGTTGGGAACCATTACTGTAGATGATGAAATAGTCAAGGTTTTTGCACTTTTATGTTGAAAAACAAAATTCTGAAATTGTTCCACAATTTACAGGTGCAGCTTTTTTCCAGATTGCTAAAGCTTTACTCATCTTTACTTGTGAGAGACTCTGCCTCTCTCAGGTGCTCTTCTTCTATCTAATCATGTTACTGACCTGCTACTAAATAAATGAATAAGTTGCACGTTAGTCCATCTTTTTTGTTCTAATAATATTTTGCAGTCATTTCCCCTGCAAACTTTAATAGCTAATATTTTTCATTATATAGTAAAATGTTTCACTTTCATTTTATATGTTATATATGTTTTTATTTATTTTATACAGCATTCCAACTATTTAGAATTCAGGTTAAAAACATTAATTTCTTGGATCGACGTTCTTACAAGGACGTTTAAAAAAATGCGACTATGAAATGATGATTCAGACCTCTTTATTTTAGAGAATTCTTATCACATCAGTATGCAAATTTATGTGCTTCTCCGTCAAATTGAATTTCCCTTTGGGATTAATAAAGTATTTTTCATTCATTCATTCATTCATTCAATTACTGTTTTGCTGTCAGTAAGGATTGGTTTATGGAGAACCGCAGTACATGTTAATTCTTGGAAAAATGTATAAGAAGTTGGTACATTGAGATTGAGAAGGAAAACAAGCTGTGCATGAACCCACACAGGACACTTTGCACAATGTAAACTGAGACTTTTGAACAGCTAATATTACAGAAGTTTGCTTATGGCAAAGTTATAGAAACAGACATGTCTGCAATCCACTAAATTAATTAACATCTCCAAAGCTTAAACATATTTTTGCCAATGCCAATGCTAATGGATTTTGTTGGCGTTCATTGGTTGAGTAGTTTGATGACACCGCCATCAACCAATCAAAGTAAGGACAAATGTCAAAAACTTATTAATCTCAGAAACAACAAAGACGATACAGAAGGAAGGAGAAAAGTTGTATATAGTAGGAAGAGGGCCTTATTTGTTTATATAAATACATGCAATCCAAGTGCTCCTACAGGGCTGTGTTTAGCTCACCTGGTGGAGCTGGCACTATATTTGTAGAGGAAGTTAAAGATCTACATCTTCTGGAAAACTAAATTTTAGTCGTCCCCTGGTCAAGGTTAGTCAATAAAGAAGATCGTACCTTTGCAATGCCAGCCCCAAAACTTTCAGCAATTAAGTGTATTAAACTCCTTGGTATACTCTGTAGTTTTACTGTTTTTGTTTCATTTAACTAGGCTAGTTTATGTTGCTTTTAATCCTTACTTTTATTGTAAATCATGTTATGTTTGGTCAGCTGTGGTTGTTTAAATGTGTTTTATAAATAAACTTGACTTGATATATAATGCAAACAGGAGACACTGACTTAGCCTGGAAGCTTTGTAGAATTCACCTCAATATTTCAATGCAGCCTCTCACCATAACGTGTAAAAGCTACTTCGCGCCACCACAGGAAACATTGTGGTGTTTATAATGACTAAAAAATTATAAAGACACTTAAATGTTGGTGGTTTCAAAACCATGACAGGCCATTGTTTGATTTTAAAAATGATATATGACACCATCCACAGGAGGAAGGACATCCACCCCCTGGGTGTCCTGAAACATTAGTAAAGATGCAGGAGAGAATCAGTGGCAATAATCTGCAGAAAGTCTGAGGCCCATTGATACCAACATTTTATGAAGGTCTTTCATGTTTTAACTTCACTGTTATTTTATGTTGTTGCAGTTAAAGTGTCAAAAATACACATGATTAGAGAAACAGTTGGGGTTAGGCATAAAAAATTATAGAGTTACATTCAGAAAGTAAAGACATGTTTATGTAAATGAAAAAAGCACCCCAGAAAAGCAAAATAAAATATTGTAATCTACAGAGCCTGTTGGGTGACATGGATAGGAAATATATTAATCTATTAAACTTAGTAAGGCTTTGCCACACATTACTATAATTTCAGGACGAGACAATTAATTTTAGGCTAGTAATGCATTAGTTTGTGACTATAGCACATATATAACATGGATACTTTTTTATTTAGTTTTAATTTACTCAGTTTTAACTTGATGAAACTGAGCTTATTGGGTCCATGTAACTGAATAGTTCTCTACAAAATAATGTGAGGACACAGGTCTGCCATTCAACGGCTGCACCAACTTATTGTTCCCCAGAAACTACAAATCCTAGAAACAGCAGGGAACAGTTTGCCTACATATGGTCTTCTGGGCCATTTTATTGGGCACAGCCAGGACTGGACTGGGACACAAAGTAAGTCCAGGAGTCATACACTCACTCAGGCCATCCCTACTCATACACTGCACTCATAATGTATAAACTCACACTCATGCAGGTGTACATACACACCGATATGGGTTAAGTAATCACCAAAGCTAATTATTTTAGACCAACATTCACATGAAACTACAAACCACTAATCCTGTGTTTTTCCTTTCTCTTCCCTCATCAAAAGGTTCAATACAAGAGCCAAAACAGGATTTAATGGATATTAATGATGGTTTTATGTTGAAATAAACAACATGATTGAATCATTTTGTCAGCAAAACGTTTAAATGCCAGTTTACTGTGGTACATATAATACAAAAATACCAATATTTACTACTAAAGTAAAAAGAAGGGATCAACAGCAACTTCACCTGAGGTAATTTATGTAACAAAAAGTTATCTGAAAATATCATCTCGCTCCCTCATCCTGAAGCGCTTTGTTTTCATGAGGCCCCTCTATTCTTCCCTTTTCCTCTGTCTTTCTGAGTCCATTTGCGCCACCACATTCCTCATCTTCTCAGCTGTTCTGCCTACTTGCGCTTTACTTGTGTTCATTCATTTTTAAAAAAATCTTGATTTAGCTACTGACCAACTGGCACTAGCTTATTAGTGAAAACAGATAAGAACAAATTATTTAGTATGTGGATGGATGCCAGGTCACGTGCTTTTTTTTTTGCTTTTTTTTTTTACCAGCAGGCCAATCGGGCCATTTAAGGCCCAGGCCTCTGAGAATTGTCCTGCTCCTCCCGGGGGCGGGACTGGCTGCAGCTACAGTTTTCTACTGCAGACAAACTTTTTTTTTTTTTGCTGCACAGCTTCAGCTAAAGCTATTCCTACAATGTCACGGTGCTACTTTTCAGTAGTGACACCTGCTGTTTAGGAAGAAAACTGCAGCAAGTCCATTGCTGCTGAAACACCAGTAAATGTCACACACAGCACTCTCAACAGTGTCGACTTTGTATTTTAATTAACACGGCAAGTACAATTGTTGATGAAACCTTTCAGACTGTGGCTCAAAACATAAAGCAAGGAAGAAAATAAACAACTGTCTCCAAGTGGTCTGAAACTTGGATGTCATGCTCGCAGTTCCAGTTACTTTACTGTACCTCTCCATCCCAGAGGCTTATGAGGACTTTTGTTTTCCTCGTTCAGTATTGAACAGCCCAGAATGGTGATTACTTTATTTGCTGTTGTCCTTTAAGACCATTATGGCTGGTGCATCAGGGCATCGTATCTCAGAGACAACAGGGGCTTTGACTAAACAGCAGTGGGATTGAGAACAGGATGTTTTCAGTCACTCAGACGTTGTAGAAAGACATGCCTTTTCTCTTGCATATTTTCTTTCTATCGATTACACAGCTGCTGATGGTTATCATGCTCAATAATCAGTCAAGAAAAAAAGCTTTAAATTTGAAGTATTTGTCTAGTATTTGTGTAGAAATTAGTACTGGGATAATCACTACGGTGTGTTTGTGTGAGGCTGCAGGCACAGAGGGGCTCAAATCAATCCACAGGATACCCGCTCAGTGCTTCATTTTAGGATGGCTGATAAACAACAGCATTTGGTGACCTTTTGGTGTTCTTATGGGGGATTTAACCCCCTGCTCAGAGCTGCACCATGCTGCTGGTTCCAGCAGACAGGAGCACGACGAGCTCTGGAAGTCAGATGGGACATTTTCTGCAGGACGCCTGCGCAAAACTCTGACTACTTTGGTTTTTGTCCTCCAGAGGCCCAGATAGTGTGTAGGTGTCTGTAGTGTGTGTGTGTGTGTGTGTGTGTGTGTATGAGGCAGAATGGGAGGGGGGGGGTGTCGAACTCTTCACTCTCTGAAGGACTGTGAGTGTAAGATGCTTTCAACAACAAGCAAACTGGTTCTGCACTTACTGAGAGAGGTAGCTCTGAGTGTTTGGAGTACTCAGCCAACTTAATGCATTATTATTGTTACTACATTCTTGAGGAGAATGGGGGGGAAATGGAACAAGGAATGCTTTTCAAAAGCCAAACTGTGCGAGTGCAAGGATGCAAACGTAATGTTAATGTTTAATGTTTGTAATATTTTCCAGTGAAATAAATATTTTTTAAAAGGATGAGGAGTGCCTCCAGTTCCTTGTGTGGATCTATTTTCTTAACCCTTGTAGGGTATTAAAGATTTTTTTTTTGTCCCTTCAGGTAATTTTTCTGGCCTCTGTTTTGGATGTGTCACTCATATAAGGGATGAGAGAAAAGGGTTTCTCCTGGAGAACTTTGGAATTACAAGTTAAATTCTTTTTAAAGGTCAGCAGGACACCAGAGACAATTTTACCACCCTTTTAGGCCATTAGAGAACAAAAAAGTCATCTCCTTAAAAAAAAATATATATATATATATTATATATATGTATATATAAAAGCAGGTACACCCTAAACTGATCACCAGTCCATCACAGGGCAAACACAGAGATACAAACAACCATTCACACTTATACTCAATCCTAAGGAGAATTTAGAGTGACCAGTTAACCTAACATGCATGTCTTTGGTCTGTGGGAGGAAGTACCCAAAGAGAATTCACACATACAAAGGGAGAACATGCAAACTTCCCAAGAAAGGCTACTGTTCGAACCTCTTCCCAGCTGAGGATCAAACCAGAGACTGTCTTGCTGTGAAGCCGCAAATAAATCCTTTAATTTTTATTTTGTTTAGTTTAGTTTTGTTTTATATTAAATATACTAAAGCATATAGGGCTGCATGGTGGTGTGGTGGTTAGCACCGCAGCCTGGTTCGAATCTCGGCTGGGGGGAGGTTCAAACCTTGAGGGCGGTCGCCTTTCTGTGTGGAGTTTGCATGTTCTCCCCGTGTATGCGAGGGTTCTCCCCGGGTACTCCGGCTTCCTCCCACCGTCCAAAGACATGCATGTTAGGTTAATTAATGACTCAAAATTCTCCTTAGGAGTGAGTGTGTGTGTGATTGGTTGTTTGTCCCCTATGTGTTGGCCCTGCGATGGACTGGTGACCTGTCCAGGGTGTACCTGCCTCTCACCTGTTAATGCTGGGATAGGCTCCAGCTTACCCACAACCCATCATGGAATAAGCGGTACAGAGAATGAAAAATAAATAAATATACTCAGGAATGTTTCTGTAATGTTGTTTGTGATGTTTTTGGGAGAGGATATTTTTGTACCATAAAGAACCAAATGTGAAGTAAATTTTATAACTGGAAAAAACACTAACAGTTTTCAAAATCAATGGTGTCACTAAATTCTGGTATTTCTAGACAATTTAAAAAATAAATACATAAATCAGCACTCCAACAAGTACTGAATGAAAATAACAAATTTTTTCATGACAACAGTGCCTTCATGGAATTAAACTGGCATTTAAAGGGTTAAAATAATTTATATTGTTGCACATTTTGTAGTTTTCATGAAGATTAAAGATGACTCAAAGATTTTAGCAAAAAAAGTGTTAAAAAAATAACCTGTAATGTTTTATAACAGTTTTTGAGAGAGAACTTTTTTGTCCACTGACCTGAAAGGGTAGTAAATTGAGGCGACCTTCAACAGTTACATGAGAAGGACGCATCAGTTAGAAAAGAAAATTAAAAAGAAAATTCTTACAGAACTGGAGGGGAAAATTTTGTTTTGGTGTGTTTATGTAAATTAAAAGCAAAATTTCTGAAGCAAAAATGTGAAAATATACATTTTCTGCAATCCAGTTATATGTGTGACTAAATATGACTTATGCATTGAGTCTATGTTCAGTCTGAAGGACATGAGCATGTAAAGCAATCTTCTTCTGGTTGGTAAAAAGCAACACTTTAACTCTACACCTTGCACCAGAGTTCACAGCATACATAATGGAGTGGATATTGTTACCTGCTACTATAGGCCAAACATGACTGCCAATAATTCCCTTACCAATATTTGCATGTCCCTCTTTGTGTTATTGAACACCCTGATAAGTAACTGAGCACCGCGGCTCAGACACTATTTTATGTTTGTTGATTACATGGTGGGCTGTAACAAGACAATTATGAAGCCCATTTCACTCCATTATGGTGTTTAAAGGGCCTCAGCTTTCACTGAAAGCTTGGATTCTGGCACGCTTTATGTAGATGCTTTGTGTAAATGGGACATATGCTAACTTTTATGGAAATTATGATTTCTAAAATACATTAATAGGTGATCATTTGTATTGTTGCTGTTTCTTCTTTATTTTGACCTGTAATCAGTACAAATTAAAGGTGAATAAAGTCTGATAAATTGTTTGTAGGATACAAAAAACCTTCTTGGACTTTATCAGTGTAATTACAGAAATGCTGGAATGTAAAATTGAGATGCATATTTTTCACAGCTTTTTTTCATATCTGAGTGTTGCCAAGAAAACAGATGGACTAACTAATGAAGGAGCAAATAAAGAAGTGCAAGTTAAATGATGCTATGGAGAACAGTCTGTTTTAGAAATGTTGAAATGGATGTGATTCATATATCTTCAGATTAAATATGAGTGGAAATAAACAGGTAGCTTACCTTTAGATTATTTGTGAAAACTCATCTCACCAACCTTTAAAAATGAGGTGACCAGCTTTGTAAGAAAACTTTTGCAGCATCTCTATCGTGTACATCACCTAAGACTTCTAACATGCTGTGAAAATGTTAGTCATGAGCCTATCTAGGACTTTTTTTTACAGTATTTTGTGGGCCAACTAATAATACAGCAAGTTAAAACTAAACTAAAAACTGTAAAATTATCTGAAGCTTTAGTTCTTTTGTGTAAACATTCATCAGTGTTATTTCAAAAGACCATAAACTCATTGGTCATCCCAATCAGGTCCATGTTCTAGTACCAGGTTGGACCCCTTTTTCCTCCAAAACTGCTTTAATTTTTGGCATCATAGACTGAACAAGGTGGTGGAAACCTTCATCAGAGGTTTTTCTCCATGTCAACATAACAGCATCACACAGCTGCATCCATGATGAGAATCTCCCGTTCCACCACATCCCAAAGCTGCTCTACTGGACTGAGATCTGGTGGCTGTGGAGGAAGTTGGAGTCCAGTGAACTCATTGGGTGTGTCTCAATCAGCGCACTTCTATACTTCAAACACTACATTTAAGTGCATAGTGACACTGAAACGGCCAATGTCTCAGCAGTACCGGTTCAGGCAGAGACTATTTTGTACTGTTGTAAGTATGAAGTTATTCGATCATAATTCTAATGTATGCTGCCTATCTCGTCTTTCCCTGACAACAGTGATGGATTTGATCCTTTGTTGGAGGCTGTGGTTATACCGACTCAGTAGAATTAGCACATGTAAATGTTTTTAGCTGGTTTCACAGACGTAAATAGGTTATAAGTGTTAGAAATAATTAATGCTATAGATTCTGTATGTTTATTCTTCATTATTGAACCTCCAGATTAAGCAGTATGGTGTCTGTGGCGTAAACAAAATGGTCCTTGATCTGAAAACTAATTCATAAACAACACCAGTCAGAGAACCGGCCCGTTTCGATGATATCGCTGAGTAAAGCATAGCTGCAAAGGTTTCCAAGATTGTACATCACTTTAGATGAAAGAGTTTGCAAAATACCGATAAAGTACATATAAACATAAATAATGTTTGCTTTCATATGAAATGCCAATGTGTGTTCACCGTAGGTCACTGTGGCATCAAACTACCGAACCAGAAGTGACGCTGACACATTTATGTGGCAGTACCCCCTGGGGCTAGGACGCTGCTGTGGAGAAGAGGAGAAGGCAAGACAGAAATATTTCAATAAAAAGTTTTCGGCATCCCTGTGTTTTTGCCTCTTCATTACTGCATTTCATATTTTAAAATATGATTTCTAGTATAATCGGTTTCCTGTTGCTAGATGTGAACTGTATCAGTATAAACACCAATGAGAACAGATGTATATGATGTAAAGTACTTTAATTCAGTGACGATATCTTTGCATGTTTAAAAGCTGTTTTACTAGTGTTTTATGTTGCACTTTATACTAACAGGTATGGGGGAGACATGAAAAGACACATGAACGTTTGTGCTGATGGTGCTTCTATTGTTATCTACTGAAGTAGACTAATACAGTGCAGGCCATGGTACTTTGCTGCACAAACAATGCTTTTTAAAGGCATTTAATAGCAGAAAGTATGATGACATGCAAACACGTATGTCAGAGGTGCCCTGCTTCGGTCCTCAAGGGCCACAATCCTGCAGGTTTTTGATGTGTCGCTGCACTAAAACCACCTGACTCAAATTGATGAGCCATTGTGCAAAACTTAATAGGCTGGTCGATCTATTTCATTTGAGTCAGGTGTGTTGAAGAAGGAAACATTGGAAAATCTGCAGCACAGTGGCTCTTGAGGACCGACTTTGGGCACTCTGATGTATGTGAACATTATTTTGGATTTTGGAAGAACTTAGTTGGACGGATTGTCCCTGAAAAGGAATTAACAGAGTGGCGCTGCCATCATCCAGCATGTAGGAGAGTCATATACCTTAAAATAAGTAAGCATACGTTCTAACTCATGTTCAGCCAATAGAAGACGGAACCTGTGTTGCCATTGGATGCAACGTAGTTTACAGGTGGGTTTAAGTAAGGAGTAAACAAAAGAAAGTAAAATTAAGAGTTGGAAATTCATTCTGTAAATTAAGGCGGGCAGAAGAATCGCTGTCAAATGCTGGTACGTCACTAGCGGCAAGTGCAAAACGTCAGTGCTCTATTTGGGTCGGCACTTACCCACCTTAGTGTGCACTACAGAAGGTAGTGCTTATGCGCACTATGCACTGCATTGCAGTGCACTTACGTAAGCACACTGATTGAGACACATTTATTGTCATGTTCAAGAAAGCAGGTGGAGATGATCTGAGCTTTGTGACATGGTGCATTATCCTGCTGGAAGTAGCATCAGAAGATGCTCCACTGTGGTCATAAAGGGATGGACATGGTCAGTAACAATACTCAGGTAGGCTGTGCTGGTTAAACCAGGCCATGCTGGTACTAAGGGACCCAAAGTGGGACAAGAAAATATCCCCCCACCATTACACCACCAGCAGTCTGAAGCGTTGATCCAAGGCAGGATGGATCCATGTTTTCATGATGTTTCCATCAGATTCTGAGCCTAGCATCTGAATGTGGAGCTGAAATGGAGACTCATCAGACCAGCAACGTTTCTCCATCTTTTATTGTCCAGTGTTGGTGAGTGTGTGTGAATTGTAGCCTCAGTTTCCTGTTCTTATCTAACAGGAGGCACCCGGTGTGTCTTCTGCTGCTGTAGCCCATCTGCTTCAAGGTTGGACGTGTTGTGTGTTCAGAGATGCTGTTCTGCAGACCTTGGTTGACATCAACAAGACATTCTGGTCCAGACAACTGCTGCTCACTGGATATTTTCTCTTCTTCAGACCATCTCTGGAAACCCTAGAGATGGTTGTGTGTAAAAATCCCAGTAAATACTCTTCTTCACATGTCTTCACCATGTCTACATGACTAGATGTGTTGAACTGCTGCCACGTGATTGGCTGATCAAATATTTGTGTTAACAAGCAGCTGAATGGATGGACCTGATGACATGGCCAGTGAGTGTATTTTAGGGAAACTATTCCTGTTAGAAAGCAAAAAAGGGAACATCATCAGGTCTTTAAAGTTGGTTAATAAGCCATCAAGTGATAAAAAAAAATACATGAATGAGTACAGTGTGTAATTCTTTAATTAACAAAAACTATGTCAGATAAAGTCAAATAAATAGTTTTGGTTTTATTTCACTTGTGAAAAATGTTGAAATATTGAAATATTCATTGATCTGCATTTGTTTGAGGAGGTTTGCATGAGGGACATTGTAGTCATGACACCAATAAATACCACATCAGCCAACATACTGTATGTAAAACTGGCTATTAAGGTTTGCAGGAATTAACCTTCATCTTTCTGACAAAGTCCAAATAGCAGTTGTATATTTATGTTCTTGATATGTTGAGTAATACAAACACACCTGTGTGATCATTTCAACTGCTTGCTGTTGTATGTTGATGCTTTGAAAATCCTGCAAAGGACTAGCTGGTAGATTTTTTATTTTTATTTTTTTTCGTGAACACTCAATCCTCAGTCCAGTCCTCTGACTGGACGATTGGATAACTGAGTAGTAGTTCTTATACGTTTGACTGGTGTGTTTACTTGTTTTCATTACCTCTTTAGGACCTTTTCTGGCACAACCATTGACCTTGCAGGGACAGTGGTCTTTATGGAGACTTAATGAAGCAGAATGTCTCTTCAAAGATACTTTCTCAGGGTTTAGGTCAGGCTATACAACATGAATGGAAGTAAATGCAATGTCCAAGTAAGAAGGCTTGTACTAGCTTGTGTTGTGTGGGTCATAAGAAGGTGGTGAGTTGGTATTGATATCATGACTGAAAATGTAATGCTACTGTTAGTGTAATACTGTTAGTGTTACTTATTTAATAGCAAGGCTAACAAATGTCACTTGCAACTTCTTTGGTTTGAATATAAGGAAGAGTGTATTATTTATGTGTAATGCCATGAACAGTTGACAAGATGGCAAACTATCCTGTAAGGAAATAATTCCAACAGAATTTAGAGAAAATCAAGAATATCCAAATTAGTCGATTTTTATATGAAATGTAGAGCAAAACATCTTCAACATAAAAAAATTCCAGTCACTCTCAAATAAATTATAGAAAAAAAACAAAGTGAAGACACAAACTGATAAGAAATAAATACAAGGTGGCATATCAAAAGTAATCCGGTTGTGGAGCATCGGCAGACTCCCCGGTGAGAGCAGAAAGGAGCTGGAGCTGAAGCACCGTGGTTTCCCTCAGGCTGATGTGCCATTTAAGTGTGCTGCATTGTTATGAGTAAGATCCATTAGTCCTCACTCTGGTGTGCCACATCAAAGCAAATCCTCACATACAGATCATTTTGTAATTTTTTTTTTCCAGCCTCAAACTGAGCAACTTGATTCAATACTCTCAGGTCATTTTGATCTAAGTGTGTAAATGTTACAGCTTGTGTATGTTTACATGTGCTTGCATGTGGAGATGTGTGTGAGAGAGTAAACAGCTTAATAGAACCAAGCGGATTTCTTAATGGATAGTGGTGCACAAAATAGTCTTTTTCTGATGTGGATTAATGAGGTCACTCTAAAGCAAATTTACCCCAAATTGACCAAAAGGCATATTTTTTCTTAAAATGTTATTTATTTTTTTTATTAAAGCACCTCAGTGGCCAGAGACCTGTCATTCGTTTAGCATCAGTGAAACATCAGCATGCTTCATGGTTTTTACTTAAATCAAATTCAGCATTTAAGCTGAATGAGGATGATTTAGAGTAATTTTTACAGCCATTTAGGTATTAATGCTGACCACAGCATTAATTTTTAATGTTTGCATAGCTCTTCCCCCCAAATTCCAGTTCAGAGTGGTTGATGGAAAGTATGCCAAAGCTCCATTTAAATGCCACGTGGAAAAGTGGAATTATCCCTGGGGACAGTTTTATTTTTGCTTTTGAGTATTTGCAGTGAAACTCAGCTGCAGGAATGAGGGTCTGATGTTTCAGGTCCTGCACAATGAGGGTTGTTAACGTTTTGTGTAACCACCAAACTCATCTTTAAATAGCTGAATTACAAACCGGTTTCTGTTGGTTTGCTGAGAAGTCGCATCTTGTTCAACAGTCCATCCATCACCAGGTCAGAGCTGTATTTGATCTTTGATATCACTTACAGCAAGACTTGTGGTTAAAGATTCATCTTTAGATTTATCCAAATTTTTTGGTACTTCAGTTTTACATGTTAGGACATAGAAAATATCATCTGGTCTTTACTAAGTCTTAAAATTAGGTAAATACAACCTTTACAAATACAAGATACATTACACTGCATCATGATTTACTTAACAAAACTAAGCAAAACAACAGAAATACTTAATTTTCCTATAGCTTGTAGATCCATTATTGTCCTACTGAATGACATAATTTTAGTCAAGCTTTTGCTGTCCGACAGATGGACTCACATTTGACTAGAAAACTTTGGTATCCAGGAGCTCATGGTCCACTTAATGACTGCAAGGTGTCCAGATCATCATCCCTCCACCACCGTGCTTGACACATGCTATGAGGGGTTTGTGCTGATATTTGGTTTGCTTTTTGTGCATTCTTCTCAAAGATCTCCACTTTGGTCTGCCCAGAGGACATTGTTCCAGAAGTCTTGTGGTTTGTTCAGATGCAGCTTTGCCAGCCTAAGCCGTGCTGCCATGTTCTTTTTAGAGAGACAAGGCTTTCTGCTGCTTTTTCTTACAAACAAGTCATACTTAAGTCTTCTTCTAACTGGACTGTCATTAACTTTTAACCTGCTAACTGAGGCCTGGAGAGTCCGAGATGTAACACTGAACTTAAAGGAACATACACTCCTGTGAAAATTAACAAATGCTTTGAAAGTTTTCCATTTATTAATGATGGACTCCAAATAGTGTAGAAATGGTCTTATAACCCTCCCCTGATTAAGAGAGAAGCAATTATTGCTGCCCAAAGATCTTTGCTGATGTATTTTTTCACCTTGGTGTTGTGATCCAGAACAGCATTCTGCTCACACTTGTGATAATCAATAAGTACCCTTGGAGGGGTGGCATTAGTTTTTCACACACTAATTCTGCATTTTGGTTCTTTGTTTTTTTTTTTTTTTTTGTAAAATATATAAAAAGAAATATGCCATCTGTGGTTATATTTACCCTTTCATCCTCTTTAGTTATACCCAAATACAAACAAACTCTTCTAATTCTGAGGTATTTCTTTTTCACAGTTAACTTTTAAGTTAAAACATAAAGAAATCTAGCTTTTAGTTTTTGACTGTGTAAAATGTGTACATTCACTCAGAACATTAAAAAGGCACTGACATCTCATAATGGAGATTCAGGTCTGGATCTTGAACTGATGCTTCCCATGAAAAAAGTTAAGGTGCTACCCTTGATAGCAGATGGCACTGCTGCTGCCCGATTAATAAATTAATATGGCTTTTAATATTGATATAGTTCATCTAATTCCTGCCTTCCTACATATTTAAACTTACACTGGCTTTTGTAAACTCAGTCTTGTGCTTTACCTTTCATTTCTTTCCACAGCATCTCATTGGATGTTCTTACAACTGTCAGATTGATTTTGACATTTAATAAAAAAGAGAAAAAAAAAAGAGCACAATTACTGTTTTTTTCCTTCTGCATATGCAACAGACTCTGGCCTCCCCCACCCTCCTACCATCACAACACCGTCGACCTGGATGATCTTGACCACACTTGAACTTCCTTAGAGCTGCAGCTGTCACAGCAGTGAAAACACAGGCGTCACTAATTTACAGAAAACAAAGGATCAGTTACATTAAACCTACCTGGCTGATCCAACTCAAACACCAAAGTTGATTTCATTATTTACCTTCGAGTTGGAGCGTTTTCTAATCACCTTGTTTGGTGCCGTTCTGATGAGGCCCACAATGGATCTGCTCTGCAAGAAGCCCCCGTTTAAAACAGCACACACTGTTTACTCTTCAGGCCCATTTCCTCTCCCACTTGAACAGATTTCTGCATGAAAATCTGCTCCTGTACATCAACAGCATTGTTTCTGCAGCAGGCTGCACACCACACAGATAAGTGCATCAGCTATTACCGGCTCCCTCCTTCAGACCTATTAGGTCTTGCAAGGACTTCAAACACCAATTTGTTCTGCAAATAGCCCATTCAATTTGTGCCCGCCAAAGAGAGACACCTCTCTTCCTCTCTGAGGTAATTGAATCTTCAAAGGGACATTTTCCTCCATTTCTGTCAGGTATTAGAGTGATGAATAGCAAACGGTCATCTGAATAGAAAGAGAGGATACATGTTTATCCATTTTCAGTTAGACGCTGATCTCGTGCATGGATGATTGTGAGGATGGAAATTGAAAGATGGCGCCACAGAGTCCTCAATGAGGAGGACTTTCAAAGAGAGGCACAAAAATGGACCGAGTTGAGCTTCTCTGTGTTAACAATGTGAACTTATCATAATGCAACTAAACAATTATCTAATCATAGCTGAGTACAGAAACCAGGTTTACAATAAATCTAAGGAGGCTTTTTAAATCTTCAATATTTTTATTAATTAAATACACCATACTGGAGCAAATGTCTCGGAAAATATCACAAATAAATTTCTCTTTCATTCGGCATTTATATGTTTGGGAATGATCTCTACATTACTGACAGAGCAGATTTCTTTAGGTTGCCATGGTTCAAAAGGGGGGGTTGGAGGGGGTCGGATGTACGGTAGCCACGCCTGGACAACAACATTTACATGCATACTGTACATACATGGTAGTTTTACAAATACACCAACAGTGTTCATGATTTGTTTTCCACAAAATGCCACAGACATTTTTTTTTTAAAACCCCATCTTTAAATATGTTTTTATATACCACCAAAAAGCCAAAAAGAAACAAAAAGAGAGGAAAAACAAAAACAAAAGAACACATTCCCCTTTGACAACATTTAAAATATAGAAAGTGGAAACACCATGTTGCTGAGAAATGAGGATAGAAAAGGAGGAGAGGAAAAATGAAAAAGGTCCTGCTTTTCCCCAAATTGTTTTTAAACAAATGTGCAGAGCTGAAAAGTCTGCAGCTCCCAAACCCCGCTGCTTCAGTCCTCCTCTGCGCGACTTGCGTAATTCTCTCTTCTTGAAGAGTCCCTTCGGATCCTTATCACAATCTCCTTCTTTTTAATTTTCTTAAATCCAAAACAGAGTCCCAAGCATCCAGTCTCAGGTGTGATTAAGTGCAAATATCCACCCACGTTCGGGGAAAAGCCAAGGTTTGAAGGTTGAGGGTCGGGTATGGGTTGTAGAAATAAAAAGTCGGGTTACTTGGTCAGATGGGTGGAGGATTTCTTTCAGGTGAAAAGGGCCTGGGAGCACAGCTGAAAAGGCTGGGGTGCTGCTGATCCACGCTGTCTCAGGTGACAATGAGTAAGGGCTTAAATGAAGGCACACATCCTGCTTCCTGCTCGGCTCCCGTCTAACACACCTGAACAGAGGATGATTAAAGAAAAACACAAAAAGATTAAGTCAGAAAGACGATATCAGGTTTTCAGTTCAGAAAGTGTCAAATACCAGCCAATAAATAAATTTTCCACCAGCTTCATTTATTGATCAGCCAGGCTTTGAAAACCATCTGGTGCCCCATTTACTTTGCATTAACTTAAAAGTGCCTTCATGAGGCGATTCTCTTTGGTATAATTAGAAGCGAGCTCCAACATAACTGCAGGAGGTGCCCAGGCCAGTGAAACAGAAAAGCAGGGGAGGAAATACAATTATCTGTCTGAGCTCCACCAGCATTAAAACTTTTTCATCTTTCTTGTTTTTTTTCCTGCATGATTCTAAGGGCTGATTTACTTTTCCCTTCATCCCTCAAATCACTGGGAGGGCTGCAGTCTATTAGCAATTGCAAACTCCTACTTGGGGGCTAATTAAAGTGACTGACGCTGGGAGGGTCTTCCTCCCCTGGGTCAAAGCAGCTCTGTGTGAGAGAGGTAATTTGTCTGTTCTGAACAAAGAGATTAGGCAGATGCTGGGAAGAAAGCTTAATAAATGAGCACCAAACGTCCTATGCCATGATCGTTGAACAACGCCAATTATGTTGCAGCAAAATCGCACATTATCACAACAACGGTCTGCAGATAACTCTGTGACCGCTTTATTTTCTCCACTGCTAAACCAGCCTGTGCTTCTACAGTCAGCCTGATACATTAGAAGTATATTGATCTGGAGGGCCGGGATCCTGCTGGAAGTCTGTGTTGTCCAAATTCTGTTTAAGCAAAAGGGAATGTGTGATAAAGTGCTTGAGCAGCAGAATGTATCTCCTCATTTCACACGTGGAGTTAACGTTCCCACTGAGCAACGCGCCTCTTGTTTAATAATTCTCTCTCTCTGCTATAATTAAAGCACCAGGGCCAATATTCAGATTGCATTTTAGCATCAATAATTCAGGGTTTTTCACCACATTTGATGTTAGCGCATAAATAAACTATGAGGCTTCGTATTTACTACACCGCCCGTGTTACAAGAGATGGGTAAGAGCTTAAACAGACATTCAAAATTAAGCTAGATAATACAACAGCTTTCAATTTGAATGTGAGAAGCTCTTAGAGCTCTGGGAGCTGATCTGGAAAAGTGACAAGCCCTTAAAAGGCCTGTGACGTAGATAGAGGGAGAGCGGGAGAGGAGGGGGGGCTTAATGGAGTTTTACCTCTCCTCTACTCACAGATCCACTCAAGGTGAAATTCATGCTCCCAACAATATAATTCCTCTTTCAGTCTGTCTATGACACACTCCAAACACCTCCCATATCTCAGCGTGCTGTGTGCAGACAAGGTATCAATAAAGCGGCTTGTTGTGAGGCAGAAATGATTAGATCTCCACCAGGCAGAATGGAGCTATCCTGAAGAATGAAGTTATCCTTTGTATATGATTAGGCCCTTTGTTTTGCTTTCACTGGAGGCATCAAGATCAAATCAGGGAAAAACCATGATGACAGCCCTCATGATATACTAGCTGCTCCAACCCTCGAGGCCTCCTGGTTGCTGATTTTTTTTGGCCTTGGAGTAATAACGTAGCCCATGTGATCCCAGGCGTATTGATAGAGTAGTGAAAATTTACTGCTTTGCAATTTTTAGTCTGTCTGTATTGTTTTGTTTACTGTTTTGTTTTTATGTGCCATTCTTTCCTCATTTCCAGTTACTTCTGCTACAGTTTACCTACAATCCTCACTAATCCAACTCCAGCTCAGCTGCTTTGTGTCGAGCATCAGAAACGTCTTCTTGGCTTTATTCCAGCCATAGAGGAGCATTATTTTTCTTGGTGGAAATTTTGACAGGAAGTGGCGTCATCGTCATGTCCAGGTCTAAATAGAGGTCTCTTAGCAACATAGCTGTGATAGTGATCTTTTTTTTTTTTTTTTAACAAAATGTGATAATTAGTGGTGTTATCATGAATCACTCATATTGGATTTACCTTACAGAGTCTCTGAATAAACACTACATTTTGTGGCTGGTTTGTAAACCGCCTGGACGGGATAGAAATGCCTGGAAAACTTCCAGAGATCACCTAAAGGCTAAGCTATCAGTCACAATTTACCCCACAGAGTTACAAACTACTGTTAGCGATATCACAGCAATCTAGCAGAATTATAAGGGTTAACAGGCTGGATTGATGCAGTTTTTCACCTCAAACAGGGCTCGGGAAAACATCATCCTTACAACGAAAACATCAATGTTACAACGTGGGCTAACACAGGTTTGCTGAGTGGTCTGCAACAAGAATGACAGAGAAATCCATCTGCCATCTTGAAATAAAAATGAATCTCTGCTGTCAGATGCCTCAAAGCAAAGCCAAACTGACCACATCAATATGGACAGAGTGAGAAACGTCACCATGAAAAATTACAGATAGTTTTGTTCCTCACTTAAACCGTACTTTTACACTAATTTAAAGAAGGGGGGGGGGGGTTCTTACCTTCTGGTCTGGCAGTAGCGGGTTCGTCTGGAGAGAACTCAAATGGCCGTTGATGAGGGCTGTGGGTCTGTCGTGTTCGCAGAAGAGGCTGCCGTTGATGTAGTGGAACCGGTCCCCGGGAACGAGCCGGTTCCGGCAGGTGGAACATGTGAAACACTTTATACAGAAAGAGAATGACGGATTATAATCAGGAAACACACTCAGATTCTTCTGCAAAGTTTTCACACAAGTAGGGAAACTTGACTTTTTACCTTGAGATGGTACACGTTGCCCTGCGCCCTCATCACCAGTTCACTGGCTGGAATAGACTGACCACAAGCGCTGCAAGCGCCACTGTTTCCAAATAATCTGAGAAAGAGAGAAACAAGTGTTACTATTTACTTTTAGGGGTGCTGGAAAAAATCGATTCACGTCTGAATCACAATTCTTATTTATTAGCATTTTGAATCGATCCTAATTTTCAAGAATCGATGTAAGTAAATCTATTGCATGTTTCATCTCAAAAGATCTTCGCCCCTACAGCCTTGTGGAGAATGAAGGGTTTAGATTCATGGTGCATACGATCGAGCCAAAGTATGTCATACCATCACGGCAGTTTTTTACAAAGAAAACCATACCACAACTTTACGAAGAGACAAAAGTAAAAGTAGAGGCAGCCTTGGCCAAAGCCCAGAGTAGCGCTTAGCTGTGATGCATGGACTTCCAGAGCAACCCACTCCTTTGTCACATTCACGGCTCACTACATCACCGACACCTGGCAGATCGAGTCGTGTGTTTTACAAACACGGGTGATGCACGAAAGCCACACAGCCACAAACATGAATTTGATGTTCCACACGGTGGCAACTGAATCGAAACTAACAATCGTGGATATGGTTATAGTTACAGATAATGCTGCAAATATGCTGGCTGCGGTGCAGCTTGATAACTTGACGCATATCTCGTGTTTTGCACACACATTAAACCTGGCTGGTCAGCGGGCATTGAAGCTTAACCCTGTGGGAGAATAAGGCGAATTACTGGGTTTTTCCACCAAAGCCCCATCGCAAGCCACGCACTGCAGGAGAAACAGAAACTTCTGCAGTTACCAGCACACAAGCTAAAAACCGACGTAGGAACAAGATGGAGCAGCGCTTTTGAGATGGTTGAAAGGCTTTTAGAGCAGCAGCCTGCAATCTGTGCTGCTCTCCTCTCTCCTCAGGTGAGAAAAGGTGGAAGTTCAGGTGACATCTGCACACTCAGTGAAACTGATATCTCCAATGCTGAGGAAATGACCAAAGCACTGAAACTGTTAAGGGATGCAACAAAAATCATGTCAGAGGACTCTATGCCCACACTATCAGTCATTGCTCCATTACATGCTCAGCTGCTTCATGACACCACACCAGACTTTGCTGAGGATGACGCACCACTTGTGCAGGAAATAAAAATGACCATTCATGAAGATTTCTCAAAGAGATACACAAGTGTGCAGACGAAGAACATTCTTCTGACTGCCTCCACGCTGGATCCCAGGTTCAAAGCCCTTCCTTTCCTCACCAAAGAGGAGCACCTGGACGTCCATGTCAAATTTTATTTATATATTTTTTAAAATGTGTAAATACATGTGTACATTTTAATAATTTAGATTAATGACTACGTGTTTAAATATTTAACCATTTACAGGCATATGTATATAAATTGTATTTGATGTTGAAGGACTTGTAACAGGAAATTTAATGACCCTTTTGTTTTGGCTTTTCTGCAGAAAGAGGTGGTGCAAGCTGAGGCTGAGGTTGGGGCTGAAAATACAGAGATTATGGAAGAAGAAAGTCCTCCTGCCCCTAAAAGAGCATCAGCACTTGTTAACTTACTTGGAAGAACATTTACTGAGGTGAGAGTTGTCCCCAAATCCGCCAGAACCAAAGCTGACCCCACACCATGTTGACCAACTACTCTTTCTTCAGAAAAACATGGACATTGCTAATTTTGGACGGTAATCCCTCATTTACAGTGAGCATTCTGTTAATCGTTATAGTGTTACAGTGTAAAACATGTACTAAACAGGAGTTTTAGCGTGACCATTGCAATGGTCTGATAAGAGTTAAATTAGGCAGAAGTTGTAACATGTTCTGATCAGAGTTGATGAAAATGGAGAAGTTATTAAAATGTTATACTTTTGACACTATAATTAAGCAGGAACTCCAGACTAAAACAACTAGAAGGTTCTACTAAAAAGTTGAGATACGCATAGATATTTATGTTAAAAGTTAAAGAGTGAGAGCTCAAATATGTTATTGGCAGAAATTTCAGCTGAACAGATGTTTAATTTTGAAACTTGTCAAATGAGAACTCAAATGTTTTAGTTACAGATCTGAGATGCACTCAAATGTTTTATTTTTGCTTCCAAAATTAGTGCTATGTTTACATTTGTAGTCTCATATTGAGATTTACTTTATGTTTCTATTTGAATCTGCTAATAAGTGAGTACTTTAAATGTAAAATTTAAACTTAAATTTGAGATGTTCTCACGTATTTACAACAGAAACAGCGGGTGCTAATGTTTATGTGAACAGAAGTGGCTAAACAGTTATTTTTAGGTATTAATAAATGAGAGTTCACATTTTTCTTTGTTATCAGAAATCTGAGACAGTCATTTATTTATTTGTTGAAATTACTGGTTGAGAACTCAAAGGTAAACTTTGCAACCACAGAATCTTGAAAAATAAATTGCTTCTGTTAAAAGTTTGCCTCTGTGTGATTACATTTAAGAATCACTTGATTAAGAAATAGCAACTTTACAATGTTAAACAAAACCAGCTGTCTAGTAATTTCTTTCTTTCTCATAGAAAAGTTTTTCCTAGCCTTTAGGAGAATGTAGTTACTTGTGAAATTGGCAGCCTTTGTAGTGGTTATGAATCAAAAATCGCTTTGAATCGAGAATCGATTCTGAATCGAATCGTCACCCCAAAAATCGGAATCGAATTGAATCTTGAGTTGTTGTTGGATTCACATCCCTAGTTACTACGGACCGCTGCGTGCATCTGCATGGATTTAGCCTTGTGTGATGAACTGCAGCATCCACACTTTTGTGTAAGTATGTGACTGAGTCTAAGGCCTATTCAGCGCCTCATTCGCTGCTCTCCATCTCTACATCGAAGCAAAAACATGCAAGAGGAGAAACAGAAAATCATCACAGTATCAACAGGAAAAACCATCCTTTGCTGCACTGCTCTCTACAAGCATGTCTCACTGAGACTGCATATTACTTTTGCTGCACAGTTTTTGCAGCCTAATAATAACCAGGAACATAAGCAATCAGGACCTAAGAGGATTTGATTGTACATCCAGGCGGAGACATAGTGCTTTTGCCATTAGGACTCCTGTGAATGCTCTGTCAGTGCCGTGTTTCCATTAGAAACCCCACAGCTACTCCGGTTGATATATAATGTGCATGGGTTAACCTTTTCAATCATGGTGTCAACACTTTAGATTTGCTTCTGCTCATCTCTTTCGTCCCTAACCTTCTCTTCCCCCCTCCCTCTCTCTGCCTCTTGATAATGAAATGCTTGCTCCAGCTTCCCTTCTATCTTCCTTCTGAGTCCACAATTTAGATTACTTCATCTCGGTGAGCAGCAAACTGAATGAAATTTCGATTTGAGCAGAAAGTAATTTACTGGGATCTGGACCCATTTGTCATCATATCTCACTGGGTGTTTGCTCTATCACTGCACTTTTCCTAAGCAATCAAATAAGACCACGGCATCTGACATGCTCCGGAGAGAAGGGGGGGAGAGAGAGAGAGGATGGAAAAAGAAAAGGATAGGGCGGAGTGGTTAACATTGACATGTGTGTGTGTGTGTGCACATCAGATAAAGTTGTTTGGTTTAAAAAAAAAAAAAATTACAAGAAATACAAACACGTCTCATGTATTTGAGTCCAGACATTCACGAGGATGGTTTTATGCAAAGTATTTAACAAATTGTGCCTCCGCCGTTCGTCTCGTACCCCAAGCAGTTGTTAGATATCCTGACAAAAACAAACAAGCAGCAGCTCTCAGAAATGGCTTTCAATAAGAAGGCCTACGGCAGAAGCAAATTTTGTCTTGGCGTCGTTTGGAAAGGCTCCATCAAAACTCAATTTCAGAAACTAATTAACTGGAGACTGCCATCACAACACTGCCAACTCTTGGCTGTTGCTAGGACAAACATGACGGTGGAAATTAACATATATGCCTTGTTTTACCATTCCTGTGATGTGTGCAGAAAAGCAACGCTACACCTTCTCTAGGAAACATTTCTGCATATCAAAGCCAGCTCGTTCCCCAAAGTCCAATCCAGCTCAACATCTTCCGTTTGCTTTGGCATCATTTTCACGTAAAAGCTTAATTATTTTACCAGGAGTTTTTGCTCGCTAGTGTTTGATTTAAGGAGCTGAAGCCTTTAGGAGCTTAATGAAGTTGCTTTGAGGGTTTGAACTTGGGGCTCTAATGGCCTCTTCTGCCAGTGAACTACTGCGCAGAGGTGAAGCCCACACCCCAGGTCAGGAGAATTAATAATCACAAAGACATTTCTGGTTTCTGCTTTTTCCCCATAAAAAAAAAAAAAAAAACCTACTGACATTTCTGGGGGATGTATTTATTTTGATTCAGTCATCTTCAAGCACATCCGTCTTTGATTAAATGACCAACAACAGCAAAGCTGAACACATTGAAGCTGTGTGTTGTCTACATAGGCGACGACTATTGGATTTCCTTTCAGCACCGACTGACGGGTGAAATACAGCATGGCTCGCTGCTGGGCTGTGTGGTAAATGCAGACCTCATTCACTGAGACCTTTGAGTGGGGTAAAATTACCCCCACAACAATGATTTCTGCAACACAGTCCATTAAAAATGCCTCTCTACATCAGCAGCCAAAGCACCTTAAAAGCACTGGGCCATATTGATACTGAAGCGGGGCTTTGCATAATGGCAAGAGCTGCATTAGAGACGAGGGGGTGGAAAGGGGGGGGGCTGACTGAGATTGTGAGGATGAGGAAGGGTTGGCGTGGATCTGCGTTAGTTGGACATGTGCATGTGTTTGGGGAGGGGGGGATAGTGGTTGTGTGCATGAGTAGGAGTGGAGTGAGAGGAAAGAGAGGGGGGGGGTCAGCCAAATTACACTTGGTTAATTCAGAGTAACAGATCTGCCCTCAAGTGAGTTGAAGGCCTTGAATTAATTCTGTTATGACAAATCAAGATAAACGTTTCCTCCAAATTGCATCCGATTTAATTAATTTCTGAGATCAATTTTTTTTTCTGGCCTAACAGTTCACATTTTCTTGTGCTGTCATAGTGTCTGAGTGGGCAGACTTCAAAGTGATATTAAATAACCAACTATTAGATTTACCTCACACGTTCTATTGGAAGAGAGCCATTTAATTACCTCGGCTTATTCAATTAAGTGGACAGCATTCTCTCTGAATCCGGCAGCAGCAAGTAAATGAATTCTCCCCCTTCCAGCAGCCCGAAGAAATAACATCACCTCTGGCTTAAAACAACACCAACCCCAGAGCAAACTCAACTTTTGGCTTGAAGGTAAAGCTCTAAAGTAACAGCAGTAACTGGAAGATGTGCATCATCTCAGACCAGGCAGGTGAGTGTTGAAGTCTCTTAAAACAAGAAAGAAGGAGAGAAAAAAAAAAAAAAAAAAAAAGAGTCTGTCCCTTTAAGATGAAGGACAAAAAAAAAAAAAAAAAGCGGCAAATGGCCTTCACAATAATCCCTCTTCTCTATCCGTCCTTCTCTCTTGCTCTTTCAAAAGCCAATTTGGTTAATTAAATGTTTTGTTTGCAGTGTGGCTCTCATTCATTTCAGACACGTCATTGGTAGCGGATACAAGCCAGGGACCAGATCTCATTAGATAAAACCCATCAGGACTAAAGGAAATGGAGGGGGACTATAATTAAAGCATTTAATTGTGTGGACTCTCTGTCAGATGTTTCCCCCCCCCCCACCCCCGTACTTCTGTCTTTATCTCTGCAGAGATCTCATGCTTCCATAATATGCGTTTTAGCTCTTCCACCAAGCACGCTCTCATTACAAGTGGAAAGGTGTATCCACACATCCCCTCTTCCCATTTTAATTACGTTATAGTACCATTATGAATGAAGTACCCCATTGACTTCCACATGCTTTTTATGAGGTGGGAGTAAGAGCGCACAGGCGCACTTTAGATTTCAAATTGACAGAGCAAAACAACATAAATTTACACATATTTTTAACATATAAAACAGAAAACATCTACTTCTATACATAACAGAAACTTAGATGTTCATAACAAGCTCTAGTTGGGCTTATCCAGCGCATTAATATTTAAAAATGTTCTCTTTTGCTTATTAAGTAGTTATTTTATGCCATGTTACAAAAGATAATCAAATAAAAGTATTAAAAGAACAGTTTTTTCCAGTTTGCCATCATGTTCAGCATTCTATGGAGAGGCAGACTTCCACCCAGTCGACACAAGCCAGAGCACCACATGAATTAATTATCGTCAGGTCTTCTTCTCACCTGATGTAATCATTTCTGCAGAGGATCATGCCGCTTTTTGTGTAGCACGACGTGCCTATTTCGCCCAGCTGGGCCTGGCAGCAGGAGCACTTGAGGCATCGGCTGTGCCAGTAGCTGTCCATGGTGTAAAGGAGGAAACGGTCTGCGATTTTGCCCCCGCAGCCCGCGCACCGCTTCCAGGACAGGGAACCTGTGCCGACCGCCGGTGGCTGACTGCTGCCTCCGGGATTCACCATCGTCTCTGAAAACATGGAGAAGATGATGTCAGGTTATCTCACCCAGATCAACTCGTTGTTCATACTTTTACCAGATAAGAGCAGTTCCGTGCTAACAGAGCTACTTTAACATGTTGTTGCATCTGCAGCTCACATCATTACAGGTCTCGTTCTGCTTGGAGGCAGCTACGAGTCGTTTAGTGAATTAATCTGCCCTTGATCTCCATCTCATCTCCAAATGTCTTAACTTGACTGATTACACCGTTGCTGACCGGAGAATCACTCCAATAGCAAAAGACTTGTTCAAAAACACAAAGGAATGTGTATAAATAGACTGAAACACAAATGATTTCACATGTGGTTCTGTGTTTACCAACACTTGATGCTCCGCTAGGCTTTTGACCAGAATTTGATCTGACTATGAAACACAGTGCAGACCTGCTGTAATGAACTGAGGCATGTCAAAATTAATGTGGCCTCTTTCAGATGTAATCCCCACCAATTTGGTCAGGCAGACTTGCCGGGATAAAGCCAAATCTTTGTTGAAAGGCAGGTAGGCCAATTAGAGTTAGAAAAGGGAGGGGGTTTGAGGAGGAGGAGGGGGGTTACACTGAGAAAAGCATTCAGTAAGCACATTAGTGATGGCTCTTGGGGACAAACCACAGCCTACCTTAGTGCTGATTAAATCTAAAAGGAGATGAATCAAAAAGCCGACCTGAAAGTGACTCCTGGATAAACAGGACGGGCTATCGTCAAGTTTCTTCCGAGAGAGGGGGGTGCAGAGTTTCTGTTTTATTCTCTGAGGGGTGGAAGAGGAGGGGGTGGCTTTTAACTTAAATAGGCTAACTCAAGTAATTACACGGCCAAGCAATTTAGGCACAGAGACCAAGTCATGGAAATGGAATAAAGAGCTAGAGAGGGAAAATACATCAGCCAGCCATGTGTTAAAACGCCCTGTCCGCTGTCTGCAGCTTCTTAAAGGAAAATAAAAACATACGTGGCTTCATAATCCGTTTAGATGCTTGAAAATGGGAAGAGGGGGAGGATTATATTTTCTGTTATCATATATAACCAATAAACATGTTTTTAAAACCGACTCAACAGCCAATACCCGACTACGGCTGGTAGTTTAAAATCCTTAAAAACATTTAAATTCACGTTAACGTGCCAAAAACACTCACCTCGTTTGTCTCTTTTCAGCGTAATGGCGGTAAAGTTGACGGATTTGACGTGTAGGAAGGTGAACAGGTCGACTACAACAGTCCCCCCACAAAAAACAAACAAAAAAGTACAGGTAGGTAGAAAGCGGACGCTCTACCGCGCGCGGTCGGCCTCCCAGTTCCGCGCGACAGCAAACCCACAGCGAGGAGACAAGCGGACTGTCGAGCAAATGGAGTTATCAGATAGTATTTCCACTGGATGGTTCCCGATTTACTGAAACGGCTTTAGTGCTCTTTTCTGTCGCCGAGACGAAAGGAGTCCATAGCGAGACGTTATTGGAGGTCTCCGCATGCCGTTACGTTCCCAGAAGCCGTGAAGAATGCGTGGTCTTTTGTGGGCAGACGCAAGGAGAAAGTAGATAAATGACGAAGCAGGCAGAGAGAATATAACTGACCGTCCTCTCTCTGGTCTCAGAGTCCCGTTAGCAGCTTGTTCTACATGTGTCGCTGACAGGAAGAAACCTCCAGTAAAAACCCCCTTTAGCTGCGTGACGAGCGCAACGCCGCAGCCAATCGCGTTGCATTCCATTTAGGAGGAATAACAAATCCAGCCAATCAGAGCGAAGCAACACTGACTTAGACACGCAGACACAAGGATGGAAGCGGAGGTGAGATGGAGTGAGGAAGGCAAAAGTGTCAAATGTTTACAATAAAAACACGAACAAAAACTTTTTAAAATGAACATTTATTGTTATAATCAAATAATATAGTCAAAATTATCTTTTATCGCGCATGACAGGCTATTTATAGATGTGTTGTTTGGCGGTGATAGATTAATACCTTCATGGTTTCTCCAGAAAAAAAAAAAAGTTTTCTTTTAAAGTAAAGCTGCATGGCAACATCCAGTAAGCTGCATTCAGCTCACGTTAGAGTTTAATTAGTTGACATTCAATAAGTACTTAGTTTGGCGAAGGGTGACTGCAACCTCTGGGAAATATGGGGGCTTTATAGCTGCGTGGTGGCGCCATCGTCTGTCACTGAAAATAATCGCAGCAAGGCCAGCTGCCGTTTACAACCTCATTAAGCCTCAGGTCATTGGTTTCAACACCTATTAAAGCTAATCTGCAAGACCTCGATTTGGCCGAGGTCTTTCAATTCAGAGTTACACTTTTTTTATCATCACTTGAGGCATAGAGAAGGTGCATGACAAGAGCAACTTTCTTCAATCAAATTATAATAATAATTGTGCAAATGTGTTTTCCAGCACATTCTTCTCTTTTGTAGTTTTGATTAAAAAGAAAACCCAAACAAGTTAGGTATTAAAGCTCAAGTTTGCTGCTATTGGAGGAAAGTTCACTTAGAGAAAAGTTGTTTGAGATTCACCAGGTTTGGTGGTTTTTACATGACAAAACAGCATTCTTATAAGACGCCCCTGGCTTCAGATGTATGGAGATGATCTTTTTTTCAACTTTAATTGTTTAATTATTCTTGCAGCTCCGAGGAGATCGTGCTGCATCAAGCTGATTTCCCTTTGGCAAAGCCGGAGCCAATCCCACCCTGGTTTGAGCCACATTCTCTTGACAATCTCATCAACTTCTCTCTTGCTAGAACAAAAAAAAAGATTGCAAAGAATATCTTTACCACCAAGGAATGATTAATTGATATAAATGATTAAAACAGAAGGAAATTATGAAATGGATTTGAAAAGAGGCCTCACAGGAAAAGCTTTGTTTGTTCCCGGCCTATTTTAATGAGCTTTTCATAACTGGGCAAGAGAAATTACTCTCTGTTTTCTTTTTTTGCAAAAATAATTATGGCTAGTTGAAGTGGGGAGGAGGTGGAGGGGTCAGTAAGTGTGTGTGTGGGGGGGGGGGGGGGGGGGGGATTCCCTCAGAAATTGATCATCTTCTTACTCCGCTGAGATCCTCCCAGTACTCTGTTTCTAAGCAGCTGCATTATGAAAAAAAGGGGCACACAACAATATGGTGGAACACTATTTCATTGTTTAAACAGGGACAAGAGAGCGTCAGATGTGGCTCGCAGTGTTGATACTCCCCACAGGGGTGATCTCACCGAGATGAAAAGGAGACCAATGGTGCTTCATAATGAAGCTGCTTGTCCTGTGGGAACAAGCAAGAGAGCCGCATTCAGCATAGCAGTTAACTTCAGATTGGGATTCGCTCTCAGTTCGACTATTGATGTGACAATGAGCTGCAGAGAGGCTCGTTTCAGCCTGCAAGTTTACACACCGCAGGCCCTTCTCCAACAGAACATGCAGGTCAATACAACAATCTCTCACACTCATATTCTAAGATCACACTGGAATGTTTGCAGCAGCTGCGTGTGGTCTTGTCTGTGTTTGCCATGTAGCATCGACCTATCTGAGCTGCTTGTGTGCATGTCCTGTCTGATATTTAGTTAGCTGAGCCAACTGATGGGGGAGATTAGAGTTCAGATTATCAGCGGATAGAGAGGAACTGCTCCCAGAATGAACCAATGATGATCTCCAAGTAAAATCTCCTAAATGATTAAAAAGCTACTTACCTAAAACCGCATTAGAGAAATACTGTAGTCCGCTTTTACCAATGTGTTTTGGTCACTCTGACGTCTTTTGGCTCTTAGTGTACAGAACTGCACTGCATTAGCTTAGCATTAGCAGTCAACTGTTTGTAGCCATGACCAATAAATAAGGGTTGGAGAGTGGATGGTTTTCTGCACATTATTACATGCAGCTCGTCATAGCTGTGCAGGCGTGGACAAAGAGTCAAAAAATAGTGATGTGATGGTTGAGATTAAAATAAGCCCCTCTAAGTCTGAGACCATGGTTCTTAGCTGGAAGAGTCTGTGCCTCCAGCAGAGGTGTTTAAACTTCTCAGGTCTTGTTCAGGAAAGATTGTAGGATGGAGTGAGATAGATTGGGGATTCATCAGCGGTAATGAGGTCACCCACTGGTCTATTCTGGTGAAGAGAGAGCTGAGTCAAAGGACAAAGCTTTCTAGTTACTGGTCTATCTACCTGCAAACCCTCACCTATTGTCACCCAATGTGTGAAGTGATTGAAAGGATGTGATCGCTAACACAGGTTTCCTTTGCATGGTGGCCAGGCTCAGCCTGAGAGACTAGGTGAAGAGCTCATCCATCCTGTAGAAGCTTGGCATGGAGCCACTGCTCGCTCGCTCCATCGATCCGTCCATCTGTCCATCCATCTGTCCATCCGTCCATCCATCTGTCCATCCATCCATCCATCCATCCATCCGTCCATCCATCCATCCATCCATCCATCCATCCATCCATCCATCAACTGTGGTGCAGTTGTTTAACCTTCCCCCGCCTTTCTAGATGCTTTAGACTGGATTTATTGTTGGAGGCTTCAGTGCTGGATAGCGTTAGCTAACATAGACCAGCTCTGTTTTGTTACCTCCATTTACAAAACTACGCTTAATAAATCGGATTGTTCTTATGCAATGTTTTTGCAAACAAGCTGTGGGTGTCATTCTAGGAAACACTTAAGGGGTTAAATTTATTCATGTAACTTATTGCAAACAAATATCTTATTAAAGCACAATACTTTTTACATTGTATGTCATCCAACATGTAGGTGGGGAAGACGGCCCTCGGGACTACACAACCTAACAGTTCCTTCACAACGAACATGTTGATTGCTCTTTGTGGCTGGTTGCAGGATAGTTAATAAACTCCATTTCTGTGTTGTATAGTCTTCTTTACAAGAAAATCTTAAGAGTGAAAAGACCTGGAAGCACTGAAATGGCAGCCATGATTAGAGCTATTTGAACACTAAATGCTAAGGAAAAGAGATTCAGTACTTCCCTTAATTTCCTTAGCATAGAATACACTGTGCGATCCTTTATGGAAGGAAAATGAAGCATTCTGCCCCACAATTCCTTGCAGTCACAACATTCAAAGCAATCTTCAATTATTTTCACCCATCTTATTAATTAAGTCATGTGAATAAAAACTGGAATATGAGGGGGAATGTGAGCAAGCTAAAACTGATAATGAGTAGAATTCTATATGTTTTTACATTGAGAAGGAAGGTAAATATAATGTACTTTCCATGAAGTCACATGATTAATAAATATTAAATAAGGATCTTGTCATGGGTTGTTAGGCTTACAAGGCTGAAAAAAAGGACACAACTGGGAAACGCAACGGCTGATCGGACAAAAGAAAACTGAAACCAAGGGGTATAGCAGGTGAAGCAAATGAGCAAATCAAACCAGGTGTACTAACAAACAGGAAGCAGAAGGCAAAACAGAATATACGAGGGGAAAAAATTACAAAATAAAACAGTAAAGTCAGATTTTAAAACGACAAGTCTAAAAAAAACAGCCCAAACCACACCAAAACAGACAGTTCATGATAGAACCTAATGTTTTTTTTGTTTTGTTTTTGTTTTTGATTTTTTTGCTGCAGATCAGAGCTGAGTGGGTGGAAACTCACTGTGGCACATTTGTCTTATCCTAAATCCTTAAAAGTTCCCCCTATTTCCTTTCCAAACACCTCTATAAATTTCCAAAAAGGTAAAAGGACAGGAGAAGAAGTAAAGTTTTTTTTTTTTTTTTTGGTCCACCTTGAGTCAAACTAAAGCAAATCAAATAAGCCCAATCTAAAAAATCTTTTAAACCAGAGCTCTTTTTTAGTCAGTCTTAGATGAGCTGTTTGACACTTTGACATGTCTATGCCATCATTATGACTGACAGATATGACATCTGCTGTGAATGAATAAATTTTTGAGGCTTAATCAAGTTTAAAAAATATGAATGACATTAGCGGACTGTTCCAGTCCTTAAAAGTCTCCCTATGCCATTTTAAACATCATTAACATGTTCATAAGGTGTTTTCTCTTTGTTACAAGATCTGTTTTGAACAAAATCAGCCATCAATGCTACAGATAAGAACTTATGAGCCAAAGCTGGGGTATAGGAAACTCACACCATTAATATAGCAGGGATGCAACAGCAAGGGGCATGGACTCAATAGGAGCAGGTGAGAGATCGGAAGATTTCTTGGCACAAGCTGTTAAGAAAGCCATTCCAAATCCAATTCCTGATCCAATTGGTCTATGGCAGAGATTGCCAAGTCTGGCTTTAGAGGTTTCCCTTTGGAATCAGGTGTGCTGCAGAAGGGAAACATCTTAAACCTGCAGGACAAGAGGTCAAGTTGGTGATCCCTGTTCTATGGTGACCTCCCAAGTGTGACTAACTCTTAGGGATTGATCTTAGCAGGCAACAGCATCTAGCAAAGCACTCCATAGTTTTTATCAAGACCAGGGAGAAGACACATCACCACTCAGATTCACCAGGGGGGCGCTTGACAATAACCCGAGGCTGGCAACTCAAAACTGACCTAAGGAGACAGTTGAAATTCCTCTGCACCATAGTTGCGACCATGCTTAGGCTGGACTGCTATTGGAAATTCTAAGCAAGTGATTACGCTGGAATTAACTGGGAAGACCAAATTGAAGAGGGATCTGAAAGGAAGAGGGCAAAGTATGACGATCTTGTTGGAGAATACCAAAGCAGAGGACAGAAGACCCACTGTGATTTACTGGCCAGTCAGTCTGTAGGGTCTCACAGAGCTAGGCATCAGGGGGCTGTACATTATTAGACCACTTATTAGACCACAGTCGATCAAAAGGGGGGACCCATGGTCTACGCGAGATACCTAGACACAAGTTGAAGACTGATCACCTCTGGCTGGGTTGTCTGGGAGAGGGTGGATGATGTACAGTGGTCCAGAACAAAATGACCCTAGGTTACATCACTAGTGATGCGTCTCAGCTACACCACAAGCTTCATCACAAACATCAGTCCTCAAGGGCCAGTATCCTGCATGTGTTGGATGTGTTCCTGCAGCAACACAACTGATTAACAAACTTGTGTTGGAGATCCATTTTATCTGAATTAGGTGTGTCGCAGTAGAGAAACATCCAATACCTGCAGGACAGCGGCTCTTGAGGACAGAGGAAGGTGATCCCTGGTATTCAAACTCAAAGGATGACTAAGGATCACCAAGCCAGCCCTAAACACAAGTTTTACCTAAATTTAAAGTCTGAAACTTAATCTTGAACCTTTAACACTGATGGTCTTAAACCCCCTTCTGATGTCCGGTACGCCAGCACTCCTGGTGGGATCGGCAGCATTCACAACATCAGGACCGACAGTGATACCATCGAGTGCACCTGGTGTTTTACTTTCTATACCCAACCTGGGAGCAGGTTCTAGAAGAGATTAAATCTTGACTGCTAGTGAGGTTGGGATGTAATTACCATGAGGAACCAACAAGTCCAAGCTCGCGACTTGTCAAGTGAGCCTGGGGAGCCCAGAGTTGGTTGAGAAGCCAGTTGACTCAGTTCACTAACTAGCAATTGTTGAATGTCTTTAAAAATGAATAGGTTATAATTCTTATCATTTCTGTGATATTGTATAATACATATACCTCTTTTTGAGATTCTCTTGGAGCTGAATGAGCCCAGTAGTAAACAGTCAGACTAAAGAGCAGCCAATGTCCACATCTGTGGACGCTAATCTGCTTTGCCCACATGTCCTCCCATCAGCTGGCTGATTAGTATGTTCATAATTGCACACTCACTGAATGAAGAAAAAAGTGAAGAGTTCATGCAAAGCCATAGTATTTCCTGTGGTAAAAAACTTGTAATAATGTATAATTTTTAGAAACACAGATGAGTTTTTAAAGAGATAGATACCAATATCAATAGAGGGTAAATAAAATCTACTCGAGTTGTCGCTGATATAATGAGGGGATCTAGGACAGAATTAAGTCAGTGCTGCAAGGACTAAGGGCCCATTGTATGGAGATATCTATCTGAGGCAATTTAGTGAAACCATTATGAGTTTTTCAAAATGCAAACAATCCATATTCCAACAACACCACCAACTTACCCAAGAGCAGCTAACACCTTAGATTGTTGGGGTCCATTTGCAAAGTACCAAGAGAGTTAGACCATCCAACTTTGCCCATGTCCAAGTTGTTTGTCATTTTACTTTAGGAGTCACGCAGACTAACCTCCAACCCTGCTCCGTTACCCCAACCTTACCTGTTGGATGTAGATCTAGTTTGGTCCAAAACCTACGGATAACTTCACAATTTTATGCTAATAATAGAGCTAGCAAATAACTGGAAAAGTAAATGATAGGTAGCAAGTTAGACAACAGTAATAAGATTTTCTTTCCTCATTATTAATATCTAATACAGAGATGGTTAGGTAGTATTTTCCTTGTATATATAAACATTAATTCCCCTGCCACAGTGCAAAAACATGTCAACTAATATTTATTACTAAATACTTGAATCAGCTGTAAAGATTTTGGTCATCAGCACAAGATGACACCAGTTATTTCTGCAGTGGATTTCCTTCACCTTTATACAAAAAAGAAAGTGTTGCTGCACCAGCCATCTTTATTTACAGCTGGTGGAGGAATTGGTGAGCAAAACTCTGGCTAGTGGTCAAAAGAATCTGCCAGCGATCTTCTCTTAAGTACCTGTCAAAATATAATATTTAATAAAAAAGCCTAATTTCCCAGGTTGATATTAACACTTTTTCTGATGAAGATTTGGAATTTTCCCAGTAAAAAATATTGTTTTATATTAGAGAAAAGGGGAAGCCAAATTTGTTTAATTTAGGAAGAGCCAAGCTTGAGGTTTAAAACTAAGGTAAGATACCTGGCATCATAAACATGCATTTGAAGCCTTTTAACTACCATGTAACATACATTATCAGTTCAGTTCCATTTTATTAAGCATCTTTATATTCAAGTCAAAGTTTTAGTAAAGGTCACATTTAAGAGTCATACAACCACTTCAGTGTGTGTGTGTGTGTGTGTGTGTGTGTGTGTGTGTGTGCGTGCATGTGTGCGTGTGTGTATGTATTCAGTATTCACTATCTCTAATATTCTCTAAAAATGCATAAACAATCAGAAACTTTTCTATTTATGACTAATTTATTTCCTCCTGCAGAGGTTCTATTTACTCTAGTTTTGGATGCATTCTAAGACCTGGACACCCAGTGAAAGAGTGGCCTAGACCTAAAGACAAGAGGTTCACTAGCTTTGGAATCAGTCTCCATTATGAATCCCACTGCACATCACTGAACACACCAACCCTTGGAAAGAGTTACAGATATACAACCAACATGGATAAAGAAATGAGTTACAAGTAATAAATTCTTTGGAGGTCTCTGCGTTTACTGCCCTTTTCCCTCATGTTGTGGTTGGATTGATGGCTTGTCTTTGTAGTTTTTTTGTTTTGCAGTACTAATTCACCCAAAGCTCTGAGAAAGCTGACCTGATATCAAACAATGACACAGAAACACTGCAAGCTGATACAAAATGTCAGCTTTTTCCATATGCTGTTTCAAAGTCAATGTTAGTAAGTCACTTTTTAGCACAACTGCAGTCAGAAGAGGCACTTTGCTGCAACAGAGCACCAACGAGTCGAACCTTTATTAGTCATTAAAGGGCCAGAGAGTTTTTAAAGATATTTTACTTCTGGATATTTTTTTCCCTTTGTGTTTCCATATCTGGTGCATTCGTCGCTTTCACCTTCACAAACTTACATTGTGTTTAAATGGATTATTTTTTCCTCAAGTCTTTACTCATTTTATCTGGAACTTGCTTTTGCTCCCCTGAATTACCAGTATTTGCACTTGATGCAGTGAATTTAGCAAGTTTTTAATTGATCTGGATGCACATTTCAGTAAAGAATGCACTCAAATAGAAACAGAAAACATTTTCAGGGTGAGGGGAAAAAGATGTGAAATGAAGGAATTTATGGTCTAGATGACAGGGAAATAAAAAGCAGCCTTTCTTTAACTGCTTTAATTGTTTCATAATTGCCTCTACTCACAATTTCAGAGTCTCTGCGTGCAGACACATACAAACACAAACACAGCACCCTGCTCTAACAACGTTGCTTTAATGAAATGTCACAAATCCTTAATGAGTCTGAATGTCTTGTGATAAATTTCATAATTATTCAACCCCACACAACTGGAGAGGGAAATTCATCAGTCAAAGCAAATTAGTTGGGATCCATTAGGGTTCAGTGTCTTGTAGGGACATTCACTTTATTAGCTCCTTACACCCATTGCCATAATTGGAAGCATATTTCATTTGGCTCTAACTCCACTTTGCTGAATGACTGCTCTTTTTCTTTTTTTAAAAAAATATATTTACAGCAACATGCTCAGCACTGCATACTACGTATACAGTTTGTTATACAATAAAGATGCATGAGGGAGATGCTGCTGCTTATTTGTTTAAACCATAATGTTTATTTCAGGAGTGACACCACCTTCTTCCTCTAAGTCAAGTCTGGTCTGACAGCAAAACATCAGTGTTTCATCTGAAACATCACCTAAAAGAAGTGGAAAGATGTAGTGATGCCTGCTCACCTTAACATTGATTAAGACAAGCCAATCATGAAAGAGGGTTCTGTCTTTTCACAAAAAGGACAAGGTCTGAGCATGCAGGTCCCTGTTCAGATGACTGACGGTGGCTTCCACTCACAGATGCCTCTCTTGTTTGTCTTGGGGCTGCCTTGGGGTTCGCCTTCCCCTCGCTTCTCTGCCTCCTGGTCTGACAACCTGCAGACATGTCAGATGAGTGGCATTCTTTCCACAGAGACACAGAGTCTCGGACATGAAAGAGTGAGCAGGAAAACCTCTCTGTTGGGAGGAAGGCAGATGAAAAAGATGCCGTAAAGAGATGCTGAGGCTTTTTTTTTCATCTAAGTTGAGCTTGAAAATGCAGGTTGAGAAAAACGTCACTGACCAGTTTAATTTGAGGGATGCATTTTTCCAACAGAAAACAAAACAAACAAACAAAAAACTCAACTTTAAATAGATTAATGATCTTAGTTTTAAAAAATACTATGTATACTATGTTGTTTGTTAAAATGTTCAAATGACTGTTTGCTTAGCAGGAGCCTCTTCTAGCTGTTTAGATGATAAGTCTAGTCTGTAAAGCCACATGCCATGTAAACACATGCAACATGTTTGTCTCTTTCTTTCAGACATGACAACAAACTTTCGGTTAACCACTTAAGTCCAGTTCATATTAACTGTGTTCATAGCACATTCCTAGAGAATCATTTGCTTAGCTAAGAAAACTGTTCAGTCCTCCATTCTGAGCGGCACAAGGTGACAGAGAAGAGAAAAAATAGGAGAGAACACCTCCAACAGAACCACTACCAGGAAGGGCGGCGATCGAAAAGCAATACGAAAATATCCAGTGAGGGCATTGCCTCAAGAATAATGTCATGATGATGATGTCAGATTTCTTGGCCCACTTTTGGCCCCTTAGTACCAACATGGCCTGGTTTGACCATCACAGCCTACCTGAGTATTGTTGCTGACCGTGTCCATCCCTTTATGACCACAGTGTAGCATCTTCTGATGCTACTTCCAGCAGGATAATGCACCATGTCACAAAGCTCAGATCATCTCCACCTGCTTTCTAGAACATGACAACGAGTTCACTGGACTCCAACGGCCTCCACAGTCACCAGATCTCAGTCCAGTAGAGCAGCTTTGGGATGTGGTGGAACAGGAGATTCAATATGGAGCAACATCTCTGAGGAATGATTCCAACACCTTGTTCAATCTATCACACGAAAAATTAAAGCAGTTCTGGAGGCAAAAGGGGTCCAACCCGGTACTACCAAGGTGGACCTGATAAAGTGGACTAATCAGTTCCTGCAGGATTATGCATTTTTTTATTTTTTGTTTTGCAATTGATGAAACCTGTCGCTAAACCAGTATAGCAAAACCACTTCCTGGATACTGGCAAAGTGCCATCCATTGTGGCTCACTGTGGTTTCAGATAGCACATGCCACGAATTTCTCCCTCACATGTGTGTATGCTAATGATCAGAAACATGGAAGCAAATTTGATGACGTGTTTATCAGGGTACTCAGACCGCTGAGATTTGTCAAAGTTGCATTAAAGCTGCAGACAAAATTGCAGGGAAGTGCAGAATTAATGTGGATTGGCTGAATTTAAGTTCATAATTGTTCATAATAGAGCATAATTGTCATCTTAATTATTTTTCTTTGAACTGCACATATGTTATTTTAGTTATACATAAGTAAAAACTATGGCTGGGTGATACTACAAGCTCTGGTATCAATCCGATACCAGGTAAATCCAGGGCAAGTATTGGCAATACTGATACGATACAGATACTTTTTGTTTGGAATTTTACAATAATTTAATAATTTTGCCTTTATTTGTAGATCATGATTATTGTTAGTTTCTTTTCCTCCACTTAGTAATAGCATAATCAAATATAGTAGAAAAGATTTTGTTAGATTTTTTTATTAAATTGAATGGCATTGTCACTGAACAAATATATTTGTTTCAAACGGGAAATATTTCTCATTAAGTAAAAGGACTGTCAATGAACAAGGCTAAAGGTGGATTTATACTCACGCAGAATCAGCGTGCGTTTGGCTACGCTGTAGCTGATGCTGGTGAGTTTGCTCTTTGCACTATGAGTGTAGAGAGTACTCGTCGTTTTTGTGTGTTGCATCTCCGAATCTGAACGTGGCAGTAGAGGTGGTAGCGGCTGGGAAAATCAACAGGGCGGAGTTCTTTTGATGTTTCACTTCAGTTCCAGTATGTATTTCCTGTTTTAAAACAACATTGCTGTCCAACATGGTGCAGTGTCTTCATGAAATGAAGAAAAAATTTGATCAGCCTCTCACCAACTTGATCCAGAGGGTGTTGTTTTTCAAAAAAGGAGGTTACTACACAAATTCAGCGAGAAGATCCAGAAATCTGGAAATTTGTAATCCCAAGCTGACTAATCACAAGGGACTACTTCCACGTAACCGTCAGCATAGCAGGGGTGCACGTCAGGTCTGGAAGAGATGCACGTTGGGCTTATGCAGACCTACGTGGCGCCTACGGCAGTGACTTTGTAACTGACCTTACGCAGATGCCCCACAAGTATAAATTCAGCCTTTTTTTTTTTCTTTTTCTTTTTTTTACTGAAGCATTTCCTGAGTGGTTAGGAGGTGCTGAATTTTCAACAGCAGCAGAAGGACTGCAGCCCTGGCTGGCTGGTGCCTGGCGGGGTCGGCTGCCGATCTTGGCACATTGGGGCCTGCGCCCCGTGACTGTGGGGGGCTCTGGTTGGGGTTTTCTTCTGCCACCCTCTGGGTGGGTCTGGGGTGGTCTTCGTGGTGGGGTGGCTTGGGTTCGTGCTCCGGGATTGCTGCTGATCGCCCAGGCCTCTGGGCCACCCTAGTCTGCCTCTAGCCTTCATAGAGGCATAGCTGCATTTGCATGATCTCACTCATCTCTGATCACTCCTCATTCCTCATCCTCTGCATGCTGACACAGTCACTGAGTTATCCAGTGAGTTTATACCTTAAGAGATACTTTTATTTAGTTTTTTTTTGTGTGTGTGTGTGTGTGTGTGTTTCTAATACTTTGGTTATTGTCATGATACATCTTGTTGTTGTTGTCATGGTTATGTGTTTTTAGTAACTCCTGATGATTGTCTGCTTAGTTTACTTGTAAAAGCTGTGGGAAATTCTCCATTATGTTTGTACAGGTGTAGCAGTTGGTTGTCTGGTGTTAAGTTGAATTGAAGGTTGCTTCTCTCTACTGTATCTTTGTCTCCTTTCCTTTTTTCTATTTCCTTTTTACTTCTCGTCATTATTCTCCTTTCAGGTCAGGTCCAGCAAGATTACATAAATTCCATAAATTAAAATGAATAAATAAGATAAAAAAAATAAATAAAATCAGATTGTCAAGAGGAGCCTTATATACATAAAGCTACCCTTAGCATAGTAAATTTTTTGACACAACACAGCAGCCAGATGATCATTCTGCTGCCACCATGCTGGACAGGACAAGTTAAAGAAAAAGAAAAAGAAAAAAAAGAAGGACTTCAATGAGGCCTCAGTTTGTGTCTTAATCTTATTCTGACCACATCGTGGCTGTGTTTGTCCAAAAAGCCTCCACTGTGGAGCTGACCTGATTGGAAGGTAATAAAAATCTAAGTCGAACAAAGGAAATAAATAAGCTACATCCAAGCACACACACACACACACACAGAGAGAAATGGCACCCTTATCATCCCTGTTTCATTTAGAGTTGATTGCTGTCGGATTATAATGCAATCACCACGCTGTGTGAGCCGTAACTATGGGAACTGGTTTTAACTGTTTATCTTGCCAGAGATCTTAATTTAAGTTTGAACACTCTGGATCGCTTAGATGTGAGAGACATGGGAAATCGAGCAAAAAAAAAAAAAAAAAGGACAACAAAGAGAGAGAAGGGTATGGAGGCTGTGGAAAAAATGGAAAAACAGACAGTTTCTTGTTCTTTTCTGTTGTTTTTCAAATGCAATTAGATTCGTCTTTGAGAGAAAATCAATTTATGATGACAATCCGCAGGGCAGTAATGAAAGAGTTCTTTTGCCATGGGAAAGTTTCTGCAGGAGAATGCCACTAATCTTGGCAAAATGAATCATTCACACTTTATTTGGACATCTGTGTTAACTCCCCCGCCACCCCTCCTCTTCCTCTTCCTCCTCCTCCCCACTTTCATTCATTTGTGACAGTTTTATTACAAGTTGTGCAGGTGGCTGGAGGCTCAGGAGTCAAACAAGAATGCTGCATGGAGATGGTCCAAAATGCTGAGGAGCTGTTGAGTCTCTAATGATGCTTCCTCCGTGCTGTGCAGGATGACTGTCACTATTCTAATGACACTGTCAGCTGGCACACAATTTTCATACATAAAAAGTCAATCTACACAGAAAAAAGAAGTATAGTGCCTGCTGCAAATTCTGCTGCAATCCATTCAAGAAGTATGTCTGTTATTTAAGGTGTGAACAAAGTCAGATTAAAGGATCTGAGTCTCTGACTTTATGTAAGCCTGACTAACTCCATCTTAAATACAGGAAATTGCCTATGTTGCCATAGTATCCACTGTGTAGTTTAGCACTCATGGGAAGGAGGATAATCATCTTTGTGGTTCCCAAAGAATTTATACAAAACATCTACAAACAACTACCATCTCAAAACTGTTATACATCCATCTTTGTCTTAGCTGCAGACTGGAATTTGACGTCAACAGCATGAATCCAAGGACTCAACCTGTCTTGTGTCAACAGTCCAGGCTGCTGTTGCTGGTGCAGTGAGGAATGTGAACTTAACACTTACTTTGGGAAAACCTACTTCCAGTCAGACATGCTTTGAATAGCACAAAGATTACTAATAGTGTACGTCCTGTTTATAGATGTGGTTTAGCATCATCTGATGGTAAAAAAAGAAAAGCTAAAGTTACCTTAAGCCGCTTCCAAAACTCTTCCATTTTTAGTAAAGAACCTTCCAGATGTGGAACTGTAGAACAGGATATTAGCAGTAGGACTATGTGCTCTTTGAACCACAGGAACCTTCACACAGTTGTTAGAACTATTAGAGGAATTTCCCCTCTTTTTTAGTCTCAAAACCACATGAAGTTCTTTTTTAGGGTCCTTTTTTTACGTTTCTTTTTTACAGCTTCTGTTTGAGACGAGGCATTGTTTGAACATGAGAGAAACTAAATGTGATGTTACTGTAGTTATTAGTACAGACAATGTTAGTATATAGTATGCTATAGTTGCTTGAATTGTTTAATTGCCTGTGTGTTGATGTAATTTTATTTGTTTATATCATCTTTAATTAAATTTTCTTGTAGCACTTTGAGTTTGTCCTTCAATGTAGGTGATTTACAAATAAAATGCATTATCATTATTATTATTATTATTATTATTATTATTATTATTATTATTATTAGTCAGTTACCAGTATTATATCCACTGGGTAGATCCTTTTATTTAAATGTTTAATGTGAGACTTTCTAGTTTTCCGACAGAGGCACAATGCCTCTAGCTCTCACTGCACAGCCGCCTTGTATCTTCAGCTGTGAGTGGAAGCTGGAATACCAGAGCATAACAGCATGAGGGGAACATTCAAACACTCCAACAAGGCCAATCCTGTCTGCTGCGCTTCGCTATGTTGCTCACAATGTAACAGTGCCTTAAAAGTGGCTGCACGGTCAGGACAAACTCAGATGAAACTCTGAGGGAGTCATTGTTAAACAAACCTAGTTAAGGAAAACTAAATTATCTCTGTGGCTGCTGCTTTCACCACAGCCTTTATTTGAGAAGGAAATGAGTACAGACCTTTAGACCAAAACAGTATCAACCCAAAGTTAAAGAAACACTCCTAAACTTTGGCGCCCCCCTAACGACAGCTATATGAGTGAGTTGATATCCAGTTGCTGGCGTGGTGGCGTAAATCAAAACGCAGCTCTACAGTTACTCTGGGCTGGAAGCTATGAATTGCAGTTTCTCAGCCTCAGGACGCTGCAGGACAACAACACCTCTAGGAACATGCATATTTGATGTGCCACCAAAATGAGCCAGAAGCATAGATGCCTTTTTAGGTTGGAAAATGATGTATTGCTGCTTTAAAGTGTGAACAGGTAAAAACATCTGGCTGTGCTGGCAGGAAGCTGGAGAGAATGAACCTGCTCACAACCCAAATATGAATGTTTAGCTGACATGTGATGCCATCACGTTACCATGGCTTGGAATCCAAACAGAATGTTTACAACTTCTCAATAAAATCACCTTGAGGGACTTACAGACATAGTCCACTTCAATCCAATTCACTGTAGTCCAGTTATAATTCAGTTTATTAAATCCACTGTATGAACTACATTAATCCAACTTATACCTGTGTTCATAGAAACCAATTCATAAAATAATGACCTATAACTAAGGAAACCAACGGATCGACTCAACCCTCCATCCTGAGCTGCATGTGGAGACAGTGGAGAGAAAACCTCCATCAGAACCAGAACCAGGAAGAAAAACATCCATCAGAACCAGAACCAAGAAGAAAACCTCCATCAGAACCAGAATCAGGAAGAAAAACATCCATCAGAACCAGGAAGGAAAACCTCCATCAGAACCAGAACCAGGACTAAAACCTCAATCAGAATTAGAACCAGGAAGGATGATCATCCTCTTGGACTCTGATAATCTGATTCTGATGAAGAAAGATTTTTTTCCATTCTAATCTGAATGTTCTTCCTGCACGTGCTCAAACCACGATGCAGGAAACTGGAGAAACGTGTTTCCAGGAAGTAGAAAGATGGTGGCAGCAAAGCTTAACTGTTCCATGATGAACATGTTCATGTTGTTGTCATGTTTCACAGTCTTATTGTGTTTTAGTTCTATCATGATTTAGGTTATATTTCTGGTTTTTGTCATACTTAGTTTCTGTTTGGGTTTTTGGTTTTGTCATGTTTAGTTCAGTTTTCCCTTTTGTGCTGTGTTTTCTGTCCCTGGCTCATTAGCTCACCTGGTTTTGATTCACTTCACCTGTTCTCAATTTGTTCCTCTGTGTATATATACCCCATTGGTTTGCAGTTCACCCTTGTCAGATCCTTTTGGTTAACTCCCTGTTGTGTGTGGTTCCCTGTTCCTGAGTTTTGGAAAATAAACTTTTCACCAGCACCGTTCTGCCTTCTGCCTGCGTTTGGGTCCTCACCACTTCCGCCGCCACTCATTACAGTTGTAGATCTTGGAAGAGTCGAGGACCTTTGAAGATTTTCTATTAATCCCGAACAACTTCAGTGAGGAAATATCCACTTTGCAAAATTCAGCTGGGTAGAAATAACATTTTTTTTCTATTTCTGCTCTAATATTTTCTGCAGATGTTAAGAGTTGTGATTAATGCATCTCAAAACTCAACATTTCAGATCTGAAAATTGTAGGTTTGAATCTCTAATCTGAATAAGTTTAATTAACCAGAATAAAATTTTTCCTTTTATGTTGTACCCCCACACCTTGGAAATTTTTCCCACCATGCATTCAAACACCACAGACCCTACCACCTTCAAATCCAAACTAAAATCTCACTTTCTTCACTCTGCTTTTTAGAATATAAACTTTTATTTCCTCTGTGATTGCATTTTGCCTTGTTTCTAAATAGTTTTTTTTATCTTGTAAAGAAAAGCGCTATATAAATTGAAAGTATTATTATTATTATCATTTTTATTATCATATTATTATTATTATTATTATTATATTGTTTGTTATTGTTATTGTTATTGTTATTATTATTATTAATATTAATATTATCAAAACTCACATAATTATAAACATTGTAGCATTACACTAACCTCCATTTTAGCTCACCTCACTCTCCAGACGTCGTGCTTTAGTCCTTTACCGGAACAAAAACTGAAATGTAAGCTGCAGTGTAATAGAAGTGGCAAGGTCACTGATCAATAGGAGGTTAATTAATGAGGAGTATGCAATGTTGTGTAAGTATGGATTTCTGAAAGCCTATCACCGTTCCAGTCATTGAAATGTCACAAGTACGCACGCACACACACACACACACACACACATATATATATATATATATATTAACAACAACCATGCCATGTTTAAAGTCTCTTAAATCCCCTTTCTCTCTCCTATCCTCAGTTTGAACTTCAGCAAGTTGTCTTCACCACGTCTACATGACTAGATGTGGTGAGTTGCTACCCTGTGATTAGCTGGTTAGATTTTAGATTAACAAACAGTTGTTTCTTAAAAATGTGTTTCAAGCAAACGCAAACACATTAAAGATTAAATATAATAATTTAAAATTAGACCAGCAAGAGTTACAGTTGTCAATGCTTATGAACAAGCAGGAACATACATTCTATGCTGGTATATGGATACAGTAAACATCTCATTATGCCACTGACCAATGTGGTTGTAGATCTCTGGGAAAGATTAGTTTACACACAAATGAGTGCATTTCGCTGTACCACTGTATTGCTTTTGCTGCTTCATGTTGAGCATATCTGCAGTATTGCTCAAGCTTTAGAAGTTTGCATGAGAAAAGTTGTGCTGTTAGAGAGAACAAGGATAAAAAATTAAGTTCTGATTACAATTATGAGACGTGACACTTAGCTGATTTCAAATCAGCCAGGCCAAATTTCACAAAGCTTGTCAAAGGAGGCAGCAAGCTCACCAGATCCCTCCCCAATCAAAAGTTTGCACTATATAATTTTACGCAATCAGATTTCTCCACAGTCATCCAGTGCAATCAGGTAATCAGAGGGGAGCATTAACAAGACAAATGGGGTTTAAAAAGTGGGTGCACTCTGTTTGCAGGAACTTCCTATGGAGAAGCCCCCTCCTCTCCTTGATTACTCCTATCACCCTCATACAGCGCAACATCCCCTCTAAATAGCTTTCTACTACAGTACAGGCTGTATGTGCAGAGGGAACAAATGTAACTGACTTTACATGGAAAAAATAATAATAATAAAATCTACACACAACTGGTTACTCTTAAGGCTATTTTTTTCAAGTGATTAACTGCCCTAACTAACAAGTTCAACAAATTATTTATATTGTATGGTGATGGCACTCTTGTCACGCTCACACTTTTCACTATACATGATATTATGTATTAGATTTCTCTGGATGTATTCTAATCTCATTTATTGTGACCAAATAATGTCAATGTACTATGAATACAAAGAAAAATCAGGTCAATCCATGAACAAAGTTTTTAGTAAGTATTTATAAAAACATTTGTTTTATGTCCTGAAGGCTGTCTCAGTCTAATCCTAAGATGTCTGTAAAATACATTAAAGACAAGAACAAAATACAAAGAAGATAGTCCTCATTAAATGCAGTAAAATCATAACATATTATCAAAACAATACAATAAAAACACCAGACTGGCCCAGTTTCAATTATTCACTTCAACCACCCCTTCAGCTTGAAGGAATAAAGTACCTCCTTGTCTTTTTTGGATCAATAAAACAGCAGTCATCTAAAAGCCCAGTCATGCTCACAAAAAACAGACTCCGGAGCATTTTTTATCTGTCTTCTGTATCATTTACATGTGGAGTTTAGTCCATTTTCAGGGCCCTTGTGGATCCAAACCCTGAAGAAGGAAACGGGGTAGTACCACCAGAAACTGTGGGTCAGTGTTGAGCAGTATATGCGACTCTCAAAAGGAACAAAGAAGAAGAAATCATTGCGATGTGCAGTATCTAATAGCTGCAGACCACTACTAGCTACAGTGCTGCCTGTTGTTATGTCTCTTTCTGAGAATAAACATTATCATGGTATCCTCCATGGCCATCATATTTGTTATTTTCTGAAACTGATGGGAGAACTCATAGGTGAACCACTGAAACAGACGTATCTATTTATGTACATAAAGAGAACATGAATGAGCCTTAAGTTCAAAATTTAAGGCATCTGGGCCGATGTGGATAAAAAATTGGGCTGCCGATCACAATATCGATAATATCGGTACCAGTGCGTCCTAGGTCTTCCCCGGGGCCTCTTTCTGGTGGGACATGCCCAGAAAACCTCACCAAGGAGGTGTCCAAGAGGAATCCTAACCAGATGCCCGAGCCACCTCATCTGACTCCTCTCGATGTGGAGGAGCAGCGGCTCTACTTTGAGCCCCTCCCGGATTACCGAGCTTCTCACCTTATTTCTAAGGGAGAGTCCGGCCACCCTGCAGAGAAAACTCATTTTGGCCGCTTGTACTCGCAGTCTTGTTCTTTCTGTCACTACCCACAGCTCATGACCATAGGTGAGGGTAGGAACGTAGATCGACCAGTAAATCGAGAGCTTTGCCTTTTGGCTCAGCTCCCTCTTCACCACGACAGACCGATGCAGAGTCTGCATCACTGCAGATGCCGCACCGATCCGCCTGTCGATCTCCCGCTCCATCCTTCCCTCACTCGTGAACAAGACCCTGAGGTACATGAACTCCTCCACTTGGGGCAGGACCCTGTTGCAGACCCGGAGAGAGAACTCCACCCTTTTCTGGCTGAGGACCATGGTCTCGGACTTGGAGGTGCTGATTCTCATCCCAGCCGCCTCGCACTTGGCTGCGAATCGCTCCAGTGAGAGCTGAAGATCACGGCCTGATGAAGCCAACAAAACCACATCATCTGCAAAGAGCAGAGACCCAATCCTGAGGCCACCGAACCAGATCCCCTCAACATCTCGGCTGCGCCTAGAAATTCTTTCCATAAAGGTTATGAACAGAATTGGTGAAAAAGGGCAGCCTTGACAGAGTCCAACCCGCACTGGAAACGATTCTGATTTACTGCCGGCAATGCGGACCAAGCTCTGACACCGGTCTTACAGGGACCGGACAGCACGGACAAGCGAGTCCGGCACTCCATACTCCCAGAGTACCCCCCACAGGAGTCCCCGGGGGATACGGTCGAATGCCTTCTCCAAGTCCACAAAGCACATGTAGATTGGTTGGGCAAACTCCCATGCCCCCTCAAAGACCCTGAAGAGGGTGTAGAGCTGGTCCACTGTTCCACGACCGGGACAAAAACCACACTGCTCCTCCTCAATCCGAGGTTCGACTATCCAACGGACCCTCCTCTCAAGCACCCTGAATAGACCTTACCGGGGAGGCTAAGGAGTGTGATCCCCCTGTAGTAGCACACCCTCCGGTCCCCCTTTTTGAAGAGGGGGACCACCACCCCAGTCTGCCAGTCCAGGGAAACTGTCCCAGATGTCCATGCGATGCTGCAGAGACGTGTCAGCAAAGACAGCCCTACAGCATCCAGAGCCTTAAGGAACTCTGGGCGGACCTCATCCACCCCCGGGGCCTTGCCACTGAGGAGCTTTTTAACCACCTCAGCGACCTCAGCCCCAGAGATGGGAGAGCCAGCACCAGCTACCCCAGACTCTGCTTCCTCATCAGAAGACGTGTTGTTGGGATTGACAAGGTCTTCAAAGTATTCCTTCCACCACCTCACAACGTCCTGAGTCAAGGTCAGTAGCCCCCCATCCCCACTGTACACAGTGTTGACAGAGCACTGCTTTCCCCTCCTGAGCCGCCGGATGGTGGACTAGAATTTCCTCGAAGCCGTCCGGAAGTCATTCTCCATGGCCTCTCCAAAGTCCTCCCATGCCAAAGTTTTTGCCTTAGCGACCGCCGAAGCTGCGCCGATACCCATCAGCTGCCTCTGGAGTCCCACAGGCCCGATAGGACACCTTCTTCAGCTTGAAGGCATCCCTTACTGCCGGTGTCCACCAGCGAGTTCGGGGGTTACCAAACTCGTTGGTGGCCGCCTCGACAATAGAGGCACGGAACACAGCCCACTCAACTCAACTCAATGTCCCCCGCCTCACCAGGGACATGGTTGAAGCTCTGCCGGAGATGGGAGTTGAAACTCATTCTGACAGGGGACTCCGCCAGATGTTCCCAGGAGACCCTTACAACACGCTTGGGTCTGCCAGGCCTGACCGGCATCCTCTCCCACCATCTGAGCCAACTCACCACCAGGTGGTGATCAGTTGACACCGGGGGTAAACCCCAACGTACAGGCGCCAAGTCGGGGGGCAATGAGCATGCCCACACCTGCTCGGGGCCTCTCACTGGGAGCAACTCCATAATGGAAGAGGGTCCAGCCCCTCTCAAGGACAGTGGTTCCAGAGCCCAAGCCATGTTTTGAAGTGAGTCTAATTATATCTGGCCAGAACTGCTCAACCTCGCGCACCAGCTCAGGCTCCTTTCCCGCCAGAGAGGTGACATTCCGAGCTAGCTTTTGCAGCCGAGGATCAGACCGCCAGGGTCCCCGCCTCTGGCAGCCGCCCAGCTCACACTGCACCCGACCCCTATGGCCCCTAGGGCTCACCACCTGCAGGAGGGGCCGTAGGGCAAAATCATTAAATGATTGTGAAATTTTAAGCAAAAAGTATCAGTATCATATTGATATGTCAGTATCAACGATACTTAACCTGGATATACTTGTTAACGATCAATACCAAAATTTGCAGTATTGCCCAGCACTAATGAAAAACAGAGGGGTATGACAAAGCAGTTGGAACAAAGGGAGGACATGGTTGTCATGTTTACACCTTTCACTGTATGTCAGATTCTGTTATCCAGATTGTACAATCATGGACTGCTTATGTTTGGATGTATTGTCATTTCATCTGTGGACTTATGGCTTGTAGTCTATATGTGGATATGACATTCTCAGTAATACTTAGTCTTAGCCAAATAGTAATCATGTATTTCTGGCATAGCTGATGCTGGTGAAGTGTGCTCTCATACTTGAGTGTTGGGAGCATGTGTCATTTTGGTGTTGTGTTGCAGTGTCTCTTCCTAATCTGAAGGTGGCAGCAGGGGTGGTATCAGCTGGTAAACTTAACAGGACGGAGTTCTTTTGATGGTTCATATCAGTTCCGTAGGTATATTCTGTTTTAAAACAACAATGGCGTCCAACATGATGCAGTGTCTTCATGAGCTTGTGGAAGCAAATGAAGAAATAATTCGATCAGCCTCTCATCATCTTGATCCACTGGGTGTTTTTAAAAGTGGCGGTTACCACAAAAATTCAGCGAGAAGATCCAGAAATCCAGAAAAGCGTAATCCCAAACTGACCAAACCACGTAGCAGGGATGCACTTCAGCTGTGGAAGAGGTCAGCATTGAGCCTCATCGGAACTACACGGCACCTACAGTATGGTGGTGACCCCACAATTAACCATACGCAGACGCCATACAAGTATAAATCCAGCTTGTTTAAATCTGGCATGACTGCTAGCCAATGCATCATCTAGAAGGTACAGTCTCCTCCAAACTGTTATTTAGGACTTCTCTGTCGCCTTGCCCAGGACCAGGTAACATCATAGATGTGTTTATAGTTCTGGACACATTTAGCAACTGAAGGGCTGCAAGCAACTGGATCAAGTTTGTGTTGTTAAATTAAGCTAATGCAATGATGATGGTAATCTGAGTGTATTTCTTAGGAACACTATTGTGGCCCAATCTTTTTGGATTAGATGTTGCTTTTATCATTAGGGTTACTCAAATACTTAATCAAAAGCAGTTAGATAATTATTTAAACAAGGGATATTTTGAAACAGATTTCACAAAAAAATATCACTAAACCTTCTTAATATCAGCTACAGACATTTTTCTTTTCATTGTAAACTGAAACCTTAGTCCATTATTATGGCCTTGACTGCATGCATCTGCAATATAAAGAGTGTATTTCACTGTAGATTGTTTTGGTTGGGCAGGCCCTTTATGCATGAAAGCAATTTGTCCTTTAGAGCACCTCTTTGAAATGAGTGTCTTTTCTCTGAAACCTCCCTTCTTCCTCAGCTCTAATGACACATTTCTGGTTATTCTAGGAGACTGACCTCTTCACTTACACTTACCCAATCCTTTGAGCAGATTTTCTGGGCTCTGAAATAATTAGGGGAGACGATGTGAGGATGACAAAAGACAACAGGAAAATGAAATAGGCCCTCTCTGTGGGCTCTTAGGGTCTTTGCAGCAATTCTGATTAAGCCCATCTAGAAACAGAGGAGCTTGGATTGAGGCAGTTTCTCATCAGGGTCCCTCCATGAGCCTCTTTTGTCATGAACACACAGCCAATTACAAAGCTCAACAATGGAGTGGGGAAGTCTTTTACTCTCCACAAAGACCAGAGACCATGGAGAGCTGCAAATATCCATCCACACTGAGTGACTTTGCAAGAAATAAATATGTAAAAATGTGCTCTCACCTTCTTAAGTGATACCAAACATGTACTCACATGCATGGCACAAATTTGGGGACATTTAGACTTCCAGGTTCAATTCTGTGTGGCTTACATGCCTCAGTAATTATGTTTCCAAGGAAACCCAGCGGAACCAGTGATAGAGTACTTTTTCTTACGTGTGTGTTCCACTAATTAAATTGGAATAAATTTTGGTTTAAAGTAAATGCGGACAGCTCCCACTCTACATCGAGACAAGCCAAAGATAACCTCACTTGTTTATCATCTCTGCATATTAGTCTTGGCGAATAAAATGAGTGGCTGTGCAATCTTCAGGCTTGCCAGACCATAGATTATGGAGCTGTCTCTCATTTTATTCATTGTGCAGAGAAAGTAATTACCCAGAGATAAGTGTTCCTCTATCAGGCCCACTCGCAGGGCTCCGTAAGCAATCTCCTCAGACAGGGGTCCCGTCTTATGCTGTTTGGGCAGCACGAAGAGGCAAGTGGGTGAGCTATGTGGTTGCCTGCATTTGGATGAGGCCTCCTGACAGTCATGGCCAGGTGGGCCAATCTTTCAATCAGACACCTTATTTACCATTGCAAAGCTCTGCTGCTCTGTCTCATTTATAGCTGCGTAGGTTGCTTGTGATGAAAGCAGATAACGGAGTATATCCCCCCTTCCACCTCTATCCTCAGATGGAAGGAATATATTCTCATGGAAAGGAAGGGTTTAGACTATTATTTTTTTTATCATTTTCATGTGCGTGTTTGTGACATCAAACATAAAAGCTCCATCACGTGTAAGGAAATCAGACAACTTGTCACAGTGATCATTTATTTGCTGTATTTTCTCCATACAAGAAAAATAAGGAATGAGCAGAACCTGATTTACATTAAAAATGTATATAAGCATTTTGTTTGGTTTTTAAACAGTTATGACTGAATATTTGTTTTAATGTTTTAGTGACTGATGTTAAAAAGAAAATTAACTTGGCAGAAAACAGTGAGGAAATGAGTGTCTGGTGGATTATTTCTTTGTTCCAACAATGCTCCTCAGTAATAAATCTTCTATTGTTGGAAGGTCTATTTCCCTTTTAAATGGAGTCAGATTTGGAAGGAAAATGCATTTGTGGGATGAGCAGCAGAGTTGAATGTGTGCTGTGTCCATGAAAAACTTTCCAGATCTTCTCTGCCAAACAGCCGATTCTGCTGTTGACTCTTGGTTGGTGTCGTTTATTGGATTGGAAGATTGAAGTTGGAAGAAACAAGACATTTTGATCATTTAAAAATGTGTTAAGTTAACAAACAAGGACCTCAGTATCATGTGGAAGAACCATACAACACAACATCCTGATACCTCCTCCTCGTGCTGGTCATCCCACAACGCTGCAGGATGGCGTCCCATTCTTAAACCAGCATTTGTGTCCAGTCAGCCAGCGTGGTTGCGTTGGTTTCTCTGGCACCAACAGAAGCCCGAACTGATCCCACAAGTCATTATTGGGGTTGAGGTCAGGACTGCAGGCTGGTCATCCATCCTCTGGAGGTAGTCTCTGATAAACCCTGCTCCATGGGGGCCTGTTGCCATCTTGGAGGACAGAATTTCGTCCCACACTACAGACACATGAAATCACAGCTAGTTGCAGAATCTCTCTGCATTGAGATTTCAGTGATAACAATTCTTGTTTTGCCAGTGAGGGAGATGTCGGTCTGTAGCGATGTTACATCAAATACTCAAGCCCCAAGATCCGTGTTGAGCAAAGGAGGTGTGTCAAAGTGAAGCCTGTGTTGATGCCTGTATCATATTCCTGAATGTCATGTGACCAAAGACAGATGAGGCCCTGTCTCTCTGAAATGACATGACTCATCCCTCATTGAGTCATGCCTCATTGTGTGACTAAAGTTGTTGAAAAAGCCACAAGAAATACAAGAAGTGATCTGTGTGATCTGAGGCGATACTGAGAATCGTTATGTGCAGGAGACTGACTGACAGCATTGCCTCAAAAATGGAGCCACTAAATAGTTGATAGACATGGGTGGTTTGGGAGCATTTTAACCAGATATGTCCCTAAAAGGTCAAATATGATGTATATCTGCTGGAAATGTCCGACTCAGGCTGACAACAAGGTAAAGAGTCAGAAATCTCTGCCTCATCAGAACGAAAGGCATGTAACTATGTTATCTGGTAGTGATGTGTACTTTTAACCACTTGGTTATGTAATGTGAACTGTCTCACCAAACCTAACAAGCTCTGTCCCACATCAGGGCAAAAAAACAACAAGAAAACCAAGATGCACCTATGTTCCAAGATCCATATTTTAAAAAATGTCCCAATGTGGCAATAGGGAACAAAATAAATAAATAAATAATGGGAAAGGTGGGAGGCGTAAGTGACTTCCAGGATACACCAATTCTCAGTAGCACAAACTGGTTCTTGGGATGTGGGGACTTAGAATGCACTGGAGGGATTGTATGATGGTGCAGTTTTGCAACTATTTCAACAGCAGGACAAAGACACTTGTGGAAACATATGTGTACAAACTAGTATAGCCAAGCAATCTACTTGTCAATTTAATACAACACATTATATTAATATTTTATCCAGGTTACACCAGGGAATTCAATTTAAGACCTGCTATACATACCCAAGGTTGGGATATTCAGTAGCTTTTCTGTTTGGGCTGATGAGAGAAATAATAGACTGCAACAAACCACAGAAATAGTTTTCTATTTCTATAATAATCTATGGGTTATTATTATGGGTAAACAAACATTAGTAATAATTACGCTATGTACCTGCACCACTCTAACGGCTAATGGTCAGCAGAAAAACATCTTCTAGTACATGGTATCATGTCCTGTTTTACATAAAACATAACATAAAAGCTATTAAAGTTTTTATATATTTTACTTAATTTGATAATAGCATTAACTTTCTAGACTGTTAGAATTTAAAATATAAAAACGTTTAGCCATTCCATCTAATCCATCTAATCTGTCAAATTTGACCCGAAACTCAGTGTGCAAAGATTTGTAGCTCGTATACAAATGTGTCATTTGAAAATATTTAAATTTTGTGTATTTTGGACATAAAGATGTTTAGAGTATTTTCACTGCTGTGAAATGTGAATTTTTTCCCTGAACAGTATGTAAGAATTAAGTGATGATATTACTGGTGTGGGCTTCAAAAATATCAGAAAGTTTCCAACATTTGCTGCCATGTCCTGACGCACCAGTTTTTAAAATAAATAAATAAATAAAGTCCCTCGCTGTTCCCTCTTCCACAGGGGTGTGTGAATGTGTGTGTGAATGTGATGTATATTGTTAAGCGCTTTGGGTAAAAGCGCTAAATAAATAGACCATTTTACCATCACTCATGCCACCATGTTCCTCTGCCTCTCAGCAGTTTCACCTTTGTTTTCTTTACTCATGTTATTTAAAAATAAAAACTTTTTTACTGTCATTTTGTCCACTCACCATCATTCGTTAACAACTGACAGGAAGAACTAGTCTGTGGGCATGAGACTGTGCCAGGCAGGCCATTCAGGCTACGTGGCCTGGGCCACCGGGAGTTGTCCCGCTCTGTCTAAAGCTTATACCCAGTGGCCACGTTTACATGAGGGATTCAATTCCCCTTTAATTCAGAATAAAAATGAAATCTTCTTTAACAAGATTAAAAATGATCTTCAAAACACCTAATTCCTTGATCATGTAAACCATCATTCTGCTTGAAATTAATTCCAGTCGTTCTAAGCATGCTGGTCCTGTCGCCATGACGATATAGTACTCTAGCTCCCGTCTCCTCCTCAGCTGACCTCAGTGGAGCAGGATGCTGGTGTAGAGCTGCTGCTTCAAAAGTAGAATCAAAATCAAAGCAAAAATGGTTCCTATTGTGCGTTCTTCCATGTTTTAGCTGAAAAGAAAAGAAGCAGGAACTGGAGTTTGTTTTCTTCCAGTAGACGTAAACACGTCACGTCTGCCCCCTGTCCAATCAGAACCCTTCCCAATCCCCAGATCTACAGTAGAATTGAATTAAGGCCATTAAACCTGTTTTCCATGTAAACCTCAATATGGAATTTTTATTTCCATGTAAAAGAGAAAATGAATACTTTAATTCTGAATGATTCATTTCGAATGAAAGAATCATGCAGCCGTGGCCACTGAGCCGTTGTAAATTGTCAAATTATTCCATATTTCATTACCTCCTCCAAGGCAGAGGTCATGTATTCAGTCTGTCTGTTAGCAACATAACTTAAAAAGTTATGGACAGATTTTAATGGAAATGAATTAGGAAACAAGTGATTAGGGGTTGATCCGCATCACCACCTGGATCAAGGAATTTTTTAAAGGATTCCTTACAGAGAGATAGGGATAATTTTGCCATTACAGCTTCTAACTAAAAAATAATGCCCACAATCATTGGCAAAAAATAACCAAATAAAAAAATAAATACAAATGCTTGGTGGAGGTCTGCTTTCTGAGGGCTTCTAGTTAAAATGTATTTCAATAGAGATACAGTTAAAATTGTCAACAACAGGATGCACAAAATGAAGAAAAGTGTATATTTAGTTCAGAAGTGTTTATGAATCTCAAGGCAGCGTCTACTTGCAGTCTTCTCTACAGGAACTTGCAAACAAATGCAAACAAGAGAGCAAAGTCAGAATAAGGTCATTCTTTTAAGAGCATCGATCTTTTCTTTTCCTGTGGACGTCTGGGTTTTTGCCTCAGATGATCTAGCAGAAATTTAGTATGACTGTGTCACTTGGGCTCAGTTTAAATCGCAGGAGAAAGCAGGCATCCACACGGCTTTAAAACTTTTACCTTTATTTATCATGGAAAGTGTACATGTTATTTTCTTACTCTTGTGGCCTTTTGAACAGCATTTAGTCGAACAAATGGGAGCAAAGTGGTTGCTTTTGGAAGTAAAACATTACTCCTTGTTTTCACTCGGCTAGGATTTCCCAGAAGGTGTAGCGAGTCCAACAGATACAAACCTTAACCCTCTCTTTCACTTTTAGGCTACTGCTGCCTCAGGAAAAGTTAATCAAAAAAAAAAAAAAAAAAACAACAACTTTGTTTTAGATCCAAGAGGGGAGACTTAAAAATCTATCCATATTTTTCATTTTTCATTGCTTTTCTCCTGATTCCAACTCATCCAACCAGTTTCCTGAACAGCATCATCACTCGTTCTTCCTGCCAGAAAAAATCTGCTCCCTCTCAGACAAGAGAGTAACAGCACCAAACCATTTCCCGGTGTCACATGTTTCAACTCTGCGAGGCTGAAACAATTCTTTCTTTCACTATAATGAAACATGAGATGCCAGATAATCTCATAAATATGTGTTGTGTTTCTTTTTCTGCACTCACACTGCTCGGGATGAAGAGGCAGGTCTTTGTTTCAGGCTTCCTGGCCCACAGGAAGTGATTGCAGCGTGACAGTGAGGGACACTCATCTCTTGGAAAGAGGGAATGCTGGAAGACGTATCCCTTTTTGATCAAGGCTTGCTGATGGATCACCCGGAGAAAGGCAAATGAGGATCATACCAAGGCCCGATGACAAGAGGCCAATTTTGATGTCCCTTTTCTCTCATTGCGGTGCTTCTCTTTCAAGCTGAAATCTGCTTGAGCAGCCTGGGAAAATGGCCTTTTACCCACCTTCATAGTCCCACAGTTGACAGGACAACTAAGCTAAAAGGAATTTAGATGAATGCTGAGACTAAGTTAAATTAGTCATTCAGCTCAACTCCGTCTTTATGGCCACAAAACCTGCACAGATTCAGTGATTCATTCCTGAAGCTGAAGAAAGACTGGACTGAGGAGTCAGGCCATCTGCAGGCAGAAACAAGGGCGCCACTTCGTTTCATCCCAGATTGTTTAATTCAAAAATGTTGACCCATATGAGAAACATTATATCTGAGCAGCATCAAGGTCCATATTCAGTGTAACTAGAAACTCAAAGGCCACATGTTCTCGCAGTGTTTATAATGCATTAGTGGAACAAACTCTACACTGTACTCGCTTTACAAATCCCACCTGGCCGTGTATTAGTTGCAGATGTGGCTCTCTAATTCATAATGAACTAATAATGGTTTTGTTAGTGCAAGATTGTTTTCCTTTCCTCCCTCGCACACACATAGATGAAGCTAATCTGTGTTGGAGGTGTGGCAGGGCAGGAGGAGAAATCACACCCTGCATGAAGCATGGGCCTTGGAATGTGTTGTTGCAAGCTAGCATGCTTTGAATTATCCTCGCTCATTGAGAATGGATCTGTATAGTTAAATAATCGCTTATTTTTCCCCTGCTGAGGGGTACCGCCTCTGAATCTGAGATCATAACTTACTATTAGCTCTCCTGCATGATGTTGAGTAGCCTGTTTTGTGGAAGGCCATATTTGCAGCAAATTACACACGACAAAGAACTGCAAATTAATAACTTAATATTCTGATTCCATTGATAAATAGGAGAGCTCAAAGACTAGAAATCCCAGATAAAGTAGAACAAAATATGGAGATCTGAAGGCACCAGTCAACTGCTTCATCTAGATGTTATATCACACCGAGTGCAGCTAAAACAGAAAAAAGCACTACATGTATTTTTGCAGACTTTAAAAGTATGATGGATTGTAATAATCTGCTTTTTGTGTGTGTGTGAATGGGAGAACTCCTGTAAAGTGCTTTGTAGAGCCTTAAAAAGTAATCAAAGAAAAAGTACCGAACTATTTTAAAGGTAAATAATTTCAATTCAACAGTCATCTTAGGGTTCTTTTCCAAACACAATTCAATCACAGTTTAAGTTCATAAGATCTGCTTATGGACTTAAACTCCACAGTTGATGCCAAACAGTCCCTCATAATATTTTTTGTATTGACCAATCACGTCTGTCCAAATCAAGCTCTGGGGAAAAAGGAAAAATGTCTGACTATGGATGGATCATGTTTTAAATTTATATCCACTGTGGAGGTAGAAAATGACCTCTTGTGCATTAGAACTCAGAATTAAAGTCTTGAAATGTTGGAAAAGATATCTACGGTAGAGTTTATGCTTTAATCCTGCTGTATTAGAAACCTCTTAAATTTCCATTATATTACAATGCAGACTACACAAACTTTGACAAGAAAGAGGCCACGAAGCTTGTCATCCTTTTTAGCTGATCGCAGGTCAGAAAGTGTGTTGATGACGTGCAAAGAACAAAGCTGCCACACGTGTGGCGTCAAGTATTAAATTAAAATGTCGTGTTGCTTCCCTGGAAGATTTCACCTCACGACTTTGATGTTTGACCTGTGAGAAAAGGAGGAATGAAGCTGCACGCTCTGTGTGCCTTTGCTGCATGTGTGTGTGCAGCTTTCTCATTAGGGAATTTTACCCCCGCAAAAGATTTCGTAATAAGGAAAACAAGGGCGATAAAGAAAATGAAAGGAGGAGAAAAAGCAGGAGGAAATCCAGAGGTAAAGAGAACTGGGGACATTGTAATTAGTTGCACCTGTTTCCTTTAACCCAGCTCCAGTTTCCCTCTACAATCGCATGCAGATTACCCATCAAAGCCCCTCTTCGCTGCCTCTGCTCAATGGATCCTTTGTTGCCAGTTGTCAGGGAGGCGGCCCACAAAAGTATGTAACACAAGCAGGCCACATTGCTCTGGATCTTACAGTACATGTAAGCCTCTGCCAGCCTCAAAAAGAATAATAGGGAGACAAGGAGTCTGCAGCACTCCTGTTTGCAACTGAGACCATGCTGGTACTTTTTTGGGGTGGGAGGGCCAACCACAACAGTTGCATCATCTGTCAACACTCGTATTAGCTTGTGTTAGCTCTGCCCTGCAGAACTGATGTCAACAGTGGAAAGATTTTTCTGCCTGCATGTTCACTGGGACACATGCATGTCTGCTCTTCTTCTCAGCAGCAGTATCTCATCTTCTAAAATTAATAGATAAATAAGTAAAAAGCATAGGGTTACTGTAGCCTTACTAGCCTTACCTTTTAGGCACAAAAAGATATTAATACTCAAATGTTTAGAAATTCTCTGACTTTTTAAATACCAAATAACATAATAATAACAATAATAATAATAATAATAATAATAATTATAATAATAATTTTCAAAGGATCAAAAAACAAATCTGGACATCTTTGTTCTTGCTGCTCATTAAAAAGTCATGCTGGCATCCAAAATATTAAGTTAATTACAAAAAGGTTAATACAAATAACAGAGGAGGCTGTAAAGTTTCAAAACATCACTGGTTGGATCAGATTGAATTCTGAGGATCTTGGCATCAAATAGTGGCTAACACAAATTGCAAGAGCTCAAACACGATGCTATCAGATGTTTTGATAGAAAGCCGATTACACAAACTTCATCATACCCAGAGATAAATTAAAGAGAAAAATACCAAGATAATTTCTTTGTTTGTTTCATTTTATGGTAAAATGCTTGAGTTCAGATCGCGCTGTTTAAAGTTTTTTTTAATAATTTAAAGAGCAATTAAGAGCGCTGATAAGGCCTATTGCGCGTGTTGTGTGTTTATGATTTGCTGGTGATCAACTAAGAATGTTGGTGCAATTGATAACAGGCACAAACAGCAGCATTCAAATGAAGATTAATGTGCCTTGTGGCGTTGCCATGGTGAGCTTAGAAGCAGAGAAGGAAGGTCGCAAACGCTAAATGAAATTTTAACTGACGTAAATAAAGATATCAGCCGACGAGGCAAATAAAAATATTGCTGAACTCCAGCAAAGAAATCTAAACATCACCAGCATGACTTCAATATGCTAAATTTCAATTTGCTAAACAGTAAATGCAGTTGGCAAAACTACAAGAACACCAGATGTGGTTAAGAGGAGGTGACAAGAAATAAGACCAAGTTCCAAAACAAACCGCTTATAATAAAATCTCGGCAAATAAGACAGGTGGGGGTGGCACAGGAGATGCCTCTGACCAGTAGTTAGAAACTGGTGCAGCTCACTTAGTGTGAAGAGCAGATGACTGGAATACCAGGTATGACGCACTAGAGCTGATTGCAGAGCAAGGTATGTGACAAAACAAAAGTTTTTATAGATGAAATAAAACTTTCAGCCCAAGACGTACTGATCAAATAAACGTGCCTCCTGTGGCACCTTTTCTTACGCATTAGATGCACACGGTGTACACTAATGAGGCTGCACACTCTGCAGCTGGTCGGTGCTGTATCTGGGCTGACAATGGTCATTAATGCCCTTAAGAGAGGGATGGAAGATGAGGTAGAGGTGGTAGTGATGGCTCTCAATGCCAGCAGACCCAGAGTGCAGCAACAGCCAGTCCTGCATAACATAAAATTCAACAGACATATGTTTCAACAATCTTTGCCTGTGGCATTCCAAAAATATTTACATAATCAAAAGAGGTCTGTGGTCTCTTGATCATCTTAGAGGTGTCTAGCCTCCTCCTTGCAACAACTGCAACCATACATGCGTAAAGTTGTGTAAGTTAACACCTGCATTTCAGATGTGCTAAATATAGACGCAAAAACAACCAGTGCAGTCAGTTTCATGTTTGGGAAATCGCATGGTGTGTGCTACGTTGATCTATTTGCATCTGTTCATCCCAATATTTTGTTTTTTCTGGCAGAGACGGCCATATTGCATATTCATCAAGGGCAAACACCCTAAATGGATTGCGCACATTAATTTGTCCATTAAACAGACGCAGTCCTCAGTGTGCTCGGTTAGTAAATCAACTCAAACATGTTTTCATGTGCACAATCAAGTTTGCACACGTTTTTACACACATGAACCTTAGTAGATCAGGCCCTTAGAGTCCTAAAACTTTTGAAAGCTAAGAAGTAAAATTTGCTTTGTCTTAAAGACGCATTACTTAACTTTTCGACTTTAAAACTCTGCATTCTGGACATGTTTGATAGTATATGCCTGTCTTGAGTTGCTGCTGTCCAGCAGCATCCCAAGGCTGAGAAACCGCTCCATGCAAATTTTCATCCAGGACACGGCTTGACGTAGCTGCTGAATTTCACTTTACTCACCATGACACGTGTTAGCAGACAGATTTAAACAAACCGGCCACTTAGAACATGCATCGTGGCTGATTCAGCAAAGAAACACAAGAAGACATTATTGAAAGAAGGCAGGAAAAGAATACAGAAAGGGACAGAACAAGAGATGAGACGAGAGTCAAGATTATTCTTTTACTATCGGGGAAGATCTCACAGAACAGGTAGGATGTAAGACAGATACTCAATTAGCCGTCGACTTGGGACGCATCACTGAGAAAATTGCAAAAGTTTTGATACTATGTCTTAATAGTACTTAGAACATACAAATTTAAACTTTATTCTCTTTTGTTTTGCTTTAAAAGAACTTGTTTCAAGTTATGATCACTTTATCACGTAAAACAATTCATCTTCCTTTTAACAAAACAATCTAATCAGCCAATCACATGGCAGCAACAAAATGTCTTAATGATGTCAGAGGTCAGAGGAGAATGGACAGACTGGTTGGAGATGATAGAAAGACAACAGGAAGTCCAATAAGCACTGGTTCCAACCAAGGTCTGCAGAACATCATTTCTGAACACACAACACGTCCAACCTTGAAGCAGATGGGCTACAGCGGCAGAAGACACACCAGGTGCCTTCTGTCAGCTAAGAACAGGAAACTGAGGCTACAATCCAGGTTACAAGAATAGACATGAACAACACTGCTACCAGGCAGTAAACCTTAGTAAACCTGTTCATTTCCATCTGCAGTCCCTGGAAAGGTAGATGTTAAAACAAAGGCTCCCAAAATGCCAGTTCCATGTGATAAAAACACAAAAAATGTCTAAATAATAATAACCTCAAATTACATATACAACTCAAATTGTCTGTGTGGATATGACCTTAACTTTAACAATCACACAGGCTCTGTACTGCCAAAATCTTGCAGACCCCTTGTACTCTTTGGGGTCAGGGACCCCAGGCTGGTAATCACTGCTGTAGTACCAATGTGGCCTGGTTTCACCACCACAGCCTACCTGAGTATTGTTGCTGACCATGTCCATCCCTTTATGACCACAGTGGAGCATCTTCTGATGCTACTTCCAGCAGGATAATGCACCATATCACAAAGCTCAGATCATCTCCACCTGCTTTCTAGAACATGACGATGAGTTCACTGGACTCCAACGGCCTCCACAGTCACCAGATCTCAGTCCAGTAGAGCAGCTTTGGGATGTGGTGGAACGGGAGATTCTCATCATGGATGCAGCCGACAAACCTGCAGCAACTGTGTGATGCTGTCATGTTAATATGGAGAAAACCTCTGAGGAAGGTTTTCAACACCTTGTTGAATCTATGACACCCAGAATTAAGTCAGTTTTGGAGGAAGAAGGGGTGCCAACCTGGTACTAGAAGTTGGACCTGATAAAACGGCTAGTGTGTGTTAATGTGTGACTTCTTTTGGTGTCTGATTAAGACCTTATTTTTCTTTTATGCAGAACTTTCTAAACATCCTATTTCAGCTGTTTCTTATTTATATAAGCTGTTACTCTAACTACTTTCGTTTAACATCTGTACGCTTCACAGAAGTGTACTGGGCTTCAAACCTCTTTTGCTTCTTCTCTGCAGTAGATCCATTAACAATTAGCTCCAACTACCTTAGTCCTGTCATTGAAAAACGAGGATGATAGCCTCCATAATTACCATCATGTACTGGTTTGTCTGTTTTTCCACAAGTTCACCACATTATTGAAAACAGCTGGCAGAGTCACACATTGGTCTGTGTTCCTAATCCCAGATCAACTAGTCCTCTCACAGCTGCTGCCGGCTAATTCCTTCATTTAAAAAAAGTCGACCTTGATTAGGCTATTATCAAGATCATCTAGCGTTTCAACGAGAGAAGCAAAGGGAGGGGTGACGTTGATGTGGTGGCAAGGAGGTATTTTCTGTCATTGAATTGGATGCTGACAGGTTCACATGCTCACCTCAAGGAATGTATCTGACAATAAACGGCACTGTGGAGGCAGGAGGTAAAGGGAGGAGAGACCATTCTGCATTCAAGCGCTAATTAGAAAAATTAGATCTATGAAAGGCAGCGAGTGATCTAGGCCTTCAACCTACGCCTGTGTACCACTGTAGCAGCACAAAGAGGAGGCAACAATGAGCACTGGGGAGGAGGAGGGGGGATAAATAATTTAATCCATTATCTACTCTGCAAAGCTCATCAGCACTGCTACACAATGGCCACGATTGAATTGCTGATTGCATTTCTCTCCGAGCCTCCAGGAGAAAATGCCCATGCTCCACCATGTTCTCTCCTGCCTGCCAGCACAACCGAGAGCAAGAGAAAGACAGAGTGGGAGGGAGAGGCAGAGGAGTGTAGAGTGTCTTCTACCAAGGTCAAACTACAATACAACAATCTAATTAAGAGTATCAGAGAGTTTTCTGTGTGGGGTCAACCTCCCTGTTGTGCTCACAGGCTCATATTGTCCACTATGCGTTGCATCATGTACTTCTTCATGTAAATGATGGAAGTGATGCTAATTAAATCTTTGTACTTAATATTCTTGCCAATATGTTTTTTAATGATCTATCAAAAGAGTTGTAGCTAAATTATTTCTGCTTCAGATTAACCTGTTGTAAATCTGCACAGATTAAAACTCAGAGAAAAGGTTGTCTGTGTCCGTGTGGAGATAAGGTGCAAATAAATAAACACTTTATTAATTCCTGAAGAGAAATTATAATGTTTTTTTTTATTCTTTTAAAATAAAACTTTCATGACAATGTCTTATCTAAAAGAAAAGTTAAGATCATATACAAATGAACACAATATGATCTGATCTAGGTTGTACTCTAACTATCCAAATAAAAGTTACTCCAATATTTTATTAGACCACCTTCAGCTTTGATTCCAGCAGCATTCACTGTGGCAACGTCTCAGTGAGTTTCTGCAGTGCCACAAGATTTATTTCCATCCAGAGTTGCATTCATGTTTCTCCAGGATCTTGTATTTATGATGGGACAGTCTGACCACTGCACAAAGCCCTCTCCAGCACATCCCAAAGATTCTCAATAGGGTTCAGGTCTTGATTCTGTGTGCCAATCCATATGTGAAAATGATGTCTCCAGTTCCCTGAACCACTCTTTCCCAGTCTGAGCCCCATGAATCCTGGCTTTGTTGTCTGGGAACATGGCCATGCCAACAAGGAAGATGGAATAATCTGTGCATTCAGTATATTCCAGTATCTGAATATACAGCTGACCTCATTCTTTGGATACATAATGTTGCTGAACCTAGAGCTGACCAACTGCAGCAACCTCAGATCATAGACTGCCCCACAGGCTTGTGCAGTAGGCAGTAGGCATGATGGCTGCATCTCTTCATCTGCCTCTCTTCTCACCCTGATGCTCCATCACTCTGGACTCATCGGACTACATGAGCTTCTTCCATTGCTCCAGAGTCTACTCTTTATGCTCCCTATAGCAATCTGAAGCCTTTTTCCTCTGGTTAGCTACTCTCTGGTACTCTCTGTTAGCCTCACTGATTAGTAGTTTTCTTATGGCCACACAGCTGTTCAGTCCCAGTCCCTTGAGTTCCTTCACATTGTTCATGTGGAAATGCTCTTACTTTCGCAATTAAACATTTGCCTGAGTTCTACTGGTGTTTCTTTTATGATTTGATCTCACCAAACATTTACGTGATCACCACCATCATTCAGAGTGTTTTGCTTCTTGGAAGACAATGGTTTCACTGGTTTAGATGTTTTCTCTGCTTGATGCCAATGATCCAACCCTTCTGAAACAGACTGAAACACCTTTTCCATATGTTTTTTGTTTCAGAAATGAGAAGCTACTCATTGCATTTGTTGAGGTTAAATAACTTATTGCAGCGGAAACATCACCATCCATGCAGGAACTATTGAATAAGAGGCTCTTACCTGTTTACTTAGTTAAATCCTGTTGGTGATATTTTTGGGATGGGCAGTGTAGAACCAATTTACTGCCACTACAGGAAACATTCAGGGTTTTGTGAATGATTGGTTTTAAACTTTTCTCTTGCACTATTATGTCACAAACATTGGTAATAGGAGTAAAACTTCTCAGCAATGCACACATTCAATCCTGATAATTTGGCTGATTTGTGACTTTAAATCTCATCACACCTGCTCACAATTTTTACTTATTTAGTTGACTGTTGTACATTATATTTTGCTGAATGGGTTGTCACACTTTACTGTTGCCAGAGGATAAATTTAATGAATTGATGATCTCCTGACTCTTTCACCAGTGGCGCCTTCCACACACATTTGTATTTAAGTTAAACTTCTTGACAGCAAGAAAATAGATTGCTCTGACATTCACTGTTATTCATGCTCTCCTTATTTAAGTGGTTCTTACTTTGTGAAAGGAAAGGTCGGGGCTTCACCAAAGTCAAGTGGACTTTATAATTACATATTCACCTATTAGATTTATCCAACTACTGCTGGAAAAATTGGTGTCTTTGAGTATCTGATGTATTTTTTCTTTATCTCTTAAGGTTATCCATCATTTTTTAAAAAATGAAAAAGTATATTTTAGTCTGAACTTAAGATGTAAACAAAGCAATGGATGTAAAATTAATCCCTTTTACATTTAGTATTATGTGAAATTTTTGTGTCTGAGTCACAAAACTAAAGGAAGCATCCAACGCCAATGACTTTTAACTTGACTCCTACAAAAGTGTTGTTTGAGAATGTTTAAACAATCCTTTAAAGAAACAGAAAGAAAACAATCTCATAGATATGCATAGTTAGATAGATTGCCAATAAATGTTCTGCTTCCTTTCACATTTCCTGTTAAACAAATGGGCTTTTTATTAGTCTCCAGGTCCAGTTATAACTCTGCTTCTTACAGCTCTGGCAGACAAATGCCGTATGTTTTAGTGTTTTGCTGCCACTTTGTGTTGGGATCAGAAATATGTGGAGCCGTCTGAGCTGCAACCATCTCTCGGTTGTATGAGTCCTGTTGTTACTTTAGTTTTGCTCTGTCGTGGAAAACGTGACGTATAAAGATTTACTTTGTGCTGCAGTAAAGCAGTGTTATATCCTGATTGTGCTTATCACCTTCTTTGCTATTTTTCAACTTTGTTATGAAATCTGTTGCTATTGCCTGGAGCTGGCACATCCCGCTTCTAACAAACTTTTAGCCAATTAGCATTCAATCAACATGTAGCATCAGCTCAGAGGGCAATGCATTATTTGGGTTTGGAGGCCTGCACATCTTTCATGGAAAAAAAAATGTATACCACTGTCCATCTTTATATCTGAGAGACTCTGCCTCTCTGAAATGCTCCTTTTATACCCAGTCATGTTACTGACCTTTTGCTAATTAACCTAATTAGTTGTCAAATGTTCCTCCAGTTGGTACTTTTACAGCCTTTTGTTGCCCCTCATCCAACTTTTTACAGATGTGTTGCTGCCATCAGGTTCAAAATGAGCTCACATTTTCCATGAAATAGTAAAAGGTAAAAGTAATGAGATTTAAGATTGTTTGCCATCTCTCCTTTGTCAAATGCCTGTTTGTAACAGTCAAGAAGGCAAAGCAGCCCAAATGGAAGAATCTAGTGATGCTTTCTGATAGCATCCATAATTTCCTCTCCCTATTCACTGCCGTCTGTCATCTGCACCAGTCTCCAGTAAAATAAGAAAATCAGGGACACTTGTGGTTTTCTTGGCTCAGAGCCTCTGACATGCTGGCTCAGTTTTACCTTCCATTTCATCGTGACACATTCTCATGAAACATGGAGAAAAGTAGTACATAATGATCCCCTTTCGCCAAGCGCTTGAAGGTCCTGTCCACAGTCCCAGTGAGGGGCAGTCAAGCTGCCTCTGCTCTGCTCTGTTTGTTTTATGGAGCAGTAGTGGAACAACTTCGAGGTCAGTTAGCTGCAAAAAGAAAAAAAATGCAGAAAACTGTACTGGGTCTCCACTTAAAAAAACTTTCAATGACAAAAAGGTCATTATTTTGCACAGTGTCAGCAATAATAGGATCAAATGCTCTGTATGAGATGGAAAGCAGAGGTTTAACTTATCATGCAGCAGATGATCAAATTCCTTTTACAAACGTAGTGATGCAAAAGAGATAAAATCACACAAAAAGCCCAAAATGTCTCCTTTCACATTGTATGGCATTATGAAACTCAATTCACAGATCCTGAATTAATTTGAGTGCTGTCATTATGCAAGCACAGCACAAAGTGTCCAAGACCAAGTGAATCTATTTATAGCAACCAGGGCCTGAGAGCCAAGTGTGCCTAATGGTGTAATTTGTATTGTTAATGGTAATGCACTCTTAGTTTGTTCCATTTGGCTTTGCACAGGTGCATTAATGGGATCTTTGTGAGGCGTTTCAGAAGCACCCGCTGCTCTGTGAAGTCTTTCATCAGGACCACGGCTCCCTCTAGTGGATCAGTGTTTAAGCACGGGCTAGGTTCAGGAAGAAAGCTGGTTATTTTTGATAATTGTCGAGGAAATGATAACCAAGTATTTTTAATGCAACAAGAAGACCTACACTAAACCAACAGCTGTGACAGCAGCACAGACTTTTAAAATACTGTGTTCCTAATTAACCTTCAAGCTCATCAGCCACAGTCAATATAGACTGTAGCCTTTTTCTAATTGAGATGAAGTAATTATCAGACTGTATTCATCTCGTTAATGAAACAATGTTCCAATATGCCTGCAGCAAAACTGTTAATTGAGTTCTATTTTCTGAGACAGGAAGCCTCTCCTTGTGTCCATGGCCACTGAGCGTCAAATGTGGGTTGGGGGCCTTTATGCCTCTCTCTGTGTAGACACAAGAACAGGCTGTGGACTGGTGGAGCATGCTCTCCCTCCACAGACGAGCTCCTCCTCCCCCGTCTATTCTCCCATCAGAGAGAAGAAAAATTTGTAATACAGCTGACTCGTGCAGATCATTTTGTCCCAGTCTGTTATTTCACGGTCTCAGTGGTTAAGTACTCCCTGTTGCGTAAGATATAGCGAGGCAACTACTCTGTAATTATTAAACCAAAAGACGAGGAAAAGAAGTCAAGAGTGATTGAGCTTATGTGATCCACTATAAGAGATTTTTAAACAGAGCAAAAGCAGGCCAGATATTCATTTGTCGTCCATTTCACCAATTTCACCTTGCTAGTATCAGATTGGACCCCCTTTTCCTCCAGAACTGCCTCAGTTCTTGGCATCATAGATCCAACAAGGTGGTGGAAACCTTCCTCAGAGGTTTTGTTCCATATCAACATGACAGCATCACACAGTTGCTGCAGGTTTGTCGGCTGCATCCATGATGAGAATCTCCCGTTCCACCACATCCCAAAGCTGCTCTACTGGACTGAGATCTGGTGACTGTGGAGGCCGTTAAATTATTGTGAACTCATCACATGTTCTAGAAAGCAGGTGGAGATGATCTGAGCTTTGTGACATGGTGCATTATCCTGCTGGAAGTAGCATCAGAAGATGGGTTGCTATTTGTGCTGACAAGCAATTGAATAGTTGGACCTAAGAAACTGGTCAGATAAAGACAACAGAGTAAATACTGACACAGTTTTTTTTCCAACTAAATTCATTGTAAAATCTGTTAATGTTGTAAATTATTTCGGAATTGGGTTGTTTTACAGCTTGATGAATTAAACTACTTCTGAATTTGCTTGCAACATTTTCATTGTTGTTGAGGTAATCCAGATAATCACATAGCTGGTTATCAACTCGATAATTCCACCCAGGTTTTCCCATCTTCCACTTTCTTAATCACAGTCAGGAGTTCTGTGAATGTGGATGATCTGTTTGGAAGGTGGTCAGGTTTACTTGGAACATGGGTACTCTTGCACAAAACCTGCTGTCTGTGTACTCTTTGCTCTTTTGTTGCTTTTGTTTCACTGTCTCGTCCACTTGTGTGGATGTCTTTATGTTGTGTACGACAGAGTACATGTAGTTTTATGAGCATCTTCCTGTTCCTTAGTAACCCGAATGGTGTAGTTCCTGCACTTAGCACACACTTAGCATGTTGTGTGGTACGATAGTTCTGAAAAAACTGTTACAGTTTGTTTCCATGGTTTATGCATTTTGTCAGCAGTTTGTAAACACTCTAAGCAACCTGTTGAACCTCTCCATGGCTTTGTTAGCTCTTGGATAGTATACACTTAAGCGCAGGTGCTTTATCTCTCTCTCTCTTCCCCAGAAAAGTGGCAAAGGCATAGGAAGTGAATTGACATTCATAGTCTGAGACTAAGTAGGAAGGATTTCCTTTGCGGCTGAACACAGTGGTCAGAAACTGAATAACTATATCAGTAGTGACACTAGGGGCAAATGCTACTTCAGGCCATTTAATATAGTAGTCATTGAGAGTTATGCCATAGCGGCAGTAGCATGTACCCAGTAGCATGTAACATGTAGTAAAAGGGCCAATCAAGTTCACAAAGTCTCTGTTTTGTACGTACCAGTCCTTGGTGTCCTTCATGTGCCAAATGCACCACGCTGGATCTATACTGGGGGACCTAAACATGTACAGACGTGGACAAAATTGTTGGTACCCTTCGGTTAATGAAAGAAAAACTTGCAATGGTCACAGAAATAACTTGAATCTGACAAAAGTAATAATAAATAAAAATTCTATGAAATTTAACCAGTTAAAGTCAGACATTGCTTTTCAACCATGCTTCAACAAAATTATTAAAAAAAAACTATGAAACAGGCCTGGACAAAAATTATGGTACCCATAACTTAATATTTTGTTGCACAACCTTTTGAGGCAACCACTGCAATCAAACGATTCCTGTAACTGTCAGTGAGACTTCTGCACCTCTCAGCAGGTGTTTTGGCCACTCCTCATAGGCAAACTGCTTCAGTTGTCTCAGGTTTGAAGGAAGCCTTTTCCAGACGGCATGTTTCCGCTCCTTCCAAAGATGCTCAATAAGATTTAAGTCAGGGCTCATAGAAGGTCACTTTAGAATAGTCCAATATTTTCCTCCTAACCATTCTTGGGTATTTTTAGCTGTTTTTTGGGTCATTGTCCTGTTGCAAGATCCATGACCTGCGACTGAGACCAAGCTTTCTGACACTGGCCAGCGCATTTCTCTCTAGAATCCCTTGATAGTCTTGAGATTTCATTGTACCTGCACAGATTCAAGACACCCTGTACCATGTTTCACAGTAGGGACAGTGTTCTTTTCTTGATATGCTTCATTTTTCCGTCTGTAAACATAGAGCTGATATGCCTTGGCAAAAAGTTCCATTTGTATCTCATCTGTCCATAGGACATTCTCCCAGAAGCTTTGTGGCTTGTCAACATGTAGTTTGGCAAAGTCCAATCTGGCTTTTTTATGATTTGTTTTCAACAATGGTGTCCTCCTTGGTCGTCTCCCATTAAGTCCACTTTGGCTCAAACAACGACGGAGGGAACACAGGAACATCAAGCTGCTTGGAGATGGTCTTATAGCCTTTACTTTTAACATGCGTGTCTATAATTTTCTTTCTAATCTCCTGAGACAAATCTTTCCTTTGCTTCCTCTGGTCCATGTTGAGTGTGGTACACACCATGTCACCAAACAGCACAGCGACTACCTGTAGCCCTATATATGGACCCACTGACTGATTACAAGATTGTAGACACCTGTGATGCTAATTAGTGGACAAACCTTGGATTATCATGGCCCTTTTGGTCACATTATTTTCAGTCTTTTCTAGGGGTGCCATAATTTTTGTCCAGGCCTGTTTTAATTTTTTAAATAATTCTGTTGAAGCATGGCTGAAAAGCAATGTCTGACTTTAATTGGTTAAATTTAATTGAATTTTTATTTATTATTACTTTTGTCAGATTCAAGTTATTTTTGTGACCATTGCAAGTTTTTCTTTCATTAACCGAAGGGTACCAACAATTCTGTCCACATCTGTAACACATGGGAAAGTAAAAACTAAAATTTTAAAGTCAGTATAAAAAAGATTTGACTGGAAGCCAATGAAGTCTTGATAAAATAGGGGTGACATGGGCTGTTCTGTACATACCTCTCAACAGTCTGGTGGCAGAGTTCTGCACTAACTGAACAAGTGAAAACAGAATTACAATAACCAATACGAGATAAAAGCATGAATGATCATTTCACGCTGTAAATGCTGGCTTCATTTTCTGTGAGCATATGGCTCTCACTGATGCAGCAGTGCTGTCAGGAAGGACATTGGCATTATGTCCAGCTTCAATTTGTAAAGCTAGGAAGGGCTTACAGTTGTACTATTAGCAGCTTGCCTAAGAGTCCAACGGGAAGGTGTTAATATTTGCCCACTGGGAGAATTGAACTCTGGTCTCTTGTATGAGAGATGGATGCTCTGCCAACTGAGCCATGCAGCTGCCATATTACAACAACAGTTTCATATTTGTGTAGTGGCAACACACTATCAGTTGATCACAAATCATCTGATCCTCCATGTCCTAAAACTCACAAGCAAAAGCAAGCTCACTAGCACAGACAGAAACTCATTAACTAGCTCACCAGGGGCCTCATTTAGAAAGCTGGCGTAGGTACAAAAACCAAATATAGTCATCTTTTGGGATTTACAAAAACCGAACTTGCCGAGAGAATGCTCCTGTCGCCACACAAACTCTGACCCAGGCGTATGCACAAAATCTGGAAAAACAGGAAACTGCAACACCAGAGAGTGGAGAGTCTGCTGCCAACATTTACCACACAGTTATTCTGAGATGCAGCAAAGTGGAACAGACTGAAGAATGTAGAAGTGATGCAACATATGAAACACACAAGAGGTGGATTTCCTTTATTTATTTATTCTTACACAATCCTTTTATAATTGTCCCAATTTCCATCAAGACAGTCTCCATTTCCTGCAACTCCTTGGCCACCTGGTTAATAGTGGTGATCTTGTCGCCCTGCACCTGCAGGACTTCCTCTGAGGACACGGCTGCTGCGTGGATTCTCTGGCCTCACCCTCTCCAATCACTGCTGCAGCACCCCCGACCCAGTTGGAACGCCCAGGAACTAAAAAGAAATATTATTTAACACTAAATTAACTGCTAACAATCTCAGTTGTATCTTTACATATTTATTTTTACATTAAAACAAAAGACTACATTACAGGCATCATTACTGTCATTTAGCAGACACTTTTCTCCAAAACGACTTACCGTGGGCTGTAGCGTCTTGCCTAAAGCCCCAGCTGGAAGATGTTACTGTTCACCCCTGTGTGATTCAAACTTCGATCTCCTGCATGACAGACAGATGCCCAACCGACTGAGATACCCAGCTGCACCATACAATGCCTCTGGCTGTCTTGCCTTCTGACAAGGCGATGACAGCATCTGCCACCTGCTGCCATTATTCTGCCTTTCTGATACAAATAATGCTCACGCCTTGCCTACCAATTAAACATTTTTACGTTTTTCTACATGGTCCATCAGGATCTCTATCTCTGCTTCTTCCCTCTTTTTCCCTCCCGAGTTGTCATGCAAATGATGTGATGAATATTCGGCGTTCACCTGACCATTTAAATCCACCATGTGGGCGTGGGAAGGCGTTCCTTCACATGCGCCAACTTTAGAGTTGATTCCGATTTATATACGGAAACAGTCATAAGATGTGTGTGTGCACGCTTTTATAAATCTGAAAGTTGAAGTGCGCTGCATTTCGTTTTAGCGCCGCAGATGCCACCGTTTTGTAAACGAGGCCCCAGGTCTCTGTATCCTCTGTCCAAATTTGTGATGTTCTGTAATCACATTTACTCTAAGAACAAATTTATTTTTCAGTCCCTCCACAGCAGAGAGTTGTACCTGCATCCGGCAAAGTATGAAACAGTCATGGTATCCCCGGTAGCACCAATAACTAGCATGAAGTTCTCAAATATCTTCAACCACGCAGTGAAGATGATAGTAGGTTTGCTTGGGCAGGGCATAAAAGGTGCAGGTAAAGGTACGGAAACGATCATCCTCATCAAAAATGTGGTATTTAGTAGAATGTGTTAAAGAAGTAGCAGTACAACATTACTATTCTTCACTTCTAACTTTTCTTCTTCTTCTTCTTCTTTTCTTTACTGTTACAACTAACTCATTGTAGCATGCAGTTCTGTATTGCCCTCTCTTGGTGCTTATCCATATCACAGAACACAAAAAATCCTCAACTCCTTCAGTCCGCACCATTTACTGCCCTGGTGACCCAGTGGCAAGCCGGGTGGGCGGAGTTTTCTCTCAATTTAAATGGGGCAATCAGCTGGGGCATCAGCCGGATGACCCGCTTAGATCCGGCGGCTTGTTCAGCGAGATCGCCCTTTTTACCATGTCAATGGAACAAAGAAATCAGTGTGTCTACAGATAAACTTAGAAAATGTCCCAACTTGATAAATAATGTTGATGTTCAGTTGATAACTTTGCATTAATGTGATTCCTCAAACACTGTCTGCTGATATTATGATTCTTTCAGCTGCTCTAAGCAGCAAAGTTATGTTTCACTCTAACTGATTGTCCTTCTATGTTAAGAGACCTCCAATGGACACTGTTGCACTTTGCAGACTACTACATGAAAGAAATGTGCACAAAATTATGGCTTTATTACCATTATTTTATTGTAATGATCAATTTTGCTCTGAAAGACCCAGGCCTCTTTTGTTTTGGTAAAGCGTATGCCTGCAAACGCTTTCTTCTCCATTGAAACAGCAAACTCCTCCACCGCTCGTCATCGCTTCTCCCCAGGTCTTCGCCAAGCTGAGGGTAAAGGAGTGGACCCAGTGTAGACCTGGTTTTAATTCCTGCTTATCCAATCGTGAAAATGTTTAAACCACACCACCCAATAATACTAAAAATTCTTTCCGATCGAGGCCAATCATATCAGCTGACAATTTTACATGGTACATTTTTATTCTGATTGGACATTCGATTGGATCAGAAGTGCTCCATGTATACGTACCTATTGTCTCTGTTATATAGATGAAACCACTGGAATTTCTTTGATATCGTTTGCCGCCCATCAGTTGACAGATGTAGCACAGTCCATCCTTTCATATAGGATGTCATCAAAAGGATGCATCTATCTCTAGAAACTCTTTCTCTCCTAAGCGCTGCTCTCATGATCCTCGCACCAACGTGGATGGGATGTTCTAAGAATGGGAATGCCATTTTCCAAGACAGCTGATTGGTCAGGAGGTGGTGCTTTTACACTCTGGATCTCTTATCCAGAACATAACCTGCTCCGGAGAACTTTAGCTGTTCAGCGCAAGCTACCATGTTGATTTACCCCAGTATGTAGTGAACCAGCATTTTAAGAGAGAAAACCCGGGTTAACTCTGAAGTTACTTTGATAAGAGAAAATCCAGTGTCATAGTACAGGTCTGTTATCTCTGTGACCCAAACCCAGACAAGCAGAAGAAAATCAGGCATATTTTGCCTCCGGTGGTGAATACAAGACTTAAGTAAGCTAGATGTATATTTAAAAATAAGTGTACATTCAGCCTCTTTCTAGAAGGGGCTGAGCTGAACCTGTCCTGAGATGACTTTTTGTTTTGAACTGGTGCTATAAATAACCTGATTTTAAGTTAATGGAAGGTTTCATAAACAATGATATTGTAGACATATAGAACAGGATGAGCTTTGTTTAATCATGCCAAGATGTATACACCAGTTTAATTGACCTCCGATCACCATCATCCAAGATGTTTTTCTGACTACATTTCTTCCTGGAAGATGATGGTTTCCCACTAACCTTTCAGTTTTTAATAATGAACTGGACCATTCTTAACCCAGTTTTAGTAGTTTCTGCATCTCCTTAGATGTTTCCTCTGTTTGATCCAGATAATTTGACCCTTCTGAAACAGACTGACATCTTTTCCATAAACATGGGATGGGTCTTCCCACACAGTTGTTTAAGAAATGAGAAGCTGCTCATTGGATCAGTTCAGCTTAAATAACATGTTGCAGCTGAAACATCACCATCCATGCAGGAATTATCCAATGAGAAGCTCTTACCTGTTTGTTTAGTTAAATCCAGGTGGTACATGGAAGTGCTGTGTGAGTGTGTGTGTGAATGGGTGAATGTGACATGAGGTCTAACAGTGCTTGGTCCAAATATGACTAGAAAAGATCTATGGAAGTATCGATCAGTTAAAAAGATGGTATTTGGTCATTCACATGATGATCCTCACACTATCTTCACACACACTGTACCTACAGCAGCGTGTGTGCGATATTTAGACGGTACAAATCAAGTCAGATCTAACAAATAGCACTTTTCTTTAATCTTCATGTCATACTATAACAATTAACCCTGCTGGGGAATGAAAGCAACTGAAATATTGATTTTAATTTCCTGTTTATTTTTATATGACTGCAGCTAATACTGTAGTAAATATTTAATTCACAGTTTTATTCTCATTTATTCATCTCAGCTGCTGTGATGGGACTACCATTGGGAAGCCAGTAAATTGGGAAAAAGTTGGGACAGAACTGTTAAATGAGAGCAGTCGGATCCTGCTTATGGTTAAAGTCCCCTGAGATGACATAAAAAAATGGCATGATATAAATAAATTGAAGTGAATGGAAGAAACAATAATATTGTATACTATGGTAAATAGAAATTTTTGTGTCTTATCCTGGAATTTTGTTAAGGAATTCTATTTCACAGGATTAAAATAAATAAATAAACTAACTGAATAGATCCAACACAAAAGATAAAAACAACTCTTGATAAGACAAGTTGGGAAAATAATCAAACCAAGTCATTTAAAGTCATGTTTTTATATTCTGGCTGCAAGTGTGGAACATCACAGTGTTAAGAGAAAAAACAAAACACTAAAATCTGACTGTGGGATCACTGGAGGGTGACCCCTAAGTGTGATATTATAGTAAAGGCACTAACAGTATCTTCCCAACTAAAATAACCCTGTAGTCATGTCTGATTAGTAGCCATCCCTAACTCTGGCTAAGTCCCTACACAGCCTATAAACAGCAGCTATCATATCAAAGATGCACATTTATATCTCTGTGATAAAGTCTGATACATGTCCAATGTGTACAAATCAACATCAACAGAGAAAAACAAAGCAAAACCGAATAATACAACTTTTTTTCTTTTACCATTTAGTCCAAAAACATGTGGACTGCATGTTCCTACATGTGTACAAATGCAGCCTTGACTATCAGAGATCCGTAAACAATTATTGGTTCACTTAAAATTTCATGTGCAATCAGTATAAAACATAAACCAGACGACTTGGTTCCCTCGTTCCAGAAAGTCAGGTTTAAATACAAGTTTCCACTTGATGAACTAGCTTCCATTAGTGGCTTATTCTCTCAGCCATCATCTGTGACCGTTACTCTCAGAGGAATCTTTCTTACAGTAGCGGTTGGCAGGTCAGTCTACTCAACAGCAGCACCAGCAGTTTATAAGAAAGCAGCTCTTCTCTCAGGGTTCCCGTGAAGTTCTCGTACAATCCTCCTCGCCATCAGTTCACTTTGGGGTAGATCTTTTCATAGAAAAAGCTCTGCACCAGCACGTAAAGTTCGCCGTCTTTTTCCCTGACGGAGTGAGCACGGACAAACTGAAACTGTTCCAGTGCAAACTCGTAGAACTCATTTTCCATTTTCCAGATGTCGGACTGCTGCAGCTTGGCGATAGTCTCTTTGGTGGGGGGCTTCTTCTCAGTGGTCTTCCTCAGATGGGACTTCTTCCCTGGAGCAACACAAACAGCTTTACTACATCTCACCACTGCAGTAAATATTCAACTCAAAGCTTTATTGTCATTTATTCGTAGCGTAGCAACATGATGGGAAGAAACTCCGCTAAAAGACTCCAAACCAAACACAGTTTGTGTGTGTGTGTGTGTGTATATATATATATATATATATATATATATATATATATATATTAATCGCGATTAATTGTTACTCTCTTCCCTTTAAAAGAAGGCCTACAGCTATATAAAGAAAATACAGTAAATTTTGGTTTACAAACATCAGAGGTCTCTAACCTGTGACTCTGTAGCAGCAAGTGTCTCTCTGGACCTTCCACAATGTCTCTAAATACGTGGCTAAAATATTTTTTTTAGTCTTTCTTGTCATAAGGTTGGAAACCAGGGACATTTTTTTTTCTTTTTAACTTTACATAATTTTCCACAAATATCTACATCCCTTAGAAGAAAGTCTATTTATCCTCTTTTTATAAAGGTTTTATGTTTTTCTTTATTTTAAAACCTTAAAATGTAAATAAAAATGTGGTTCTTCAAAAATAACAAATATCCTATGGTGGCTCTTCATTTAAATATATATTAACTTGCCTTTTTGAAAAGTCTCGTAACATTTGCATCTCTAAAGTAGTTTTATTTAGCTGGCTGAGGGAAAAATGGCTCTTTGGATTGGAAAGGCTGCAGACCCCTGCACTAAACACATAAACAGGTTTAGCAGCAGTTTTCTTTTTAAACAGCAACAGTTAAAATATTTCTTCATATATATTCATAAAATTAAATATTTATGAGAAAGAAGGATGAAATATTCAGGATTTACTAACTAAAAGGTAAAAAGTCAGCAGGATGAATTTAAAGCTGTGAAGCTGCTTCCTTCTAAACACAGAAGGAACAATATGTGATGAATATCAGCATCAGGTGAACAGACAGAAAGCAGGATGAGAATCTCACAGCTTCTAGATGGTGAGGAGAGAGAAATATTCACAATATGCACAATAACTTCCATCCATGCACCTTCACTGCTTCATTATCCAGATTTCTGGCCTATAAATTCTCTAACCTTCATTCTTAGCTTAACTGTTTAGCTTCACCTCTGCACCTGCAGGGGTTGTTTTTTTCTGACTTTGTGTGCCTGGTCTTTTAGTTGTTTGTTGTCTTAACTGTGTTTGGTGGACATAGAAATGGTTTTACTGAGCTGTTACCTGAGATTCTGGACTTCCTGTGGATACCACATTTTTATATTTACATTTACAGACCCGACGTTACACCCATAAAACCGGATGTTAATCCCTTAACTCCCGGTAGCGGAGGGTGCAGGCGCAAGAGGTGAAGCTAAACAGTCAAGCTAAGAATGCAAAGGTAGAGAATTTATAGGCCAGAAATCTGGATAATGAAGCCCCGAAGGTGCATTGATGGAAGTTATTGTGCATATTGTTAATGTGCAAAAAGAGGATAGACAGACTTTTTTCTGTGGGATATATATTTGTGGAAAATGATGTTAAAAAAAAAAGGTTTCCAACCTAATGATAAGAAAAACAGATAAAATAAATATTACTTGTACTATAAGTGTCATTATGTTGTGGAAATTCAATGTAATTATTCCATGGAAAAAACTTAAGTTGCTACGGAAGTCCGGAGCTGCAGGTTGGAGACCGCTGATTTAGTGTTTGTAAACCAAATTTTATTGCATTTTCTTCATATAGCAGTAGGGCTTCTTTTAAAGGAAAAGGACATTTTGCTCATAACAATGCAGTTAATCGCGATTAAAAAATTTTAATTGTTGCCCAGAACCACTGTTTTAGAGGATCTACCTGTTCTGTAGAGCTCCGTGGCTCCCTTGAAGAAGCGTGGGAGCGCCGCCTCCAGGATCATGATGAAGTCTTCCAGCTCCTCAGTGACTCCTACTAACATGTACTCATTCACCAGGTTGTATTTAGCCTGCTCCAGCGCCCATCTACTGCCTGCATTCCTGCAAGAAAATATCAGATGATGAGTTTAAGAACATGAAATGCAAATATGTCAGCCTCACATTGGTATCAGGAGATAGGAAAACATGATGGATGGAACTGACATTTATTTGGTGTGTTGTATTTATTTTGCACTGAAAATTATGTTTCATTTACATTTAATGTTATTTATTCTAATATTGCTGGGCAACAAAAATGCTGAGTCATGTAAAGACTGAAGTCATTGGGTTACAGTGTTTATCTTTTTATTAATTTCAATGAATTGTATTTGTATAATACATATTTCACTGCTCACAGACCATGAAAGCAAATATAAGTAATTGGATTCAGATGTGCTAGTTCTCTTCTGCCCAGATTCCTATAAAAATAAGCTCACGTTAAATCCGAAACTGCCCTGCGTGTCCTGAGATTTTAAAGGGGAACTCACCAGCACTCTGAATGGTGGCCGCAGAAGAAGGGTATCTGCAGCCAGAGCTTCTCAGGAGCACAGTCTGACCCCCCCGATGACACGCACTCATCGAAGGTCTGAAACAAGGCAGGAATAACAGTTAGTGTAACATCTAAAAGAGAAAAACTTATTAGACATAAGTCTTGTGAGCAGCAAACACTGACCTTCTTGTCGCCTTGTTTCCTTCGTCGTAGGCCTGGTCTGTAGTCATCACCGAAGCGAAGGAAGTAGTAGTAGGATACAAGGCGCTCTATAGGATCCCGGACCACATTTATGTACATTGGCTTTCCCTTCACACCATATCTGGACAAAATCATAAAGACACACTCATTCTGGCAACACTTTCAGATACTCTCAGAAATCTCAGAGTTCCAGATATTCCCAACTGAGCACCTCACTCTCAGACTGCAGGAGTAGAATGGGAGGCAAAACCTTCATTTATCACGCCCATCTGTTTGGCTTCAGAAAGCAGACACCCACTCTACCTTTAAGATCAGGCTTAAAACGTTCCTTTTGGATAAAACAAATAGTTGGGGCTGGCTCTGTGATCCTTTGGGATCATTTATGCTCTCTTTATGTATGTAAATAGCTACATCTGCTGTACCTTCAGTTCTGCTGCTGTAATGCCACATTATCTGACGTTGCTGTTGTTTATTCATGTTTTCCTTCGTGTTTCTCAGCAGGAATCCCTCGATTAGAGTTATGTTTAACGTTCTTTCCTGTCCTCTCCACCCGGCCCTCCTTCCTGGTCCTGATGGAGACTTTCCCACCTGGTTCTGATCCTGATGGGAGACTTTCCAACCTGGCTCTGGTTCTAATGGAGGTTTTCTCTCCTGGTTCTGGTTCTGATGGAGGTTTTCTTTCCTGGTTCTGGTTCTGATGGAGGTTTTCTTTCCTGGTTCTGGTCCTGATGGAGGTTTTCCAACCTGGTTCTGGTCCTGATGGAGACTTTCGACCTGGTTCTGGTTCTAATGGAGGTTTTCTCTCCTGGTTCTGGTTCTGATGGAGGTTTTCTTTCCTGGTTCTGGTTTTGATGGAGGTTTTCTCTCATGGTTCTGATGGAGGTTTTCTCTCGTGGTACTGATGGAGGTTTTCTTTCCTGGTTCTGGTTTTGATGGAGGTTTTCTCTCCTGGTTCTGGTTTTGATGGAGGTTTTCTCTCATGGTTCTGATGGAGGTTTTCTTTCCTGGTTCTGATGGAGTTTTTCTCTCATGGTTCTGGTTTTGATGGAGTTTTTCTCTCGTGGTTCTGATGGAGGTTTTCTCTCCTGGTTCTGGTTCTGATTGAGGTTTTCTTTCCTGGTTCTGGTTCTGATGGAGGTTTTCTCCTGGTTCTGATGCAGTTTTTCTCTCCTGGTTCTGGTTCTGATGGAGGTTTTCTTTCCTGGTTCTGGTTCTGGTGGAGGTTTTCTTTACTGTTTCTGATGGAGTTTTTCTCTCATGGTTCTGAGGGAGGTTTTCTTTCCTGGTTTTGATGGAGTTTTTCTCTCATGGTCCTGATGGAGGTTTTCTTTCCTGGTTCTGGCTTTGATGGAGGTTTTCTCTCATGGTTCTGAGGGAGGTTTTCTCTCCTGGTTCTGATGGAGTTTTTCTCTCATGGTTCTGATGGAGGTTTTCTTTCCTGGTTCTGGTTCTGATGGAGGTTTTCTTTCCTGGTTCTGGTCCTGATGGATGTTTTCCAACCTGGTTCTGGTCCTGATGGACACTTTCCAACCTGGTTCTGGTTCTAATTGAGGTTTTCTCTCCTGGTTCTGGTTCTGATGGAGGTTTGCTTTCCTGGTTCTGGTTTTGATGGAGGTTTTCTCTCATGGTTCTGAGGGAGGTTTTGTTTCCTGGTTCTGATGGAGGTTTTCTCCTGGTTCTGATGCAGTTTTTCTCTCCTGGTTCTGGTTCTGATGGAGGTTTTCTCTCATGGTTCTGGTTCTGATGGAGGTTTTCTCTCCTGGCTCTGACGGAGGTTTTCTTTCCTGGTTCTGGTTCTGATGGAGTTTTTCTCTCCTGGTTCTGATGGAGGTTTTCTTCCCTGGTTCTGGTTCTGATGGAGGTTTTCTCTCCTGGTTCTGATGGAGGTTTTCTTTCCTGGTTCTGGTTCTGATGGAGTTTTTCTCTCCTGGTTCTGATGGAGGTTTTCTCACCTGGTTCTGATGGAATTTTTCTCTCCTGGTTCTGGTTCTGATGGAGGTTTTCTTTCCTGGTTCTGGTGGAATTTTTCTCTCCTGGTTCTGGTTCTGATGGAGGTTTTCTCTTCTGGTTCTGATGGAGGTTTTCTTTCCTGGTTCTGGTTCTTTTTCTCTCCTGGTTCTGGTTCTGATGGAGTTTTTCTCTCCTGGTTCTGTTTTTGATGGAGTTTTTCTCTCCTGGTTCTGGTTCTGATTGAGGTTTTCTTTCCTGGTTCTGGTTCTGATGGAGTTTTTCTCTCCTGGTTCTGGTTCTGATGGAGGTTTTCTTTCCTGGTTCTGGTTCTGATGGGAGGTTTTCTTTCCTGGTTCTGGTTCTGATGGAGGTTTTCTCTCCTGGCTCTGACGGAGGTTTTCTTTCCTGGTTCTGGTTCTGATGGAGTTTTTCTCTCCTGGTTCTGATGGAGGTTTTCTTCCCTGGTTCTGGTTCTGATGGAGGTTTTCTCTCCTGGTTCTGATGGAGGTTTTCTTTCCTGGTTCTGGTTCTGATGGAGTTTTTCTCTCCTGGTTCTGATGGAGGTTTTCTCACCTGGTTCTGATGGAATTTTTCTCTCCTGGTTCTGGTTCTGATGGAGGTTTTCTTTCCTGGTTCTGGTGGAATTTTTCTCTCCTGGTTCTGGTTCTGATGGAGGTTTTCTCTTCTGGTTCTGATGGAGGTTTTCTTTCCTGGTTCTGGTTCTTTTTCTCTCCTGGTTCTGGTTCTGATGGAGTTTTTCTCTCCTGGTTCTGTTTTTGATGGAGTTTTTCTCTCCTGGTTCTGGTTCTGATTGAGGTTTTCTTTCCTGGTTCTGGTTCTGATGGAGTTTTTCTCTCCTGGTTCTGGTTCTGATGGAGGTTTTCTTTCCTGGTTCTGGTTCTGATGGGAGGTTTTCTTTCCTGGTTCTGGTTCTGATGGAGGTTTTCTTTCCTGGCTCTGGTTCTGATGGTTTTCTTATGAACTGGTTTATAGAGACAGTTATTAAGTCTAATATTGGGGACCATACAGTAGAATTTTAAATTGGACTAAAATGAAATGAACTGGATTAAAAGCACCCTGACGTGATTTTATCCTGAATTTGTCCCGTACAAAGAAAGCTGAATTGAAATGAAGTATGAAAGCCTTAGTGCGGGGGTGTCAAACTCCGGTCCTCGAGGGCCGGAATCCTGTAGGTTTTCATTGTTTCCCTGATTTAACACACCTGAATAAAATCAAATGGATCCAACAGCTTCTTGTCAACTTCTTCACAAAAACCCATTAATTTCAGTCAGGTGTGTTAGATCAGGGAAACAATGAAAACCTGCAGGATACCGGCCCTCGAGGACCGGAGTTGCCTCAGTGCTTCATTTTCATGTACTCCGTCAGTGAAAGCTGACGGGATGGGGGAGGGGGGCAAGTCAACAGGCTCTTTCTCTCAAAGAGAAAACACTTAGACCATTAGATTAATTAGCTGTGATCAGTGGGTTGATAGTGTCAGGTGAGATAAGAACAACAATGCTGTTAATCAACACTACAGCACCAGTTAGCAATCAATACATGACCTCCCTTTATCTGCTCCGCTAACTGCGGGTAACTAATCTGGATATTAATGGTATTACAGGAAATGAAGCGCCTTACTTGGAGAAGTCCAGATAAGCAACGTGACCGTGGTAGAAGCCTGGCTTCATCTGTCTCCATGTAGTGACGTTCCGAACAAAGCGCACCTGTAGACGAAGATAATGGGAATTCATTACAGAGCAGCAGGAAAACACAGCAACAACAAAATGTCCACGCTGGGTGTCGTGGTGGATGCAAGCCGTCCAGTTACAATGTGAGAGAGTGAAGTTGTTTCTGTTTTGGCTGGATATAAATGTTGCTACAGAATGAGCTGTGATGTGCTTGCAGACCGAATCATTCCCACTCATCTCCATCTGATCATGTTCAGAGTGTGTGTGTGTGTGTGTGAAGCAACGTGTGGCTATTGTGAGATGGCAGACAGGATATTACCTTGGCACTGACAGGCTGACATAACAATAGTACAGCTTTAGGGCGTTTACACTGTGACCTGAGCTGCACTGACAGCAGCGAGTGCTCAGCCTAATAGGCAGCAAATATCAGGTTTTATTATGTTTAGCCTGGAAACAAATACATAGAGGGATGAACACATATTAAAACAAAACAACTGCAGATGCAAGTTAAGTAATGTGGAGTAACACACTGATTTACATGTGTTGGTAATGAGTTGCAAGACCAGACAGGGAATTCTGCAGCAATTTTTCGTGGAATAATTGCGTTGAATTTTCACAACAAAATGACACTAAAAGTACCAGTAATATTTGTTTTATCTATTTTTCTTATCATTAGGTTGGTAATGTGGGCCCTTCACCCCCCAAACTGGTAAAAAATGGCAGCCCGCTGCTGCTGGTGTAACTGGTGGGTTGAAAGCAGAGGACTAATTTCGGTGTGTTTCCCAACATAAAGACAAATTTTTCATTTCAGGTTTGTAAAAAACATGTAAATGAACATTTTTATTCCAAGTTTTTTAAAACTCATCACAAGCCTGAATACATGAATAAAGCGCTTCCATTTTCCAGTGTTTCATGTTAGCACAAGCTTGTCTCCACAGCCATCTCCTACTTTTAATTACCCACTTTGAGTTGTGCCGATCAAAGCGCCTGCAGGCCTTTAATAAGCTGAACATGTGTGCTGCAGATGCACCTCTCTCTGCCGTCTCACCTCTTTGTTATATTCTCTGTTTTATTAGCATCACATCTCTGTACAACAGAGCTTCCAGGTCACAATCATGCTTTCAATCTAAATGAGGCCTTGACCTCAGAATACTCTTAGTTCAAATGAAGTTTGAATGAATCAAGAGGCGTGTTGATGCTCTAGGATCACCTTCTAGTGAACTAAAATTCCCACCTGGTCCTGTAAAGACATGACAGGGTTGTTTTTGGTGGTGTTGATGTGCAGGACATGGAAGCGGTTCTTCCCACAGAGGTCGTAGGCGATGTTGGTGAAGGATGTGCTGGCCGTCTTCGGCACTCTGTTGTAGATGATGACCATGTCATCGTTTTCAGCCAGTGGTAACATCTCCCGCCCTCCGCCATCTTCGCTGTGACGAAGCTCTACTTCAGCCACCTCGTGTCTAGCGATGGTGCGCTCTGAACGAGACAGAAACGTGATATGTGGCATTAACGCTTCTGACGAAAGCACAACACATCCTGAGGGGTTCTGAGCTGTCCACAGACAGTCATTTATCTCATGTTAATGCGGGTAAAATCACTGGTTTACCAAACCTGAAGCAGACATTTGGCTGTAACTATTTTGCTCTTTTAGGGGTTGAGAGTAACCAGATTTAGTCAACAGCTGGATAGTGACTAAAGTATGCATTTCTGCACCAAATCGTTCCTCATTTGCAAAACACCCCCTATCGCAGTGGGTGGAAGGAGTGAACCTTCCACTGACTTCAGAAAATGAATTTGAGGGAAGGAGGGTTGGACCTGACGAGAGGCAGGAAAGCAGAGATGAGGCTCTTCAGCTTTCTTTTAAAAGTTGAAGGTTGAAGTTGTTTTAAACAGGGTGGGTGGGTGGGGCACTTTCTTTGTGAGTATGCTTTAGCCTAACTTACTTGTCAGAAAAACTCCCTGATTCTCCAAACTGAGCGTGCGCTGACTGGTGTTTGCTGAAGAGTAGACCCTGACAACTCAAATTTTCTCCATACAAACCCATTTCCAAGAACAAAACAGCTGGTATATGCTGTGAGCCGCAGCTCCAGCAGCTGCCATCTTCAGCTTTTAGATGAAGTGGACACTCAAGAGTTGTGAACACTTGAGTCTTCCCTCCCACATAAATGAGAAACAAGGTCAGTGGAGCTTTGTAGCAGATCTTCATTAAGGAAAAACAACACAGTCTCTCACAACAGAACATCAAATCATATAATTAAGCTTTTGATGGTAATATTGACAAGAATTAAAAGGGTTTGCTCCTTCTTCTTCTTACTCAATAATTACAACTGTGGCCTTGTGAATATCTAGGCTGGCTACGGCTTTCTGCAGCCCAGTCAGACCTTCAGTTTCAGTAGGTTTGTTTTCATAGGAAGGGTGCAGCCATTTCACTCTGCTTGCACCTTAATAAAAATATACTATTATAACAGCTAAGTAATGTCTCTTAATGTGTCTACTTAAGACTTTTAAACCAACTTCAATCGACTAAAACTTGATTAAAGATTTAGGGTTCGGGGGACAACATCTCATATATAACCTTACAATCACCATTGTACCTATGAGGAACAGAAGGACAGACTAAATCTACTCTTATGTGCAGCACACTGCATTACACTGTACAAACAAGAAGGTGTTTGATGCATTCATCAGAAAAATATCAAGGCCTAACATACACTATCTGACCATTTTGTGAGGTTCACCTGCTCAACTGCTTATTAACGCAAATATCTAATCAGCCACTCACATGGCAGCAACTCAACATTTAGTCATGTAGACATGGTGAAGTTCAAACTGAGGAAGTAAGTGATTTTGAATGTGGCATGGTTGTTCTGAGTATTTCAGAAACTGCTGATCTACTGGGATTCCCACACACAACCATCTCTAGGGTTTACAGAGAATGGTCTGAAGAAGAGAAAATATCCAGTGAGCAGCAGTTGTCTGGACCAGAATGTCTTGTTGATGTCAGAGGTCAGAGGAGAATGGTTGGACTGGTTGGAGATGATAGAAAGACAACAGGAAGTCCAGTAAGCACTGGTTCCTACCAAGGTCTGCAGAACAGCGTCTCTGAACACACAACACGTCCAACCTTGAAGCAGATGGGCTACAGCAGCAGAAGACACACCGGGTGCCTCCTGTCAGCTAAGAACAGGAAACTGAGGCTACAATTCACACACACTCACCAACACTGGACAATAGAAGATGGAAAAATGTTGCCTGGTCTGATGACTTTCCGTTTCAGCTCCACATTCAGATGTTAGGCTCAGAATCTGGTGGAAACATCATGAAAACATGGATCCATCCTGCCTTGGATGAAAGCTTCAGGCTGCTGCTGGTGTAATGATGGGGGGATATTTTCTTGGCCCACTTTGGGCCCCTTAGTACCAACGTGGCCTGGTTTAACCACCACAGCCTACCTGAGTATTGTTGCTGACCATGTCCATCCCTTTATGACCACAGTGTAGCATCTTCTGATGCTACTTCCAGCAGGATAATAAACCATGTCACAAAGCTCAGATCATCTCCACCTGCTTTCTAGAACATGACGATGAGTTCACTGGACTCCAACGGCCTCCACAGCCACCAGATCTCAGTCCAGTAGAGCAGCTTTGGGATGTGGTGGAACGGGAGATTCTCATCATGGATGCAGCCGACAAACCTGCAGCAACTATGTGATGCTGTCATGTCAATATGGAGCAAAACCTTTGAGAAAGGTTTACAAGACCTTTCTGAATCTATGACATTAAGAATTAAGGTGGTTCTGGAGAAAAAAAAGGGGATTTAACAAGTACTAGCAAGGTGGAGCTGGTAACGTGGCCGGTCAGTGTATTTAGAGGTAACAACTTTTGTATTAATTTGGCAAATATCCCAGACTGAATCAGCTAACTCAATCTGTCAAAGCAATACACTTCTCACAAAGATCATCATTAACGTGTCTTACCGAGTTTGGCTCTTGACTCGTCGAGTCTCTGGATCTGATTCTCTATCAAGAATATCGCAACTCCAAAAGCCATAACAGCTAAAAGCTGAATCTTGGCTGGCATCATGATCCTAAATAGCCCCATCAAACAACCAGATGAATCATACCGCGGATATCATTACCAGCACAGCGGCTCTCAGATGCTCGCCGCTAAACTAGCAAAGGAGTTTTCAGCTCGCGGCTTAGGAAAGCTGATCCAATTTTATTTGAATTAGAGCTAATTAAAACAAATGGCGCCGACGTTACCTGCCAAGTGCCATTTATTGATACGGAGCTCAGCAGCCGTCATTAGATTACCTTACTCGTTAGCAAAACAAACTAACATGAGCTAGCTTCTGTGCTAACAGTAACCAACATTAAGAAGCCTGAATGTAAACTGTAATACAATGCAAAATGCAATCTTAAAAGACCAAGACGATGTTCATTCAGCGTTTAATCTTTTCAAACTCCTTTTGAAAAAATTAAATAACTAAATAACTGACATGATATTGCCCAAAGCAAATCCAAACTACAGGTAGATTGGTACAGCTAGTAGCAATGGCTTCTTCTTCGTTGTCTTTATCAACAACAAACCAACATTAAAGGCGCATGTCGCCCTCTTCTGGACATTAGTGGTAATTGTCGTAATCGCAATTTAAAATGAAAGGCCTTGTCAGAATGGTTCATATTTAATTTATATTGAGTGTTTTTTAATTTACACTGTAAATAATTTTCACAAAATATTTTTACAATCCTAATATATTAGCCTACACAGAATTTAAAAGCAGCAAATACGTACTTGATTTTTTCCAAAGAAAATTCTCCCAGTGATACACAGTAAAACCAGTAGATGGTGGCAAAGTTCTAAGAATGAATTTAATTTGTCTTGGCTCGAGCACATGGGCCAACCGCTAAGGACAAGTTGTAAATGAGCTAGAACAAGGGTTCTGTGGCAGTTCAGGCAGAGCAAAAGTTAATGCACTGCAAAATGTGCACAAAGTTTTAATGTTCTTAAACTTCTCTAACGGTGCTTTCAGTCAGTTCAAGACAGAAGAACAATTTGATGATTTGTCTTCTACCCTTTTGGCTCCCAGGTTAAATTCTTTTACCTTAGAGGATTTCATTCACTAATAATTTATTTTTAACTATAATTAATGCATAACGTATCATTATTCAGAGAAGACTTAATTGATATTTTGATGTTTTCTTTTCTTTTGTCAGACAAAAATCCAAAAATAACCCTAACCCTGTGAATATCACCAATGATAAAATCAAAATGTATTACCAATAAAAGGTAAATGTAATTTATTTAATATCTATTGTATAAAAATAAGAAGAGTATGTTTATCCAGATTAAGAAAGAAATATTTTTTGGATTGTTTTATGTGTATAGACATTTAATATTGAACATTTTTTCACATTGTTGTATGTTTATATGATTACTTCCATCAACTCTAGAACTAGAACTAGAACTCTTAACTAGAGGTCTGATTTTCATAGAAAACTTTCAATTCCATGGGAAATTAAAAGACTTTTGCTCTATGTATCCAGGACCACGGCATCCGATGAACCAACACTAAAATCAAGTAGGCTGCCTTTATTATTTATTTTATTCCAGTGATCTGAAACAATGTGAATTTTTTTTTATTTGTGAGGCAGATCTGCAGGGTGGAGATAATGGATATCTACAATGGATAATCATGCCCACTTTATTTTCTATTGATAAAATTAATAGGATAAACAACAACACAATAGCCAGTACAAGTGTTGTTTCCAATAATCATCTACATAAAAGTATACACACTAAATCATCTGTTTAATGATGAAAGTTTTGTCACGCATTTAAGAAAAAACAGACCATTTAATAATATCTATTAAGATAAAGAAAACAAAAATCATCAAAACACAATGCAGATTTAAGAGGCCTAATATATTTCAAATGCTGAATATTTTCTCAAAGATCCACTTTGTTGGATGTACTGACATCTAGTGGTGAAGTTACAAACTGCAGCCAGCTTAAACTATTTAAACTTAACAGTTGCAGTCTGCAGCTATGGATTTCTCAGACGATTTATTTGTCTCATCACTCTTCATGTTATAAACTGAATCAAAAGCAGTTTTACCTGTTCACAGAATCCTGTTGCACAGGCTGGAAAACTGGGTTGGACTTTCTGGAGCGGTCCTTAACTGGTTCAGGTCCTATTTAGAAGGCCGGAGTTATTTTGTTTCGATCGGCAGCTATGAATCTGAGCGAGTGGCCATGACTTGTGGAGTCCCCCAGGGGTCAGTCCTTGGACCTCTTCTGTATAACTTGTATATGCTTCCTCTGGGTCAAATATTACAGAACTATAGCATTAGTTATCAAAGTTATGCAGATGATACACAACTTTATGTCTCTCTGTCACCAGATGACTGCAGTCCAACAGACTTATTGTGTCAGTGTCTGGAGCAAATAAACACCTGGATGAAGGAGAATTTCCTACAATTAAATGAAGACAAAACTGAGATTATTCTGTTTGGTAGCAAAGACAAGAGGGTCAGCATTGGTAAACACCTGGAGACTCGGGCTCTTAAAATCACCAACCAAGTTCGTAACCTGGGAGTGTTGATAGACTCAGATCTGACTTTCAGCAGCCACATCAAAGCTTCACTAAGAAGCTTTTTACCCGCTCAGAAACATCAACAGAATTAAAAGTTTAGTCTCCCAGAAAGACCAAGAGAAACTCATCCATGCATTCATCTCCAGTAGGCTGGATTACTGTAATGGTCTTTTAACAGGACTTCCTAAAAAGAGCATTAAACATCTGCAGCTCATCCAGAACGCTGCTGCTAGAGTTTAAACCAGGACTAAGAGATCTGAACACATCTTTACACTGGCTTCCAGTCAGTCACAGAATAGATTTTAAAACCCTTCTGCTTGTTTACAAATCCCAGAATGGTTTAGGCCCAGAATACATCTGTGATATGTTCAGAGAATATAAACCTAGCAGAGCTCTTAGATCCAAAGACTCTGGTCAACTAGTCCAGACCAGAGTCCAGACTAAACATGGAGAAGCAGTATTTAGCTGTTATGCTGCAAACAAGTGGAACAAACTGCCAGTGGAGATTAAACTTTCCCCAAATGTAGACATTTTTAAATCCAGGTTAAAAACATTTCTTTTCTCATGCGCCTATGCATGAAATCTGCACGGTAACTTTTTAAACTTATCTTGCTTTTAATCATTTTAATGTAATTTATTATTTTATTGTGATTATGTGTTGATGCCTTTTACTATTCTAAATATCTGTAATGTCTTTGTTTTATGTAAAGCACTTTGAATTGTCCTGTACATGAAATGTGCTGTACAAATAAACTGCCTTGCCTTTTACCTGCTTGCATATCACTTTATCTTTCCCCCCGAGCTTCCACAGTGTAGTCACTGATGTTAAGTCAAATTTGGGGTGCTGTTGTGAAACAGAGTTTAAATGAAAACCAGATCTATTCATTACTGGTGCAGAACGGTAACTGTATATGCTGGATACAGGGGTAGCCATAGAGTAGCTAAATATCAACCTTTTGATAGGTTTGAATTGCATATTGTTTAAGATGGTAAAACCTGAGGTGTTGCCAGACCCCATTTACTGGAACATGCCCCAGTATAAATGCTATGATTAATTTTCGACAATAAATATTTATCATACATTAATTCAGATAATTCAGAATTAATGTATGAGAAGATATACTTCAACTCAAATGTATAGCAAGAGAGTTAACTCCAAATAGAGGATACAGCTCAGGGGCACAGCTGAACCACACACACGTCACTGTCCTGTGTGTCGGGTGAGCGGTGAACACACAGTGCAGTTTGAGGTCTTGTAACATGTCACAAAACAGTCAATTTTATATTATTTTTTAAAATGAAACCAAATGACCTTATACTAACTGAAACATATTATAGCATGACTTCTATAGATGGATATCAGGAAATTGTCGTTTAGGGACTATCAACAAATTACCGGCTTTCTGTGAAACAGAAATTCTCATAAATGATATAAAACAATATTTTCACACTAAAGAAAAGCCGACTTGTGACGTAAACAGAAAGAAATAACACTTTTTTTGTTTGTTTGTCTGTTTTGTTTTCGCACAGGGTGCCAAATCTTTTGAATTGCTTCAAATTTTAATTAAGATTTTAATAATTTCTTAAGAAAAAAAAAAAAAAAATCTAAAACAAGTGACCCAGTCACTCCAAACCAAAGCTGAGTTAAGCCAGATGACCATCCAAACAAGACACAACTCTTCCTGACTTTCTTAAAGTTGAGCCACAGTCAAGTGATTGAGCACTTTGTGGAATTGAAAAACAGGCAGAACGCTTCAATGCTCAAAAATTAAACAAACTGTTCAGAATGAGTTGAACTATCACCCTGAAAACCAGGTATGGACCATTACTGTGGAGTGTGTATGAAGAGAATTCTGACATTGTTTGTTATGGCACTTATACTGCCATGTTGAAAGTGTTCATGTTTGTTAAAATAACTATGTTACACCCATTAATGTCTCATTCATTATTTTTGGTAGGAATGTGGCAGTGGCACGGGGCAGTGTGTGTGTGTGTGTGAATGGGAGACAGGGGATATGTGGTAGGGGGCCTGTGCCCCAGTAGAGCTTTATGCCTAGCAACACTGCTGGGTAAAATAAATTTTCAGAGCAGAATGGACAGTTCTGTAGGTGTTTGTTAACACCTAAAAACAAATGACTGAAATGCCGTGCCAGGTGTCCATAATTTGCAGGTTAGTGCCCAAAAATGCCCATAAAAGGTCATGAGACTGAATGTCAGTGTGCAGAGACATGGCAGCAGAAATGAAAATGAATAATAATAATAAAGATGTGCACTGAAACCGGTTCGTCCTCATTTTTACAGTGATACATGTGGTTCTAAAAAATCACATGGTGAGATTTTCGGTTCAGCTCCGTCTTCACCACGATAGACCGATGCAGGGTCCATGATTACCACCAGCCCAGCACCAATCTGCCTGTTGATCTCTCGCTCCATCCTTCCCTCACTCATGAACAAGACCCTGAGATACCTGAACGGGCAGGATCTCATTCCCAACCTGGAGAGGACGCTCCACCTCCACTCCACTGCTTCGCACTCGACCGCAAATCGCTCCAGTAAGAGTTAATGATCGCAGGCTGATGAAGGCAACATAACTACATCATTTGCGAAGAGCAGAGACCCAAACCAGACCCCTCAACACCTCGGGTGCGGCTAGAAATTCTGTCTATAAAAGTTATAAACAGAATCATCACTGCAGCATTTGCAGGTCGACCTCGGATGGGTGGAAGAAAACGGATGGGACAGAAAATGATAATGTTAGAGCATAATCTGCAAATAACAAAATGCTTTGTAAATTACCAAAAGCTATTTTAAAAAGTCTACCAGTAGAGGTAAATCACTATGGGCACTTGAGCAAGGCTCTTAATCCCCCCCAACTGCCCCCCGGGCACCAAAACATGGCAGCCCATTGCCCTGTAGGGCATCTAGAAATGGGTTAAATGTAGAGCTGAGTTTCCCCATCAAAATTAATAAAGTAAAAACTATTATTATTATAGGAAACTATAGTAAAATAGTAAAGAAAATACAAAAAAAAAAAAAAAATAGTTATAGTAGTTATGAAAGTAAGCATGAGTTTATATTATTTAACCCCTCGCTCACCATACTTCCCTCATTGTCCCATAACGTAAAAATAAATAAATAAATGCTGACATTATGTGTTTTTGTTTCTGTGCAGAATATTTTGAAGCTCCTGCATATTTTTAATTTTGTTGGAAGTTGGTTTCATCCTGTTCGTGCTCTGAGTGAGAACGCCAGTTGTTCTGCTGTTTTTCTTCTGGGTTAATCTACTCATCTCTACAGATGATCATTTAATAATCTTTTTAAGTGGTGGAGGGGCCATTGTTGATTATCTTGAAAAGCAAACATAAATATGTGTAATTAATGTAATTTGGGAGTTTCACATACCGTGTTTGAAGAGCATTTGACAGTGATGATATTGTCCAGGATCCTCAGTGCCTGTGTGGAGCTCTTCTGGTGGTTTATTGATTGTTTTGTTTCCTGCGACCAGCATGATGAATGCGACAGAATCAAAGCATTCATTTTGGCTCCCTCTTTTGTCAGTGAGTTTCTAATACACCTAAAATTGGTCAAATTGTATTTTAAAGTATGACAAACTTTTTAAATATGGTTTTTAAAGCTGAACTTAGAATCTAAAAGAATGCCTGGGTATATGAACTCATCTACATTTGTCATTTTTTCCCCCAATAACAGTTACAGTGGGATAGATTTAGCAATTTTGCCTCCTTGAGAAGAACAATGTTGGTGTTTTTACCAGATTTAATGTCAAACAAGAGTTTTTCAACCATTTTGCAGTTGTATTTATCACCTGGGATAATTTGGCTGCTCCCTGCTCTGGCTGCTTTCTGTGCATCGAGGACCGTTTCTATATTTATAGCCGTTATAGACTGTTGGGTGTGATGGTATGCATTTCTCTGCTGACTTCCTGCACTGCTTCATCACAACCTGCCTAGCAGCTTTCTTGAATGGAAAGTCCTGACCTTGTTATCAGCCTTCATTTTTCATGGAAAATAAAGGAATTTAAATAATTTGGGTCGAGTTGTAACAGATTATAAAATATAATCCTTTTGCAAATGTGATCAATAAACCCACTGAAATCTTGAATGTTGGATCACATGCTGATGACATAAAGTGAAACTGTTTCTTAAAAAAACAAAACAAAAAACACTTATACACAGCATTTGTATTCACAGACTTGAAATGAATCTGTCTTTATAACATTTAAATGTGCAGATTTTACATTACCCTTCACCGCCTGCTCAGTGCTGGAGGCAGAAGTTTTTACATATTTCAGAAAATATTTATTTGCTTTACTGAAAATTAGATGAGACAAATGTCAAAACACTGCCAGTAAATTATGCCTCTCCAGGCTACGTCTGAAGAGCTTTGTTGTAGTTTAGTTAGAATTCTCTTCAGCTGGGGCCTCGTTTACACTACATTACAATACATATTAAAATGATTGCACAAACATCCGATTTTTAACATGGTGCATGTGCACACCTGCAGGCAATGTTCGCTTTGTAAATCACAGTCCACCTTGAAATATATATTTGTGGATTAGCTTCTCATTCCATCCTCTCCATGCTTTTTAACTCTGTAGTGCTCAACAACCGGGCACTAGTTCTACAGTTCCCTCTGACTGCTCTGGTAAATGAGAATATGCTTTTTAGACAGCCTAAGGAAAATACTGAGAGGAGATTGACTGAAGATATAAGCTGGCTAAATATATTTCAAAACTTAAATATGCACATGGAATTGAAATGACTCACCAGCACCAGCACAAACTGGCAAATGTGGTTTTAACTTTTCTGAAAAAGTTGGTTCAGACGCAGCGTGACATCATCTGAATTCATTTTCAATCAGTGGATTACTTTAAAACAGAATCATATAATGATATATCTGAACAATTACTGACCAATATCTGCAGTCCATGTTCAGCTTTAGTGTTTGAAAACAGGTTTCAGAGTTTCTGCACAAATGTGCACGTCACTTGCACATTAAACACACACAACACAGCAAAAGATGCTCATGTAATTAGCTGTGTAAAAATTTGCAGTTTGCACAGCTTCACCTTCCGGGAGACATGTGAGGAACTGTATCATTGCAGGTAAGACTTTGAACATTATTGAGGAAACTATTCAAACATTGACACTAATGCATGGTTTTCTGCTCCATTTTGATTCTAACGTTTCAATTCCATGAGCAGCACAATCGAGAATGCTGGAGCAGAGGCAGCTTACCACCAGAACCAGCTTTTAAAACAGGAGATTTTAACTAGAAATGTTGGGAGAAATATACATACTTTGCATCCAGGCAGAATTTAGAAAAACTAGGTTTTCTTTATTTGCTGTATTTACATATGATCCTCTTGTGTAAACAGCTACACATGGAGCAAGCAGCACACTTGATAATTGGTGTGTGAACGAAGAACTTTTTACAGTTTTGGTTTTGCTCATTTTGAAAACCCAAAGAAAGCTGACTTCAGCATTTATACACAAATTTTACCTTTCTGGAAACCATCCACAAAATGTCTCAAATGCATTTTGCATCAAGCTGCATGATGAGCTTGAACATTTCTGTTGTCCGGGATCTTAAAAGGCAAGCAGATTGCTTGTTCCATAAATTGTGCTGCGTAAGATAAGCTACCTTTATTTGTCCATCAGTAAGGAAAATAAAGTGTGAGCAGGAGCAAGTAAAAGAATCAGAAAATGTGAGTACTTAAAAATTTTAAAAAGGCATGACAAAGAATAAAACATTTAAAATTGTCAACGTTTACAATATTAAATGATGCTGGCAGCAGTGCTGGTTGTTCTACCTGCTGCAGGAAGGACCTGTGATAGCACTCCTTCACATGAGGTGAAGCAGTCTGTCTCTGAAGAAGCTCTGCAGTGCAAACAAAGTTTTCTACAGGTGGTGGGGGCTGTTGTCCAACATGGATGACATCTTAGCCGTCGTCCTCCTCTCCAACCACCTCAGCTGGGTCCGGGAGGCATCCCAGTACAGAGCTGACATTCCTGACCAGTCAGTCTCTTCCAGTACACAGTTGACATGCTGTTGCTCCAGCTGACAGCTCCATCAAAAAATGGCTGATTCAACCTGAGTCATACAAGGTCTTCAGGGGCACCCCCTGCTCTTCTTAGAAGATAAAGTCTTTCCTATCACTTTTTTTAAAATCCTTATAATCCTTCAGTTTTCACCTAAAATAGGTTTTTATGGATAAAAGACTTGTTGTGGACCAACTAATTTACTGGACCCTTGCTGACGTACCAGGAGTGTTTTTCTTGCAGTGTCATCTGCTCCTGGAGAACAGTATGGCTTCAAAGATAAATTTCATTTGCAATTGGCCTGAAGTAAGTGTTTACTGAAACTGCAGTTATGATTGTAGCCTGGAATGATACACATCATTCAGATCTCAGTAATATAAGTTTTTCAAACGGTGTATAACATGTGCAGGTACTTGCAAGGGAGACTGAGTAAAACACATATTTATTTCTCATGTTCCAACTACAAGACGTCTGGTGCAGAGGGGTTAAAGGGCACAAGTGATAGGTGTCCAGTCCATTCCTTACTTAGAAGATGGCACCATCTTTTCTCATTGTGCATTCTCTGGATGTTCACTAGTGTTGGAGAGGAGTGAGTCCACCAGTGGAAATCCACCACCAGTTCTTTGTTTTTTTCTGTGTTGCTCAGGAGGTGGTTCCACAGGCACCAGTGAGTTCGCTGTACTCCATGTCATTCCCATCTGTGATGAGGTCAATGATAACAGAGTCATCAAAAAGCTTCTGCAGGTAACAGGTGGAGGTGTTGTATGTAAAGTCTACAGTGGAGAGAGTGAAGAGGAATGAAGGGAGGACCTTTCCATGCGGGGACTCTGTGCTGCAACTACTGTATATCCGACGCACACTCCTGTGCAGACTACTTCCCTGTTTTCATCCTTTCTGGCTGACATTTGCTCACATTTGCATTTTGCCAGTGCCCTCACCACTAAAGGTAACATGAGGCAGCGTCTGCAATCCACGGAAGCTGCTCAGGTAGAGCAGCTCATCCAGGATGGCGCATCAATGCACGCTGGGGCCTGTGCTCACAGCCCAACACTGTGAAGCCTGACTGGCATTTGCCATAGAGCACCGGGATTGGAAGACATACCATTTAACTTTGGACTAGAGCAGATTCACAACACATGTGACAGACGTGAAAGAGTCTGGAGACACGGTGGAGAACGTGTTGCTGCTTGCAACATTCTCCAGCATGGCTGGTTTGGCAGTGGGTCATCAATGGTCTGGGAAGGTCTTAAATGATTGCCCAGACCTTCATGTGCTAGCCAGAGGCCCCCTGACTGCCATTAGGTACCAGGATGAGATCCTCAGACCCATTGTCAGACCATATGCTGCTGCAGTGGGACCTGGCTTCCGTCTGATGCAGGACAGTGCTCCCCCTCATGTAGCTGGAGAGTGTTAGCAGTTCCTGTGTGACGAAGACATCATTGCTATGGACTGGCCTGTCTGTGGTGACTGTCACATGGACTTATTCAGGCCTAAGTCACACAGATAACTCCCAAAATTCCCAAACTCCCAAACACAGCAAAAAATTTAGTAATGAGTAATAATTGCAGCGCTGCATAATAACACATCAGCAACACACACTGTTAATTTCATATAAATGGGAGGATTCTTGTGACATACGTGGTACTGTGACTGTGAGTAGATAGTAATATGCAAACAAACTTTGTGTAAACCGAAGCACCTGGCTTCTCACCAAGGTTAATGATCATCAGGACCCGAACCTGGAGCAGGTCACAAAGTTTTTCATTGCATCCTTTGCTTGTCAATAAAGATTAAAAAAAAGAAAAATATGTGGCTTTAGGAGTTTCTGTCATCAGGATGGAAGGTTTTCTGTTCAGATCATTCAAGTATGTCCAGTGTGAATACACAAACACACACTGAATAAATGAATTAATATACATGGATTAATAATTATATTAAAATATAAGTTTAGCACTTTGTGGATAATCATTATATGAACTGCATCTAAATGGATGGAAGAAAATCTCTTGCAGGTTCACGTGTGCATTTGCACTTTAAGAGAGGCTTAGGGAGCTCAACGTTAACAGCATTCACTTTCAATTAAAGTATAAAAAGTAAGAAAAAAACTACATTGCAGTTACTATTTTCCAGGAGCAGTGATGTAAAAACTCATAAATCAAAGCACCATGTGGTGAAACATGTTGAACTAAAAACCATTTTTCAGTGTCCTCAGATAGTGTACCTGTATTATTCTAGATTTAAGCCTTTAAAACCTCATATACAATATGCTCTACACTACATTCAGCTGTTAAGCACAGAGTGTGGAAATGTACTTTACATTGTGTGACACTCTGCTAAAGCTTGTGCTTGCTCAGCTAAGCTTTGGATGTCTCATCAAATTTCCATTTGATTCCTGAGAGACATCATCTTTTCTGCAGTCGACTGCATTTTTATGTGACGGGGGGGCTGGAAATGGAGAAAATCTGCCCTGAAACCTCCCAAATATTCTAAAGTATCTTCCAAAGTACTTTGGAAAATGTTCTCCTTAATCCGACATGTGGAGGAATATTTGATAAATGTCTCTTTCACACCAAGTGGGACGCTCTTACCTGGCAGTCCCAGTAATAGTGAAATAAATAATGCCTGCCTGCATGCTGCCGTCCGCTGGCCCTGCACACATCCTCCATAGACCAGAACAGGTGTAAACATTTTCACCAAGTAAAAGATCAGTGTTTTGGAGCAAGTGGTGTTACAAATAAAAGAGCAGGGATTTCCAAACAATGTAGTGTCCGTTGTTTTACAGTGAAAAAATTATTCCAATGTGTAAAGCATTAATATTTCCAGTAGTGGACAACCCAGTATGTTCACATAAAGGTCAGACCGTGCAATGTTCAGAGAAACCGCAAAAAGCCCAACACCTACATCTCAGACTGTCCAGGCCTCAGCATGTTAAAGGTTAAAGTTCATGACAGTCTGGTTAGAAAAAGACTGAACAAGGATGTCTTGCTTGGAAGGGCTGCAGGATAAAGCCTCTTCTCTCTAAAAATGAACATGGTAGGAAAGCTTATGTTTGCAGTTTCACTCACCTCATAAGGGTTAGTCACACCTTTTTATTGTGAGGACAGCGTCAACTTTTAACCTCAGTCATAGCTCTGATTTCAACAGAGATTTTCTCAATCCTGCTCTTTCTTTGAACTTTATGTCTCATTTAAACAACTTATCAACTTACTCATTTGTACAACTTACATTTGTACAGTATGTCCATCCATTATCTATAGCTGCTTATTTCAGTGCAGGGTTGCAGAGCGGCTGGAGCCTATCCCAGCTGCTACTGCCTGAGGGGCAGTGTACACCCTGGACAGGTCGCCAGTCTATTGCAGGGCCAACACAGCGTTAACAACCATTCATGCTCGGACTCACTCCTGGGAAGACTGCGGAGAAATCTGGAGTACATGGAGAAAACCCATGCATGAACTAGAAAAACATTCAAACTCCACACAGACAGACCCCAGCCCAGGTTAGAACCAGGAACCTCCTGGCTATGAGGTAATGGTACTAACCAGCACACCACTGTGCAGTCAGTCCATGTAATTTCTATGTGTAAACTAAAAAATGTAAACTAATTAAGTGGTTCTCCTTTATGCATCTGGCTGTTTCCTAATTTAGTCTCTTTAGTGTTTGATGCAAAAAGCTTGGTACAAACTCTGCAAGAACAGAGGACCTTGTTCTTGTTGAGGTGGCAAGAACAAGAAAAAGTTTATTTTGGTCTGATTAGTTCATGCTTAATGAGAAGATTTGTCTGCAGTGGGGGTAACGGGGTGGGGGGTATGTCACCACCTCAACCAGCTATTATTTAAAACTACCACTCAGCCTTGTTGAATCTTTCACATCAGTGGAAACAAAGCAGAAATAACATCTTTCTGCTTCACACTTTTCCACTGTAACCATGCCCACTTCTAATTTCCAACCAATCACACATTGTTCTCTGAGAGACCGAGGGGTGGGTTTTGTTTTGCTGATATGTCGAGAACAGGAAACAAGAATTCCCAAACCAGAATTTCCAAAATGACCACAATTTGCTCTTGTGACCTCGAGAAAAGAACAAAGAAAAGAACCCCTGCAAATTTTATTAAACTGTTACTCAACCCCCACATATGATGAATTTTCTCATTAATGTTGCAGAGAAGCTTTAAAACACAGACTGCATCACGTCATACAGCAGGGCATGAAGCATCATCTGCTGCTGTCATTTTCTTAGTTTTCTTTCTTTCTTTCTTTCTTTTTAAGAGTTTTGGTGAAAGACCTTAGAAGAAAATTTCTGCACCAGCTTCAATTTTGAACTCCAGTCAAGAGCTCCATTACTACCCAGCCTACAATACGAAAACACTAGAAAGAGATGTGCTGAAATGATGAAAGGCTGTCCCAGAAAATGGTAGAAAAATGGCCCATTTACTTTCTTCCACCTTTTTGGAGTCAAAATGGATTTTATTCATGAGTCAGTGCAATGCCACATGAATTCCACTAGAGGGCAGAGTGAGCGCGCTGAACACAGGCAGCCGCCACAGCGGGGTGCAAACTTGCTAGGAGTGTGATAAGGGGGCCTTTCACATTTCAGGGGCCTGGAGTGAACGTGATGTTTCTCTGAGGCCATTAGGGACTTCTAAACACATAACCAGGTCATTAAGGGGACAATCAGGAGTTCAGTGCATATTTGCTTGTGTGAATGAGTCTTCTTATGAGTGAAATCTGCACAAATTAATAGTATTTAAAAAAAAAGTGAGCCAGAAGACAGACATGGTGGTTAAGCTGTGTGTAATGAGTCACATCCTCACCCACTTCAAGCCTCTAAACAATGAGCAGTACCTGGACAGCCAGGAAGAGACAGCTCCCACAAATCTACGACGTTTGAAGAATGAGCGAAAACTTCAAAAATCCCTGAGCAATTAACCAATCACAGTCCAACAGGACAGCGTGACAGAGTGCACACATCATCGGTCGACAGGCTCGCATCCGTTATGCTTTCAGTGGGGCGAGATCTAAATTAGAGAGCCAATTAACTCTGCTAATAGCCCTCTCCTATTTAATCTGGAAGACAATGGGGATTGAAGAGGAAGCTTTTACAATATCCTCTTTCTGCCACGATTCTGAGGGTCTGCGCTTGCCTCCTTGTTTTCACTTCAATTAGCCCAGTGCTTTCTATGATTAAGTACCTATAATTATTTTACAATTAAGGCTTTGATCTGCTGTGTACTGTATACAGCTCCTTAGCGTGGCTGGAAGAATGAGGATGAAACAGTAAATTTGTTCCCTTCTGTGTTGTGCTGATGAGGGTGCAGGCTAGATTAAGCTTGCTGAGCTGCTTGGAGAGCAGCTACAGCCACAGAATTTGATCAAAATTTTGTCCAGTGTTAAACTTTTCATTACTTCCTTAGTATTTTTCCAGCTGCTTTCACAGCTTTAGAGCAGGTTATTAAATCAGTGCTGTCTTTGGTAGGGAAGTATCTCTTTTTGTGTCCATACATTCAACAAAACATCATGAAAACACAACTACAGTACATTTTTGGAATGCTAGAAAATATCTTTTTTAGTTATATCATATAAATATTTTGTTTTTATTTTCTTATCTAGTTTTTCATATGCATGTTTTTGGCCTGATTGCCAAGCAGCTGCATGCAAAGCCTACAGCAGGATAATTGAGTTTAATTGAGCAACATGTTATACTAACTTGCATTCAAACTAATGATTACAACAAAACCTGTATAAATTGTGCTATATTTTTAAGTTTTTGTAGTGTTATTGCATGATGCTGGACAAAGCTACTAATTTCATGTTTTTAATGAAGTACAAAGTCAAGTTTTTCATGAAAGGGGGAGGTAGATTCACAATCATTAATCTTCCAAACTATAAATACATACTTAAATTTTATAGTCATTCATTTATCTTCTGGGTAGTGGAGAAGTTGGAGCCTTTTCCAGCAATTAGCAGGCGAGAGGCAGCTGCACCTGGACAGGTCACCAGTCCATCACAGTTCCGACCCAGAGGCAAACAACCAATCAAACGCACTCCTAGGAAGAATTTAGAGTTACCAGTTAACCAAACATGCATGTATTTGGATGGTCGGAGAACCAGGAGAGAACCCTGGGAGAACATGCGAACTCCACACAGAAAGGCCACTGTTCAAACCTCCCCCCAGCTGAGGCTCAAACCAGTGACCTTTTTGCTTAGAGGCCACGGTGCTAACTACCATGCAGCCCCTATATTTACTTCCAGGTGCTAGCTGACTGAAAGGAAGTTTTTGAAGGGTGTTGTTGCTGATACATGTATTAATAGGCACATTTTACGTTTTTTAAAGAGCCATCACACGTTTTAAACAAGTTAATTTAAATGTCACATGTTCTCACAAAGCATTTTCTAAATGTTAATTTAAAATATGCATGTATTCTTTGTTTGTTCTACAGTAGATACAAACAGTTTATTCAGCCCTATTTCCAATCTGCTTTTAGAATCTCTGGAACTTACAGTCTGAGCTTGGTATTGACCACTCAGCCAAACGTGAAAGACTAAAACAAACATCATAGATAAAATTAGGCAATGCTAAGATGTTCCTAAAACATTAGCTCTAGCATAAACATTTTATTTGTTTGCACCTACTGTCCACATGAAAGTGCATTTTTGGCCCCTGAATCCAAATAATTTGTAAACTGACAATTAGTGTGAAGATTTCACTGATTCTAGTTGGATTGTTAATGGGTGGACAGTAAAACTATCAGAATATGTGCCGATCTCTGCTTTATTTACATGCTAATGACAGACCTAGCTATGTTAGTGAACGGTGTTAACAGGACTTTTTATAAGAAAAATCAATTTTTGTAAGTTTTTCAAGAGAATTTTTTTAGATGTCCAGGACATCGCTGTAGGATTTGAATGAGCATGTTGCCTTTACAATAAAGTGCAGGATTATCTTTCAGTTCTGTCTATAATGTTGCATTCACACTGTACTTAGCTTTAACTATGTCTGTGGTTTTCACGTTGATTCAGTCTATTTTGTAAATGGTGGATGTGCTTTTATTGGGGAATGTAACAGGGAAGAACCCAGTTTTTAATGTGTACTTGGGGCATGTCCCAACATAGACAGAAAACTCTATTGTTTTACTTCTATTTACAACCCACTCAGATTGCAGACATGTTTGGGTCGTATCTGGGCTACTTTTGGCCCTTATGGCTCAGTTACAGCAAGTGTTGTGTGGGCCAGAAGTGGATGAGATGTCATTTTCCAGCCCGACTTTGATCGTGGTAAGTCTCCTGTAGGCCATATTTGAGTCCAAATATTAGTTGTGCATGTATTGTGGGGGCCAGAATATGAGAAGCCTGTCTGGACATAGGTTATGACAAGTCCCTTGTGAGCCACATTTACTCGCATTTAATAAAAAAAAAAAAAAAGTCAAGGCCAAATTTGAACCAAATAAAACTGCACATTAGGACCATATTAAGCCATATTTGAACATATTTGCTATCTGGGCATAGACATCTCCCTGAACTGATTATACCACCTCTCACTGAACAAACTTCATCAACAGGTACGACAATGGAGTGGAACAAAAGCCAATCAAGACGCGAACCGACTCAGCTGACTGACGGAAGAGGAAGTAAAAACAAACAAAGGCTTATTTATAACACCGTTATTCCCATCACTGGTAGTTTGCAATGATTGTGCTAAAGTTACTTATATTTTTGACTTGCTAGCATTGGTCCTAGCCTCTAGCACACAGCCCTGCTCTAAGCTATCTGTAATACTTGACAATTTTACTGACCTCCAACTTGTACTTTGATGTATATAGCCCACACTCCCACCGTCAAGACTTTTTCCAGAATTGTTTTTCTGTTTTGTGTGTTTTTTGGAAAGTAAAAGGCAGAAAACAAACAAGAAGAATTCTGTAATATGTGCCAACCTTTACACACCATATCATAAGCTTGTGTTTTTCAAGTAAACATACGAGTGTATGGTGGAATTTAGTTTAGTTAAAAGTGCATAAGATGCTCTGGGAGTGACTTGTCATGAGTTGTGGGTTGCTCTTGTTTTCTTAATCTGCACTTTTGATGTAGAAAAAAAAGGGTGGTGGTAAGGATAAAGGATAAGCAGTATAGGTGCCACTAAAACAGACAAAACAATTGAAATTGCTTGATCCTCTCATGCAAAACAAGGTTCTTAATAACACTTATTATAAATCCTTTGTTTACCTGTTGGTGCCTGACCTGGGTGGTAGATGAAAAAGTGGCATGGCGAGCAGTGTAAAATGACAGGCTGGGTTAATTATCTAAAGCTGCAGGGATTAGAAGCTCTCACAGCATATGATGCTTAGAGAAGTGAAGACGTACCACATGTTTTCTGGAGGCCCGACATCCACTGCTGACACAGCTGGGAAATCTGAACCAGAAATTGTCTCTATCGGTTAAAAAGCAAAGAGGAAATACTTAATTTATTTAGATTTCACACGTATTTCAATAAATGCTCTTTTATGTTCTATTACAATGCTGCTCTAAAAAGCACCAAACATGTGTTTTAAGGCATTTGCTTTGCTAAATATGCAAGTGATTATATACAACAAATTTATATTGAACATCTAATGGTTCCAAAGGAAGGAGCACACACACACACACACACACACACACATATAAGTTGATTTTAAATAGTTGCCTAAAAAAATGAATTCATTGTTAACTTGAGTGACTGATTAGAGAGAATTGGAAAGATGTGAGTTTGTTTAACTTAAATAAACTGGATAAATCTGAGTTTGCTGTAATTACATGAGGCTGTAGAAGAAACTTGATGTGATAAATTCCACATGAACTAGAAGAGAAACCTCACAAAATCTTATCTAATCCACCTTACTTGAAGTAAGTGATGAACTCAAAGTTGTCCTTGTTTTGCAGCAGGAGGATGGTGTGGACGTGGCTTTTGCTTAAATGATGTCAGATCACAGACGTTTCTGTCTCTCTGCAGCAACTGCCTGGATAATCCTCCATCTTCATCACTAATCATCATTTCACCCTTGATGGCCTCCATCTCATAGCTCCTTGTGTGAGGAAACCAGTTCTCATCAAAAAAGACAGGAAAGCATGGTCTGGCCTCCATACTGACCTCATATGAGCAATAATTCAACTTTCACAATAGTTTCAGCATGTTCTAGACATAGTTTACCTGTTAGAATGATAATTGATGAAGAAAATGAAGTATTTTATGTAAGCTATATGTTTTCAAGTTAATCCTCTTGAGTTTTGGGCAAATGAGGGGCTTTTATGATTTGGTTTCCAGAAAGTTTATTTTTTAAATTACATGACTAATATATAACCAGTACATTCCTTACTATTTGTATATAGTCTGTCTTATTCTTCCTCATGCTTAGACCTTCTTCCTGGGTTTCCAACTTCTTTTCTATAGCTGACGGAGGATGAGAAACTGAAATCCACTGAGAGGCCAGTAATTAAGTCCTTTACTGTAATTAAAACACTTAAGTCTCTAAAGGGTGTCAGCTCCTAATGAGTTGTGACATTTTAGAGGCTCTGCGTACCCAAAACTGTGCTGTCGCTGTACCCGAGGAAACGGAAGCGCTCATAGTGAGGTTAGCAAGGAAAGAAAGAAATAAATAAAGGGAGAGGAGTTGAAAGAGGAAGATGGGAAGCTTTTATTGCCCTAGAAGGAATATAATGAAACATCAGGGCTTTGTGAAAAATAGAAAAATAAAAATGGGAGGTGCAGGTAGAGAAGAGGAGGTGGTGGGGGTGGTGGTGGTTAGGAATTGTGTCTGAAATATTTTGTATGACCTCCTCCCTCGCCCATCCATCAGGCAGGCTGGCTCATTATTCTAACTAGCCAGTTCTTTTCTTCTGCAGCGGGACGCCATCAGCTGCAATCTGCATGCCAATTATCGGCCAGACCCCCTGATACCCCTGCATGGAAAATGATCTGTCAAGAAAAAAAAAAAAAGAAACGAGAAAGCGAGAAGGCTCGTGCACTGTAGCCCCAATCTCTCCACCCGCTCCCCTCCCACCCGTTTCTCTCCTTTTACACTCCACTCTTCTCTTCGCTTTCCTGTACAGCAGTGACAGGGCTTCCTAGAAAATTAATCTATGGAAAGAGAAGAAAAAAATTATAAATGTAGCTATTCTCCCAGTCCGGCCGCTCAGTTCTCTGGGAACCGGAGGGCAGGGGAAGTGGAGTTTGTGATAATTGCCAGAGAAATGGGGAGGGGGGTGATAACAAAGGGGACACTCTTCCCCTGAATGTTACACTAAGGGCAAGAGGAGCGGTCATGAAGCAGCCATCATGCTTTCCCCGCTCCCAGGTATGCTCACTTTCCCCCCTTTCATTCCCATCTATTTCATCAACAAATTACAGATGACACGAGCCGCCCTTTCTGATCACTCCCTCCATCTCTTTACTGCACCTAAATGTGCTGAATTGTGAATAAAGAAATATAAAGTCAATAGGCTATGTGGTAATCAGTAAAACTGCTTGACCCAGGCCCCTATAGACAAAGACTAATTACATTTAAAAGGCTGTTAAGCTAAAGCCATCCTCCTGCAGGTGTTAGTGCACCTAACACCTTCATGTCCTCACATTATATAAACTTACTGTATCTTCTCATCATGTTTACAATATCTGCATTTAACCACAAGAACTGTTAAGATATCACTCAAAATATCATTTTACTAATTTCTTTTGATCCATTTTATCACACTGATTTTCTTTTTATTTAATTTAGGTGGCCTAAAGTCGTTGCTCCTCCTCATCTATTATTTATATCAGTGGACATTTCTTACCAATTATGTAACAGAAGTGAATGGCATTACATATTCAGTCTTTCTCATAAAAAGTACATTACACCCAACTTATGATTGTAGTGTATTCATCCTCTAAGGGCATCTCTCTTCATATGGCCACCTTCTTGCCCCAGTGATGTAACAGAGCCTAATGCATTAACCTATAACCAGACATTTAAATATACACCATTAAAATAATACCGACCTGTATATTTTCACTTATTATTTAGATGTTGCATCATAAAATCACAGGCCAGTGATTTCCAGTCCAAATCCTGGATAAATGGGGAGGATTTGCATCAGGAAGGAGTTTGGTTAAAACTCTTTGCCATAGATTTACCCGTCAATCTACATTCAGCCCTCACCTTTCGTTATGGGCAACAGAAATGGGCTTCCTCAGAAGGGTGTCTGTTGAGATGATTTGGGCATCAGAATGCCTCCCACAGGAGGTGTTTAAAAAATCCTACTGGTGGGAGGTCTCGTTAGGACATGTCTGACTTATCTTGCTGAAATATGCAAGGCTGTCCTTCAGGACAGGAGGAAGGTGCAAATAAGTAACTGGAGGCAGCATTAATCTTCAAATAGATATCAGCATTGAAATTTTAACTCGTAAAGTCTCACAGTGAGAGAGTTAATTGATAATTACAACCTTCTTACTGATTTAGAGTATTTTCTCATTAGTTTACTAATACTTATCAGGTATTTACTCAAATTATACACTTTAGTTTTAGTCAGTTTAGTCAGTTTAAGACAAAAACAACATGCTGTCATTAAAAAAATTAGTCACAATCATGATAACATTTTAAAGCATAAATAAATATACAAGCATATAAAAAATGAATATTTCTTGCCTTTAGCCAAAGGTGTAGATTTGATTTAGACCTTGGTAGGGACATAAAAGTGGTCCACAGAGTTCCTTAGAAGACAAGATGTTTTGTTTTGGCTTTTTTTTTGGCTAAAGTGAATATAGAATTTTTTTTCTTGGTGAGTTCTGTGATTTTAGTAGTTGAAGACATCTATTATGCTTAAATGTAAATGAGTTATAAGGTGGGACTTACAGCAGCGATGCTGCAGACAGAAAGCATGGACATCTCCCCTCTTCCTGGGACGTAAAATGATAGCAACATCTCAGGATAGGGACATGCAAAATAATAAAACAAAATAAATAATTAAATAGACACAAAATAAATAAATGTGGAAAAGATCCAGATTCCTGTACTAGTCCCACAGTGGGATTAACAAAAGAATCAAATGATGAAACAAAATAAAAAAAATAAGTAAAAACCTTTTAAAATGTATTTTTTAGGGCTGGTGAAGTGAGCATGTTGTCTGTTGGTTAATTGTTTGTTCCAGCAGGGAAACACAACTGATGAATAAAATTCACTTTAAGATATTATTCCCTCTGTGTTTTGACATTCATCCTGCTGAAATGTTGCTTTTAACTGATAAATCCTGATATTTTCATCCTTCTTTGTCATATGTATTTAAGTTAAGTTATTTCTTTCTTGTAAGATTCCATCTGATCCAAAATGCTGCAGCGAGAATTCTGATGGGAATTAGCAAAACACATCATATTTCTCCAGTTTTAGCTTCTCTTCATTGTCTCCATGTTAAATCCAGGATAGAATTTTAAATTCTGCTCCTCACATATAAAGCTCTCCATGACCAGGCTAATGTATATCTCATAGTTCCATATTTTTGCAAAATAGCACTTTACTTTCAGACTGCAGGTTTACTTGTGGTTCCCAGAGTCTCTGAGAGTACAGTGGGAGGGAGAACCATCAGCTATCAGGCTCTTCTGCTCCCAGTTAGCTTGGGTTTCAGGTCAGGAAGCAGTAATCAGGGTTAAAAAAGTAAAGGGTGGTCTAGCCATCCCGTAGTGATGCTGCCATAGGCAGCATCTGCCTCCACCAGTTGGAAGTGGAGAGGAAAGGAAAGAGGGGCAACAAGCATCACAACATCCGTTCAAAACATCTAATGAGTGAGAAATTGGTTACTGGTTATAAACTGGTTTACATTTTTCTAGCCAAAGCTGCCATAATGTAAAGAACTGATTTCAGATTTGGACTGAACCAACGGCCAAACACCCACCCTTTCAAAACCAAGAAAAGAGTAACGCCCTCTAAGCTAAAACTAGCTATCACTATCAATTTAGCTTCAGTCAACACTGTGTTTTCTTTGTATTTTTATTTCCTTTGGTGACTCCCGAATGGATGAGGTGGTTGGACAATGCGAGGGACTGTACAACACAAAGTTTACTGTCTTGGATTAAAAAGCCAAATCTCTGTTGTCCCATACTTAAGAGGTGAGGCAATGCTTCTATGACAGTTAGAAAATAAATAAAGAAAAACACAAACACACACACACACACACACACACACACACAAAGCAAACCTGATCCTGATTCCCAGCCCAGAAGCCAGGCGAAAAGGAAAAGAACAGTCACTCAGCAGAAGCAGCGGAGAATTGGGTTTGCTCTGTCTGCCTTTGTGTTGCATGTGTGTGAGCTTTGATTAAAGACAGAAGATTCTTTAAGCACATTAAGGCCATTTTGTCCAATTGTTTCACGCCCTCTTCCATATCCACCCGCACAAAAGATACAGACTGCAGCACAAAGCAATGCTCACCCTCTTTACTCTTCTCTATCACACTGAGCAGGCCCAGAGCAGGCACAAACAAGCAAGGACCAGAGGAATTATGCTCTAGTAGCAGCAGTGTAATGTCTTATCAATTTAAGGGCAGAGGAAGTATTGAAATACAAAGGAAAATTAAACAAAAAGCACCTTGTAGTCTCATGTTTGGAGCTGAAAAGAATATATTTTTTAAGTAAAAAACTAACAAAACATGTACACTTCAACAGATAGCGTTGTCTTGCTAACAACATTGAGTTGTAGGAGCAGCTCCATAGCCTGCAGTGCACTTGTATAAAATAAGTTAAGTATTAAACTAACAGAACATACATTTAATTTGCAGTCATCCCTTAAATTCAAAGTCTTGGGGTGTGATACTGAAATGCAATGAACAAAACTGCACTTTAATATTCACAGAAGAAGAGGAGAAATGACTCTGTTAGCATACTCAGAAAGAGAGCTGAACCCAGGCCAGCCAGCCACCATACCCTAGAGTAATAATTAAGAATCCCGTCGCCAAGTTGTCAGTAGTCAATTACACCTCCTGTTCACTCGGGCACACAATCTGACTGCAAGCAAAACGAAGACACTGGAGCTGTCATCAGAGATGGAGAAAGAAGGAAAATGACTGAAATGAAGATTACTGTGGAGTAGGGATTTTGAGCAGGGTTTAACAGTCTCTGTCAGGAGGTGAGTGCTGAATGCGAGTGACCAGACGCCCTCCCAAACATGAAACCATTATTGCCGATTACACAGAACGGGGACTTTGGTGGTGCATTAATTGAAGCTTTGGCTCGCATCAGTTTCCAATTACTTTTATGCTAGCCTACGGTTAATGCAGCGACAATGGATGGTAGGAAGTCGCTTCACAGACGGAGAACTGGGTATGAAATGAAAGAGGCTGTTGCTGTCAGTGAGTGTGAATACAGTCAGATGTGCAAGGCAGAAAGACTGCATTGCTGCCCCATTGCCAATGGCTATGAGAATATTCAACATGCAGAAATCATTCAGCCCAAACAAAACAGCTAAATAAAGCAAAAGCTGGAGATGGCCTGCTATCCTATTGGACCCTGAAATCTAGATTTATGATTTAAGCACAAATTCGAACACCTGCAAATGAAAATTAATACAACTCAGTACATTTACATGCACAGTTAAGTCAAAATACAGGTAGAGCTCAACCCACCAATTTACCCAGACCACTATCCCTGGCTCAGAATACATGCATGGAAACAGAATAGTCATCTCTCCTTTAGAACTGCCTTAAATCTTAGTGTCATAGATTAAACAAGGTGTTGGAAACATTCCTCAGAGGTTTTTCTCCATATTGACATGACAGCATCACACAGTTGCTGCATCCATGATGAGAATCTCCCGTTACACCACCAATCTCCCGTACCAAAGCTACTCTACTGGACTGAGATCTGGTGGCTGTGGAGGCCGTTGGAGTCCAGTGAACTCATCGTCATGTTCTAGAAAGCAGGTGGAGATGATCTGAGCTTTGTGACATGGTGCATTATCCTGCTGGAAGTAGCATCAGAAGATGCTCCACTGTGGTCATAAAGGGATGGACATGGTCAGCAGCAATACTCAGGTAGGCTGTGGTGGTTAAACCAGACCACGTTGGTACTAAGGGACCCAAAGTGAGCCAAGAAAGTATCCCCCCACCATTACACCAGCAGCAACCTGAAGCGTTAATCCAAGGCATTAAAGATCCATGTTTTCATGATGTTTCCACCAAATTCTGATCCTAGCATCTGAATGTGGAGCTGAAACGGAGACTCATCAGACCAGCAACATTTCTTCATCTTCTGTTGTCCAGTGTTGGTGAATCTGTGTGAATTGTAGCCTCAGTTTCCTGTCCTTCGCTGACAGGAGGCACCCAGTGTGTCTTCTGCTGCTGGAGCTGAAGGCTTTTTCTTCCTGTTAAAGGGGAATTTTTCCCTTTCCGCTGTCGACATTCCTTGAATGCTCTGGATGGGGAACTGGATCAAATTCAAGATTTGATGCATTTTATTGATTTTCCTTAATTAGGATATTATTTATTATGAATTGGCTTGAACTGATTATGTCTGTAAAGTGCCCTGACGTGAAGTGGTGTTATAAAAATAAAGCTAAACTGAAACTGTTACAGCGAGTCAGACAGGTAATGGTTTTGGACCCCAAGATGCAGACACAGAGCAACCAGACGACAGAAGATGGGTCGATTAGAAAAGTGTTTAATGGAGGTTTGAGCAGAATCAGGAAAACAGTTTAATCCAAGTGCAGGATCCGGTGACCACAGTGGTTCTCGGCTGACCAGACAGAGCGGGTGGCAGGCAGAGCGTAGTGTGGAGCCAGCAGGAGCTGGAGATGAGGGAATGAATCGGACCTGGGGAAAACAATCCAGGAGGTTGGTGAGGCAGGACTGACAGGATCCGTAGCACCAGGAGTCTAGACACAAGACAGGATTGTAAGACACGAGTAGGATCAAGACAGAGAACTAGAGAGGCCACAATATACCAGGTAGGTAACTGGAAGATCCGGCGAGGAATGTAGAAAGGTCCGGTGTTTAAGTATTGTGGTGGTTTGATTGGTGGATGAGATCCTGGTGTGGAGATCAGCCCAGGTGAGGTGATTGCTGCCTTGGTAACTCTCCTGGCCGTGAACAGACATGACACACAAGACAGACAGAGGAAGCCAGACGCACACACAGGGGAAACAGACAGGAACCCTTCAAAAAGAATTACCAGATTACCTGATAACTTCTGAAATTACCTGATTTCTGGAGTTATCGGGTAATTTAAGTGATAATATAAACAGCAAAATCGGATATCCTTTATCACATAACTGCCATTTTTGGATTATGAGAAATTTCTCCCCAATGTTGGGATATCTACATGCATGTAAATCTGTATACCGCTGCTGTCGGGCGCAAACCTCCAATGTCCAAAACTGTTACTTTTCAAGAAAGTAAAACTATGAGTAAAATTATGTTTTTTGCAAAAATGGGCATAATGTCATCAAACTTGGTATTGTTTTTTACGTCATATATCTTTGGTTAAATATTTGTAAAACTACAGACATTAATAAAGGGTGACCAATAGTACTGATTTATGAAGGGAAAAAAAAAATCACAAATCTTGGACATAGGAGATTTGTGCCCAACAGCAATGATATCTAATATATTTGGTGTTTTTACATCTGTGCATGTGCAAAGGAATCCTTTAATGGAGAAAGTTAAAAAAAAAAGCTAAGTTTCATAAATGCTCATCGCAACATTCTGAAGTTCTCTCTCCTCTCTCCTGAAAACTTTTAAAGCCCACATTACCTGAAATAAAAAAGTAATGAAGCAAATGTAGATTTATGAGCCTTTTGCATTGCATTCTGGGATAATGGGCTGTTTGAAGTCCACAGGCCTTTTTAATATATATATATATATATATATATATAGATAGATAGATAGATAGATAGATAGATAGATAGATAGATAGATAGATAGATAGATAGATAGATAGATAGATAGATAGATAGATAGATAGATAGATTGACAGAGAGAGAGAGGACAGGATAATAATACAGGATAATACATAATAAGGATTACAATAATTATTTCATTCTCATCTTTACTTGCAATGTTTCAAATCACAGTGAATGAAAGAGGCACAAAACTGAGGCTATAGTATAGTATAGCTATAATGCTACTGATTACTATCTGCTGTCTATCAAAGTCTGGTGGAGGTTGTGCCTTTCATTACTTTTCAACACAGACCACACAAAGTAGTTTTTAGCAGAGGCTTTCACGCTGACTTTTTGTTCATTTACTTCCTTGTGAAAACTTAAGTAGCAGTAATTATTACCTTTACAAAGGGTTCAATAAAAACTCTAATGCTTTATTACCAGGACTTGCTGCAAACAGATTAAAAAGTAGGCTTAGGTAATTTGATAATTGCTTTTGGCACCTGTGTTTTGCTCTCTCCTCCCCTGTAATTGAGCAGAAAGAATCCCTCAGCAGAGTTTTTACCTTTAAAGTGAAAGCAGAGAAGGTTGCGGAGCAGCTCAGCACCCTGCCATGTAACGCACTGAAAAGGCTACGCTCTCATGTCAGCTCCACATTTGTCCCTGCTCAGCATGTCTTAGACTCAACTGCATCCAGATTTTTATCTCTAAATGAATTAGACCTTGATTTTTTGTCCAGTCAGCAAGCGAGAGCTCCACATCGTTTTACACTCTGGACAAGCAATCTGCAAAGGTATGCAGAGGAACACAAACCGACTTTCTTCTTCTTCTTCTTTTTCTCAGTGATGGCCTCAAAATTGCAATAAAGGTTCTTGACACTGATTTCTATTTATTTATTTATTTTTTCACCCACCCTTATATTCAAAGCCGTTCTGTTCCCACCTGGTCTCTGAGGATTCTTGCTTGCAGGAGGGGGAGAAAAAAGAAAATTAAAATCCATCAGCTAATGTGTCGCCTGGTAATGAAATAAGAATCTGACACTCTCTCGCATTGAAATGCAAAAGAGGTGTCCTAGTGTTACCCTAGCAATTTATCATAAAAGCCAGAGAATTTCTATTTAATATACATGAGGTACAGTGAATTATTACAGGGCTTGCCATTATAACAAACTTCTCAAAGTGTACAGACAAAAGGGTCAAGTATATTATTTTTCCTTACGTCACTCAGATGGATGATCTAAATGGTTTTCTGAAGTTGGAAATTTCACACTTTCTTTGAATATGTTTTATACTTTGTCCCATTTTGCACAATAAACCTTTTTACCCTCTATTCCTTTTTTTTATCAGAGAGAAAATGGGAGAGTAGGAACAGAAAAGTAGGGAGAAAAATGTCACCTGCTAGTAAGTGAGTGCTTTCCACCACTCTAATTCATCTCTGCCAAAAGAGCATGTCTCTGCTTTCCTTTTCTTCTGAACTGCACTAAAACGAGGCCTCTGATTCACCCAAATAGCAGCCTCCATGCAAAAGCATCACTACACACATTAAGAAAAGATATTTGTTGTAATGAAACAACTGGAACAACTGATAAAAAGATTAATCTTGTGATTCTGTGTGGTTAAAATTATCAAAGTTTGTGATTGATATGTGAGCACACCACAGTTAAAAAGTGGAGCTGTGGAGGGACAGTAGTGAATAATATCAAGTGTGTGGCTCTGTATTCTGTGATTGATGAGTTTAGTCAAACAACAGCCTAAAACAATTTATGCATTTGTCAAATGAATGATTGATGAAAATGAAGCTTATATCACCTCAAACAGGATCTGTTAATATTACCAGAAACCCTCTTTGTTGTTGTCAATATGTCCAGCACATAATAGTAAAATGATGACAGTGTTGTATTACAAATAAGCAAAACAAGAAAAAATTATATAACTCGGTGAAATCCAACTATTTTAATAGTCGTTATGATGAATTGTTTTACTGTATGAATAATATAGTCCAAATATAATCAAAAAACACAGCCGATATTAGAAAGGTGACCCAACTAAATGTACCTATTGAATGTAAAAATCAATTTTAAGTGGCAGATTGAAGTGTTTTGCCTCAGAATAAGGGCCCTCTTTTCAACATATGATTCATGTGGCCACTGATAATGTATAATTTATATAGCACATTTTTACTGACGTGGGTGTAATGCCATTATCATATTGGAGAATGTCTTTAGTTGTCCCAGGGGACATCTCAACAAATTCACTCAAGCAGACCCAGGCCAAAGATTAATGATAAACATGACAAGGACAAATTAGAATAGAAGTTAGCATGTGCCAGCCACGCCAAATATCCTGGAGCTAAATAAATAGACTCACGTTTGATCTATTCCCAGCTGTCTGATTTTATAAATATTCCAATTGCTGTTTTCATGAACTACTACAGTACATGTTTTTATACTGACAACAGGTTTGGCTGTCAAGTGTAAAATTGCATATAAGGAGGGAACGATTAGCCTAGCGCTCAGTTGTTAGCAGCACTAAATCAAAAGGCAGCTATAGTAACAGAAGTGTACCAGTTCTCACATCCCAGTGTAAAATAAAACAACCAACACCACACTATAACTGTTCAAGCAAATTAAATGTATTTGTGTTCTTCTTTAAAATAATTTAAAAAAAAATTGTCATTGTAGTTTGTAGCTACAACCAGGCGAAGAAATGTTAGCATAGCTTAGCATGGGGAAACATCTAATGTAGCCTTGTGTAAATGTAAAGACAATTCCTCAAACAGGTACCAGAAGGCAACCTTATTGATTTAAATTAAATAAGTTAGATATAAATGAACATTTTTCCTTTTCACACCAATTTAAGAGTTTTGCACACTCGTTCATTTAAACAAACAAGTTACAAAATCAAAAAAAGCTCTAGAACCAATGGTTAGCGCAACATTAACACTAAACCTGGGAGTGTTGTGAGATGAAAAAAGTATACTAAAACACTAAAACAATGCTTTAAATTCTTCATTGTGTGATAAACACTCATTTTAATGTTACCATCATATCTGCCAGTTTACTGTGGTATTTAGTATAGCACCCGAATCAGTGATGTGTGGTCAGGGGAGGCAGGTGAGGCAAAAGCTCACCTGTGATGCACAATGAAAATAAAAAAAAAGAAAAAAGTAATAATTATCAAATAATATCATTTTAATATTTGTCCTCTGATCTATGTTACAAATGTATTTTCTTTATTACTCTAATAATTTTTAAAATGATCTTAAGTAAAATAGCTGAATTTGCGTATTTCCTGATGAAATCCAGGCAGAAACCTGAGCTGAGGCAGAAATGAGCCTCACCTCACCTCTGAATGATCAGTCCCAGACACACTGGGTTGTATGGGCATGTCCGTTTCTCAGCATGTCGCCAATATACAGTTTACAGAAAGATTTCTCATAGACCATGACTTTCTACAGTATTACACAATTATTCTCAAGTTTTTGAAAACAAATAATAATTTAACTGAGGGTCAAAGCTGAATTTGTGTTCATGTCTCTATACTTTAGTTTGTTTAGAATGAATATGAAATTTTTGTAGAACACATGAATGGAGCAAATGTACTCTATTCATTGTCTCTGCTGCTTTAAAAGTTCTTTCTTAGGCCAAATGTGTTCCTGTGTGTGTTTTTGTGTTGGTGTGTGAGTGAGCGAGGAGTGCTGATGACATGAAACATTTCTAGTGGTCATTAGGCTGCCAGTTGAGTAAATATTGTGTTCTTACAAGTGTAAATCGGACTCTAAAGGAATCAGTGCCTCACCAGTCATGAACCTCACCGCATATCATCGACCAGAATGGACACAGGAGTCAGTTTGCCAAATGTAATAAAATAAATGCACATGCTATATTGCACATTTAATCCATATGAAAACCACAATATGGCCATGTCAGCTTGAGGTTCACCTGAAAGTTTTGTAAAGAAACCAGATAAGTTCAGATTTATTTTTTATCCTTTTTCAGGATCTCATGCTTATTAGCTAAAAGTTTATGCTTCCTGATTTCTGAAATGCGGATTTCCGTAATGCTGTTTTCAGATTTGTGTTACAGTATTTTACAGGGCTTTATTCCCAAGTATGGTCGCTGTCAAAGCAATGATGATTTAAATCGGATGACAAACTATAGGTGGGCATATCAATACTCTTGAATCAATACTTTGATATCTGCCAGTTAAAATATTGGATATGAAAAGTTTGACATGGCGACGATGATGAAGATGATGATGATGATGTTAATGTTAGTGATATTGATGTTGTTTTTAATATTTTACAGTTGTTTTGAGCACTATGATCTTGCAGTTGTAATTAATCTAATATTATTTGCTGTCTAATTATTTTACTATCATTTTAAAAAGTTTTTTTCATCCTATTTATATTTGAGTTACTCACTGATATATTATCATTTTATAAGCAATTCTTTCAAGTATTTCAGTTCATAAGTTAGAAGTTATTCATACTTCACATTGTCATTGTAATAAAGATATTAATGCACCCAATCCAGTTGTGTTTGGTTTTATTTACAGGACAAAAAGTTTCAGTATCGATATAAATAAAAAAGTACGATAAACTAATCGTACTGAAAAGAAAGTTGTTGGTACCACCCATCCCCATCACAAACCAATATAAGTTGCTTAGCAAGCTGGTAGACCAGCATGTGGCACTAGAATAGCTCCAGTGTGTCCTGGTAGTCATGAGACACTAACCATTGTTTAATGAGATTTGTGTTTTAATGATGCTGGAGAGCTTGAAAACTTTAGCACAAATGTTTCATACATGTGGAGACTGTAAAACCATGGCATATGACTCTTAATTTTCTTTAAACCATTAAGTGACTCCTTGTGTTGTCATCTTGGAAGCGTTCACTCTGATCAGAGTGTATTGACAAGCAGTGTCACCTGTCTGAGGAAACGAGATGTGTGAATGAACTCATGCAGCCTTTGTGGTTTCTTTTAAACTCTTCCCATTTGGTTTCCACAAATCTATTAAAACCCATCAAGCCAGAAAATGAAAATACTTCAGTAAAACACAGTTCTCTTGATTTTTTCAGAGGATCTGTATGCCTTCTTTGATTCATAGTGGTAACTTTATTGTTTTTGATGGGTCACACAATTCCCACTTCCCATCACTACTGAGGCATTAGCCCCTCCTGAGTGAATGTCACATCCAATAGAGAAAGCACTCCTCCATCTCCACCTGAGGCACCAGAGATGGATGGCCCACCACTTCATGGTGCGCTGGCTCATCTCTGCCCCGGTACAGGAGTCAGTGCTGATTAAAATACCCACAGTGGGTCCTTATTTCTATTACCAGTTCGCTCAGTCAGCCCAGACCCTCTCAATTAAAGCGCTTGGGCCCAGATGAATGAAGATGAGGGGGTGAATGGTGGCTGGCAGAATTACAAACGTTCACAGTCACAATTTATCCTCCAGACAATTAGGAACAATTTGTTTCATGCTAACTCATCCTTAAAGCTTCAGAAGGTCTTATTTGATATCAACAGGAGTAGCTGCAGCTGTCACAATCCCCTAAGTGTCACTCTGTTTTGATTATGCACAGTTGACTGCACTTTACAGTACATGTGATGATTTGCTCAATCCTACTTCAACATCTGGATTAAACAGGTCTGAAACATGTTTAAACTGGTCATGTATGGAAGGATTGAGTCAAAACTTGGGCTCTAGGACATTCCTCATACAGAATCACTTGAGAGCTTCATTTTTATATGCTACATCTTATTCTGCTGCGCAGCAATGCCCCAAACAATTAAATTCACAACGGTAATTTTTATAAGAGGTCACGAAGCAGCAGAGAAATGTGTAAGCTTTTACGACAACCTTTTAACTCCAGCTTGGAAAAGTGAAAATGGTGGCGACTTCTCAGCGAGGACGTCTTAGGCGCCGGCACAATGCGGTACAGCTCTCAGTGACTGAGCCACTTTCTTCAGCGGAACCACTAAAACTTCTGTGGCGATATTCTATTGTGCTTTGAAAAAGGGCTTTTGAAATGCATTAGCACTACACACTTTTTGAAGAAAGCCTGAGCATGGATTTGAAACACAGCAAAGCATCAAAAAAGAGAAAGAAAATAATAAATAAATAAAACCTGAATGAATTTTTCTCTTTTTTTAGAGATTTGCCCAGCCCCTTTGAGATCTCTCTTTCATTGTTTGCTGACGACTTGATGCTGCAAAGTTCTATCTATTTTTTTCCTCCTCTTCTTTTTCTTCTGCCGTGGCAAATTTGTTTTTTAGGCTCCATAAAATAGCCTTTTCTTATTTCAAGCAGCAGTGTATGCAGTGGAAAATCTTTCACATAATATATCCTTAAAAGCACATTACTGTGTCCCATACACCGTTAAGAGTTAAGAACACAGTTAATATTTACAGTTGGAGAAAAGAAAAAAAAAAAAAAAAGGAGAAAAGGAAGGATTTTGCCAGGGAATAAAACACCCCCACCCACATATACACACTCACTTTCAGTGCAGCACTTGAACAATTGCTATTCACAATCCTATCCTTAATGCCTAAGACCAACATAAAAGAAGGGAGTTTAAGAATATAGGGATAAGCCCTTTCAGCTTTTCTAAGTCTTAAGGCTGGTTTATGCTCCATGAATACTGAGCATCGGCAGCCAGTGCTGTTGCCACTCTAAATAGATATTACAATGATTTGGGAACAATGCGTTCAACTGATTCCCTCAGACACAAAAATACATATATGTGTATATATAGTGAATAGGAGGCAAACATTAGCGCTCCCTGACAATACAAGCATTTTTGATGTAGAAGGGTAGAGCACGATTAATGTCTGAGCGAGAGAAAAGGCGAGATACCACTTTGGGTGTTTGCTGGGAAAGCTGCAGCGGGAAGATGCTTTGAGAGTCTAAATCCCCCCCCGAGTACAATGCAGGGCTGCTGATACAACCAACAGACATGGGGTCACCTCCCCTCAGGGAGACAATGGAGGCACAACAACAAACCAGAGTGGGAAAGCATCGGGAGTGTGGTGGCACAAAGGCATCCAGACGAAAGGCAAAGAAAAAGAGCGGGTGGTGGGGGGGTTATGAAAAAGGAAAGAAAAATGCAATTTTCCATCGTGATTAATATTATTGCTTATTATTGCTAATAAACGTCAAGGACTGCTGAATGTCAGCAGAAGAAAGTGACCCTATCCTTTCCTGACATTACACACGCATGTCTGTGGCTCTGAATGACAGCATATGGAGCATTTAATATGCTAAAAGATTGTAGCATTGCTTGATTTAGAAGAGGGCTGTTTCACAGCACAAGAGACATATGGATAAACAGTCATCTTCTTCTTCTTCTTCTTTTGCCACTTAAGCTTTCCAAACGGCCTCAGGGCTCCAGAACAACTCCGACCCTTGTGTCTCCTCTCCCAATCCAAGATTAGCCTGTCTTCTTGTCTTAATCCAGCAGAAACGCTGCATCCTGACTCCAACACCTCTCCACAATTATTGCACTCCATAATCCCCTGCCTGCCTCCATTTTCCCTACTGCTTTAAGAGGGGTAAAGATCAGGGGTGAGCACTCATCCCCGAGCCCTCCCCTGCCTCTCACCATGGCAGTTAAGTGTCTGTGGAAATCACAGAATGAGTAAGCCTTGTGACAGCTTATTAATACTTCTCTCTTCTCAAGGGTTTACCAATGGTCAGTCCTTAAGTATACTGTACTGGATTAAAAGGATTTGCTTGTAGCTCAGGTTAGCTTCTGCAAAGAGGTATTTCAGCGTAATTCTGCTGCTCCGTTCGTACTAAGATGTCACTTGAAGGGTCTTGAGTTGCATTGTGAGGAAGGCTGATGGTCTATGAGATATAATGTGGAACATGAGGCTAAGGTCTTTTTCATGGTCACTATCTGCTATGATTTCAAGAGGCACTTGATCCTCTTTTGGGAGGAAAAGCACTTGAGTCCAGGTTTGAAATACAGCAACCAGACAAACTGAGCAGGCGTCTCGTTATTTGCTAAACTTTGATGCTTTTCCTTGTGTTTTTTTTTTTTTTTTTTTTTTTTACTGTTGTTCCAAAGAATGACCACCGCAGTTCTCTTCCACTTAAAGCTGCTGTTCACTGCAGTGAGCAACAATGACTGCGGTGCTTACAGAGATGCGCTTAAATGAATCATCCTGCTGGCTTAGCATAGCTTGGCTGCCTCTGTGCTCTGGATGTCTTTAATGCGTTTGTTTGCCTGCAGGCCTCTCCGATTCTTTCTCCCTGCTTTCTCTGCTTTCTAGCCCGGATAGATTACGCGTTTATATATATTTATTTCAAAACCTAAATGGACTTGAATCGATCAATACCTCATTGTGTGTGTGACGAAAGCTGCACAGGAGGAGGGCTCCCAATATGACAGATGTTACAATTCAGATTTTCTTTTCATTCTTTTTCAAGTAAACACAATGGCATATCGAAAGGCATTTCAAAAGCTGTTTTAAATTGATTTAAGTTAGCTCCTTGTTATAAAGCTGTGTGTTCACAAGTATCACAGAGATGACTGGGAATGGAAAAAGAGAGTAAAAGAAAGCTGCCTCCTCCAAGGAGTCTAAGCCATTGTAGGCTTCTACCCAAGCTTTAGATTTAAAAAGGGACCAAGCCTAGACAGATTTGCTCAGAAGTCTTTTCAGAAGATATTTTTTGAGCTGGAGATAGTCATCATGGAGAATAAACAACTTACTTTCAGAGAAGGGAGGAACATGAAAGAATATGGAGGCAAAAATGTCCCACTGGTAAGGAAATCAAGGAAAATAGAAGGGCATCAGAATCCTCTGAGCCTCCATATCAAATGTCCCACCCGATTTAGAATTCACAATGAAAAAGACAGCACTTGTGCATAATATAACGATTGACATGACATATCACTAGCAGAGGAAGTAAAATGGGGAAAAGAGACAGCCTTTTATGTTCAGAAAATATGATATGATTAAGGCATTTCATGCTGGAAGCTACTCATATTTTTTTTAGCTTCAAAAGGTAAAATCTTAAGTTTTCCATATTTCTAGTCCTCCACCATATTGTTCAATATCTTCAAAATTTATTATGCTGCATAACTGAATTAAATGACAGAAGCACACTTGAGTTGGAACCTGGGTTGCCCTGTCTGCAGGGACAATACCGGGGTTTTCATCCAGTCTCATCTGCTCTATTTAGTCAACATGATTTTTGGAGCTTGTAATCTGCCATGCCTCATTCAGACAGGACGATGAACACAAATATGATGCATCGTCAAGCTGTGATGGATGGAGGAGGAGGAGGACAGAGGTGAGAGGATGGGTTGAGTTTCTTGGAGGGGGAAAGGGGAGAGATGTCTTCTACTCTAAGCTGCTGGAGCCTCAGAAAGAACAAAACATGCAATTAGAGCTGCAGCACACTGTGAAGTGGTCATTACTAGAGCTAATGAGCACGCTATCTGTTCACACATTAAAGTGCTCGCTAACGAGGGCCTGTTTATCATCGAGCAAACACAAGTCATCACATAATCCTATCTTCGGTTCTCTTATACCCTCCCAGAGAGGAGCAGGAGAGAGGCTCATTTGGACAGGACAATAAAAGAATCCAAAACAAGGTGCGAGGATTTGTCTCCAAAGGAACTTAATTTGACTTGAACTTAACCAGAAAGAAACACTTTGCGTCTTTTTAATATTCCAAGAGATTTTTATGCTCAGTTTCTTAACACTGCATAAGACTGAAGAGAAGGGTTGAACAACGTAAGAGGACTTCACCCAAGTTTTAACAACTCACCAGCTGCCACAAGAGGGCACTGCAGCCAAGCATTCCCCCCTCCCCAGCGCTCTTTCTGCTGTGTGGCATCCCATACTGTAGGCTGATAAAGACAAGACAACTGATAGTTGCATCAGATAAAAGGGAAGGGAACGCACTCCATAGGGTTCACAGATTCCTAAACGCTTGTTATCTGTTTGATTCATTCCTGATTGCAAAATTTTTCAAATCCTCCCACAGGGCAAGCAACCTCTTGCTGCTTTGGCAAGAAAAAAATACCCCCACCATCTCCAAACACGTGGCGACCTTCTATTTACCCTAGGGGCAGTCGGAGGGGATAGAAAAGGAAGTTTAGTCTGTCACTGTCTCTGAGCAGAAGTGTAAAATTTTCACAATGAAACTGAAATCTTCCCCATTCAGCAACTTCAACAGCAAGAAGAGCTTTACTGTACAAAAAAGAAAGTGAAGACGAGCATTTGTTAAATAAAAAGAGACTGAATACATCTGTATTCAAATAAAAGAACGAAAGAAATAAAGAGATGATTTGGATTTATTTTTTCTCCTTCCTGCGTGTTTGTTTCCCTCCAGCCTCCACAGGGTGATGTTCTGGCAGTCACCAATGGATGAACAAGTTTTTTCCTCCACCATTGTTGTATCTGAACTGCTCCGCTGTGACTCATCTCATACCCTGTAATTATGTTGAGGAGAAAACAGACTTTAATTGTCTTTAATTGTGTAGACTTAAAAAAAAAAAAGGAAAAAGAAACTGCCTAGAATAAAGAGTTTAACCTTGGCCAGCGATTTTAACCACACAAGCCACAAATACTTGACACCTGAATAAAAAAAGAAAAATGTTTTTCAACATTTCAGCATTCGCTGATTTTAATTTTGATTATCTGAAAGTTAGAACATGAGTTTACATGGTTCTTTCTCCTTGACATGATCCATTTAAATAAAAATAACATAATTAATCATTTCTAATTGCTAACTGGCGATGGAGCAGACCCACTGTAAAGGAGAGAGCATTTCTGTTGTGCATCTTAAAAGAGTCCTCCTGATTACTTCCTCCCTATTCATCATGTTGTCATCTGGCCTCAAGGCATCAATAAACAGCTGTCATGAATCCAAGCGATGGGAAACCAGTCAGCTTCCACAGGACAAAAATATTAATGCCATTTTATTGTTTATTACTTTATCATAATATTATATCTAAACTGGCAGATCAGGAAGTCTCATGTTTGATTATCTCACAGGTTTCTGGTAAAACTGTGTTTCTATGAAGGAGATTAGCATCTAGCAAACCTGCTGCTATCTTAATCTGTTTTTTTTATTTTTATTTTTTTTATTTTTTTTATTTTTGTGGCATAATAGCATATGATATAGTCTTTCAACTGTTACTTCAATGTGTGTCTGTGTGCTGTATGCATAGAGAGATAAACACAGACACAGATGCACGGTGTGATGTGCGATCAGAAGCATCAGAGGGTTTAGCTGCAAGTAGCGCTGGCCCCGGGGGACTGCTGCTGTGCCTGTGCAAACATGTGGACTTCGCTCTGCCACCTGGGAGCGCAAAAAGGGGAAGACAATCAAGATCAGCCATTCAGATAATCTCTGTTAAGGACACTACATGCATTTAGGCTGAAACGTGAGACTAGACAGGAGTTGGTTTTTTTCATTTGGACATGTTTGTTTGGCATCTAAATCAAGAGGCAACCGGTTTCTGCGACAGTCTGCCGGGGGGAGAAAACAGAAAAGGAAAACTGGGACTGAGCTTTCCTTTGGAGCATAAATAAATTCACTATTAAATAGGGCAAAAATCTAAGCGCTGAAGCAATTTCAAAGCAGCCATTTCGGGGTCAGTCTCATCTCAGCTGTGATGGGCAGCAATCACACTGCAGGCACACAAATGATGCTTAAGCACAATTAACCTGGAGGGTGTGCCATGTACATCAACACCATTCAATCTCACTTTCATATCACCAACAAGTTAGAAGTTAAGAGATTGTCTTGGCTCCTCTCTCATCAAGCATCAATAATTGATTGAGGCCTCTGGGACACATTGTGTATTGTGTGGTTCCAGCGTGATCGGCAAACGAACACCTCGCGTGGGAGGAGAGGGCACCCACTGGTGCTCTGCTTGACCCTACCAACCCTCCATTATTTATTACAGCAAAAAGGATCCTGGTGGACGGGTTAAGGAGGTCAGTCCACATTTAGTGCTCTCTCAACCGATGTCCCAGCGGTTTAGATTGAGTATTTCGCGCTACACTGCCTCTCCCCACATGCCCTGATTTCATATTAATATCAATCTTCTTTCTAGCCTTCTCTTCATTGAGATTAGCACCTCTCATTTTTCTGTTTTTACCTCATTGTTACATCAGTTTTAATCTAAGAGGAACAGTGTGAAACATACTGTTTCTAGAAGAATATAATCCTAAATGGGTACCTTTAGGAGCATCAATGTCAAATCTCAAACCAACTCTTCAACCCATGCATGCACAAGTCCAATATTTCCTTCTGTTGGGTTTGTGTTAGGAAAAGCAGCATTGTTGTGCAGCTTTAAGACTTAAAATCAGACAAAGAGGGATTGACTCAAAAAGCAGCTTCTTGTTGCTGTTTTAGCATGCTAACATCGCTGCTGGCTAAAGATTAGCAAAAAGGTCTGTAGCAAAAGTCTCGACCACACCATATCAGTCTGCCGTGTCACTGCACCATTGTTCAGCACTGACACCAGCATCCCACCCAGACATGAGCAGGGTCAAAGTTCAAACCTCCAACACTCATGCAGGCGCTAACAAATCACATCAAAATGTGACCCCAGGCCCTGAGGCTAAAACAATGAGGTGCAACAATCTGAGTCCCTAAATGCATTGTGCCTAAGTGCAGCAATAATTCAGAATGAAAAAGTTGTACCTGGGAAATAATGACATGGAGTCATCAATCAAAGGCCTACAAAGCTGAGGCCAAAGCACTGCAAGCAAGTATGGCAAGAACAAACCTTTAAGTCCCTTATCAGCTGATGAAGGAAATTACATGGTTGCAGCCCTGAAACATTTAATTAGCAATTTATGTAGAATTAAGCTGCATCACATATCTGCCACCACTTCTCCACAACTGCTCTAAATGCCTGCAGCCGTTCACAGTTTCTGCATACTTCTCTCTGGTCTTTTGTTTCTGTTGCTTTCTGGGTTTTGCTTCTGTCTCATTGTCCAATCTTACTTAAACTTCCTGTCACAGATATCCTGATTTCACAAAACAGCTCATAACTGCTACAACATCTGAGGGCACACACCAAATTAAATTCAACAACTTGACAGATTTGGAAGATTTTCCAAAGGGAAGATCCCTTCTTTACAGCACAGCTTTCCCCCGGCGATCACAATCATAAGTGTGTCCATTGTGTATGAGCGTGCACACGTGCGTGCGGTTGGTAAATTTGTCTCGCTGGGTCACCTTGAGCATTGCGGTGCACATGGCATGAGGGTCCCCTTGCCGGCTCTGGTGCGCTTCGCTGAGTACTTCGTCAAGCGCGACACTCCCACTCCAGCAGGGATTTCCACACACCAACACTTGAATCTTCCTCTGGGCCTCCATTGCTAACCATTAGCGGTGGATTAGGAAAGCAGTTAAACGGAATAGGAAGGGCTCTGGGGGGGCTAGCTATCAGGTGACTCTAATAACTGAAGTCCTCAGATGACCATCTAGGGTTATGAACTCGATCAACTCTTGATTTAAACTTGCATATAAACCTGTACTAACCAATTGAAAGCTGTGAACTTTTCAGGGTAAGAATAAGCTTTAGGTTTCTTAAAATGTGGCCTTCTTTCAACTCATCAGTGGCAGTGCTAAAACAAGACAAATTTACTCTGCACTGCCAGAAAATTCTTTCACCATCAACAAGTAATCCATCCATTTTCTCCCCCTCTTAATCCAACTCAGGGTTGTTATCAGGTAAGCCATGGCAAAGACAAAAAGTCAAACCATGCACCTTTAATTTCAGTGTCAATTTAAAACTCTTAATTAATCTAGCATGCGTGTTTTTCTAAGGTGGAAGGAAGCCAAAGTTCTCAGAGAACCCACAAATACACAAGGCGAACATGCTAACTCGTGCTAATCCCAACCAAGATGCCAGCGGGACAGTGCTAATCAGCACACCACCATTCAGTCCTGAAAATGAAAACTTTTATGTTTTTTATGTATAAAAACAACAACAAAGAAGCATCAGGACAATGAAAGTCCTTAAGACCAAGCTATAAGTGATGTTATGTGCTGTATAGAGGCTTCAGAGACTGTGTCGAGTACTGAAGGAAGTTTCTGTGATGCACGCATCAACGTGTCGTTTAAGAGGAGTCATGTTATTGATTACATCCGATACCTTTCTACCTGGCTGACCCGGCTGGTCTAAGGTGTTAAGATCTTGTTGATATTCTTGTATCTGCCATCTCCCCCCCTCCCCAAAAAAAACCAAACAAACAAAAAAAACCATCATTGAGCTATACACACAAGCACATTTATTGTCCTCTGCCTGTTTATTCCAGAAGGGAAACAGAACAGGAATTTTACCTCTACCGACATTATTATTTTATGACATAATGCTAGAGTTTTGTCCAAATGATGGTTTGCAGACATAGAAGGCATTCATAAAGCTAGTTCAGTTTACTATACGTGTATAATATATTACCATAATATTATAACTATTTTATCTGGCACCACTTTAAATTAACATAGTGTTTTCCTTTTCTTTTTTTGATATATTCTCTCACGTATTTTATTTATTTATATTTCATTGAGTTATTTATTGATTTACTTACCATTATTCATGCGTTTTTCGTATTAACTATTCATCATTAATTTACTGTTATTTTCATCTAATATATTATATTTTATTCCAGTCTTTTACTTTTGTTCAGGGGTTCAAGGGGTTAAGATCAAAGCTGTCTGTTTTACACACTTCAGGTGGTTTCTTATGCACATGAACACTTTCTGAAGCAAATGGCTGGAGTGCTTCATGAAGCTTCATTGGATCATCACTATTAGCTAAACTACTGTGAATGGGAAAAGATTTCTCAAGGACTTTTGCTATATTTAAGGCGCATTGAGTGTTATAAATTTTCTTTAGCGTTTAATGTAGCATTAGCAAGCACTATCATCACAGTAGCTGTTTTGTCACTGTATAATGATGATTTATTGACAAACAGTTGCAGATTGAAGAGAGATGAAGCAACCTGAAGTTGTTTACTTAACGACTTCAGTTATGACTCAATATCTCCTCTGGGTATTATTTTCCTCTGCCTAAGGGGTTTAAATCGAATTTTCAATCTAATTTCAGTTTAGGTTGTTGCTAAATTTTTCTGAGGTCTGTAGAACTTCAATTCAGCAGTGTATTCATTAGCTAGTTGCTAATATGCTGATCTGCAGACACTGGGCTTCTCAAAGTTGTGTTAATATTTTCCTGCTGGCTAAGACTTCAAATTCAGGGGAACAGTGAGTCTAAAAAAAAAACAGCTGTAGGCTGTAAAATGAAAGAAAAGGTTTAAAAAGATGCTTAAAAAGCTCTGTAAAGCTAAGCTGGTTGTTGGATAATTATGATCATATTCTCTGTAGGTCCCTATATATAGCATTGTAGGCCATACTAGATTTTAAAATAATAAATGCATCAGTGGGTTTCAGGCTTTGCCTGTAAATGTGAATTAAAAAAGGGAAAAACAGGTCCAAAAGCAAAGCTGTTAGTATCTTTAGTGGAAGCTGTTACATTGTGACCACATAAGTAGCCTGCAGGCCTTGTGACTGTGGTCCACTGAGGTGTAACCAAGTGAATCAGAACGTTGGGGCTGTATTTGTCAGGAAGACAAAGGTCTGGTTTTCACACCGAGGTCACAGTTGCATGGAGAAGAAAGACAAACCCCGCCAGGTAAATAGGATGTCATTGTGCCATAACAAAAGCATAGTCTTAACCCGGTGACCTCATCAGCTTTGGGGAATGCGTCTCTATTCTCAGTCAGCCATCAGAAGAGGGAGCCTTGCTCTTCTCATGACACTGCCCAGACACCACAGGTATTACTTCCCTCGGGGTTGCACTCACAACAGGATACAAACCCTGCAACTTGTGGTAACATGAGTGTTTACTTTAATGACTTCAGTTATGACTCAAAGAAACACCGCTCTCCTTGTGAAGAACATGTGGCAATACGTTAATAAGAATTCATTCCATGATGTGATGATAAGATTCCTGTGACCTATATCACAGGTTTAAAAACCAACTTCTACTGAACTGCAGCCATCTCCTTTCCTCTCCCCTCACTGGCCCACATTTCCTTCAAAGCCCATCAAAATGACTTTCAGAAAACGCAGTATCACTTGTTCTGTGATCACGCTAATCTGAACGCTTTAGCAGATTGAGAGCTTTGAGTGCTGAAAGCAAAGGCAACTCAATCTTAGAATTTAAAAGGCTTTTTTTGCCTCATACAGCCTGCAGCCAAATGGCACTTGTGTTCTGACACGGCACATAAACACACACAAAAGAAGTTATTAGCGTAGATGCAAATCAAATTACTAGCAGTGTAAACTGCTATTCCTCCCTGCACTTGGGCCTGTAATTACTCTGGCTTATAGGACTATAATGAATGCTAATGACACACTACTGCAAGGCCATCAGCTAACACTTGTGTGAGGTTGGGTGATTTTCACTTAAGTTATAAAAGCCCATTTTGGTCTGTATAGCTTCACATTTACTCTGTGCTCGGTGCAAGACTACAGAGCACAAGAACTTTTAGTCAGAAACACATGCCTGGAATATATTTCAACAGCAAATTACTTAAAAATTAGAGGCCATAATTGGATGCATTCAACCATATCATATATAAAGCACATTTTTACATTTCAAAGGGGATTACAAATTCAGCTGCACAAAGACTGCAAGTGGAAATAACAACAGCTGCACGTGCCAAGGAACAAGCATTCGTATGCATTCCTTATTTAATCTAATTTCTCTGGGGTGTATGTTACATAAAATAAACATCATGTAAAGATCAGATTACATTCAACAGATGGACAAGACTTTGGAATACCAATAAAAAAATAATGAACAAATACCGTAGCTCTGATGTGCTGCTGCAAATGGAAAACATTCATACAAGCACATTTACCTGCACATGAAAGTTAATTTATTTCCACAACTTTTTTATTTCACAATTGTTGTGTTTATTTATTTGAGCCTCTGATTTTAGGAAATCCATTTCTTCTCAATGTCCAGTAAATCACAGCTCAGCATCAATGACGATTAATCTCTATGCATTGAGCATGACCGAATCCTTTTTGAAGAGGTATAATAAAAGTGTACAGGATACATTAGGCCACCATACAATCATTAAACATCAGTTTTTAATTATATGAATTGTGGTCTTTAAGCATTTTGTTATCTAAAACTCAGCTTTTCAGACTAACATATAGCAAAAACAATCTAATGATTTATCCACACAGTCATTAAACATGAAGCCAAGCCCACGCTGTACAGTACAGACAGTGTTTTTTCTCTTGGCTTTGGAGGCCCTCCTCAGTTTTTATGGCTAGCTGACTTCCACCTGAATGTGTTCCTAAGGCAAAAGGTTAAAGGTTTTAATCACTGGACTCTCTTACTACAGGTTCCAGACCCTCCGTTTGTGTCATGTCTACAATGAACTTTCTCTACATGGCACAGCAAAAGCAAACAGTATCACAAACCAATGAACACATATCACATTATAACAGTTAGCACTGTCACCTTAAAGCAGGAAGGTTCCTGGTTCGAGCCATGCATGTTAGGTTAATTGGTGTCTAAATTCTCCCTGGAGTGAGTTTGTCTCTCTGTGTTGGCTCTGTGATGGACTTGTTTACCTGTCCAGGTGGTGATAAACTCCAGCTCACCACAACCCTGCAGTGATGTTCAGCATTGTGTAGCATTACCTCTTCTTTTAACAACTGTCTGCATACGTCTGGGAAGTGAGGAGACAAATTGCTGGAGTCAGATGCAGGATTCTAGCTGCTCGACAGTCCTGCACCTTGGTTGCTGGATTTCTGCTTCCATGATGCTCCAGATGTTTTGTATTGGTGAAAGGTCTGGACTGCAGGCAGGCCAGTTCAGCAACTGGACTCTTCTGTGAAGCCATGCTGCTGTGATGGATGCAGGATGAGGTTCAGCATCATCTTGCTGAAACCTGCAAGGCCTTCCCTGAAGGAGACATTGTCTAGATGGGAGCAGATGTTGCTCTAAAACCTCCATGTACTTTTCAGCATTGATGGAGCTTTAAAGATGTGGAAGCTGCCCACGCCATAGGCACTAATGCAACCACCTCTTATGGTATGGGGATCTCATGGGGGAATGACGCTTTTCACCTGTCCACTGATAACAAGCTTTAGTCTGCAGGACACGGCGTCCATGTTTTCCAGAAAGAATTTCATATTTTCATCCATCTGACCACAGAACAGTTTTCTACTTTGCCTCAGACCATTTTTAATGAGCAGAGAACATGGCTGTGTTTCTCGATCCTGTTTACATCTGGCTTCGTCTTAACATGATGGAGTTTTAACCTGCATTTGTGGATTTCAGGTAGAACTGTGTTCACAGTCAGTGGTTTCTGGATGTCTTCCTGAGTCCATGCAGTGATTTCCAGTAGAAAACCATGTCTGGTTTTGGTGCAGTGCTGATGAGGACCCCAAGATCACCAGAATTCAGTTTGACCTTTAGCATTGTCCCATGTACACAGAGATTCCTCCTGAATTTGAATCTTTTGATTTTATTATACACTATCGATAAGGATCTTCAACTTCTTCACAGTTTAACTTTGAGGAACATTTTTATCTCATTTCCATGCTTAAGTAACACGTGACCACAAGTTATTTTTCTCTAGAGATGTCACAAATCCTGTTAAAAAGTTGTTTTGTTGGAAAAACAACAACAACAACAAAAAAAAAAACTCTTTCACCATGTAGCGCAAGCACCTTCACTTTAGTCAACCCAGATTTATTATTTACATTGTCACTTATGACTATTCAGATTTTTCAAAGGACAGTACAGTTATTCAAATGGAAAAAATATCATGCCCTTGTAAAATCTATGCATGTTGTATAGATTTTGTCCAGTAGATGAGTTAGTAGAACAATCAAAGCTTAACACATTGAACCAATTTTATGAAAAGCTTCAATGCTTTAAGAAAGCCTCATCTGGCTAAAGTAAAGCTAGACAGGGAAAAAGGAAAACATAAAAGATACACAGAGGGGAAAAAACAGAAGAAAGATACACACTGAAGAGTCAATCTGAAAAAAAAAGACAGGTTAAAGTGAAAACACTTGAAATAGAAATACAAATTCCAAACTCAAATGAATGAAAAACCAATAGACAATGACAAAACCCTTTTAAAATACAGGTTACCAGGTTTGACATAAAGAGTCCATAGGAATGAATAAACAATCAAACAAAAAACTTTATTTTAAGCATGAAGTTGAAAACTCAGTGAACTACAGCACCTTTTAAAATTCCGAGCTACATTTGAAAAAATCAAAACCTAAATTCAAGATCTAAGAAGCTTATAGTGAAATGTCTTGAACCATACACAGTATTTTCATTCAGCATGTCTTTATGCCTAAGCAGCATTTTGAATTTTAATACGCAGGGACATGTCTTCACCTCGGTCTGCTGAGAATATGCTTATTGAATGATATCATCGGCTTATAGGTAAACCAGACAGCACCTCAGATTTCTTACCACAAACAGTAGAGCAAGCCAAAGCTCCCAATCATCTGCCTGAATAAGGGATTTTTTCTGACCCAAGGTAAAGGTCGCCAGTGCAGAAGAAATGCTGCAGTACAGGGAATCCACGGTCCGTTAAAGTCTGTGTGGATGACCCAGAGATAAGGACTGGAGGAGGAAGTGGAGAGGACAAGGAGTTAGTGAGTGTGCATTGCGTTCTACTTGTGATCTGAACAGCTTACGGGATGGAAATCAGAGCCAGCAGCCCACTATGATGTGTCTAAAAGAGCTGAAAATAGCAGTGGCTGGTCAAAGAGAAGGAATGACCGTCAAGTGCAAAGTCTACAGGGCCGTAGTAAAGACGTAGCACATTGTAGCTGGTAGGTGATGACAGGTATAATATACACTACTTTGTGTAGCTTACTCTCTGTTAATATTCTACCACAAAAAAAGAGAAAAGTTTCACCAAACGTGTTAACTGTTGTAACTTTGTTGCTTTAATATCACTATTAGATATTATCTTTCTCTATGTTTCATTTATAGGGAAACCTCCATAGCTTCACCTCCACAGGTTTATATATATATATATATATATATATATATATATATATATATATATATATATATATATATATATATATATATATATATATATATATATATGACCTTGAAATAAAAAGGCCTTTCTGCTAATTCATTTTAATTTTCAAATTTGAAATTTCAAATTGAATTTTGGTACCTATTTGCTGGGGCATGTTTGGAAAATGAAATCTTAAATGTCATTTTCTTTATCATTTTAATTAAGTTATAAAATGAGCAGTCTTGGAGAAGAAAATGAAAATGCAGTTTGTATTATTTATTATTTATTTTATTTATGAGTCAAAAATGCAGCTATATTCTGAAAATAAAAAAGCATTTCTGTTAATCCATTTAAAATTGAAATAAGGTACAGAATCACTTTCATATGACACAGCTGATACACCAGACTTTAATAAACAGACTCAGAAGTCTGGTGGGCCTCTCAAGTACTGTTCCTAAGTGGTTTTATTCCTATCTCACATAGAACATTAATTGTAAGTATGGATACATGCTCCTCAAAAATCTATGAAGTCAAATGGGGGTGTCCCAAGGATCCATTTTAGGCCCAATTCTTTTTAATTTGTACATGTTGCCTCTTGGGGATGCCATCAGGAGACACGGCATTGATTTTCACAGCTATGCTGATGATACACAGCTTTACATCACCGTGTCTCCTGATGACCTGCAGCCAGGTAATATGCTTTTAAACTGTTTTTAGATATAAAATCATGGATGGCAGATAACTGCTAAATCAATTTTAACGGCTCAATCAGGACAAAACTGAAATTTTAATTATCAGTCCTGAAGACAGGAGAGAGATAATTTTTATGAAAATTACATAATTTCAATCCTTCTCAGTGTGTGAGAAATCTGGGTGTTCTGTTTGACTCTGTGTCACGCCCTCACCTGGTCCATCCAGGCACCACAGCCACCACACTCTGGATTACTCATCTAGTCACTCTCTCCTTACCTGCAGTCCCACAATCTCATCACCCACACCTGTTTTTAATTCCAGTACCCGGATTTATAATCTCCAACTTTACAGTCACTGATGGTCGGTTGCTACGTTGCTACATGCCTGGACTACTCCTCTTGCCTTTCCCTGCTCTGTGGCTTCTGGATGTCCTGTCAACTCCATTCCTCCTGTTCACCTGTGTTGCAATAAAGTATGTTAACCTTCTCCTGTCTCCTAGAGGTCCAACAGTGACACTTTGAGCTGGATTTTACTCTAAACATTTTTATTTTATGATATCTTATTTTATTATATTTTTATCTATTCTCTTACTTTTTATAACCACATTATTTTATGAAGTTCTTTATGTGTATTAATTAATTTATTAATTTATTCACTTATTTTTTTATTTAGCTCCACTGTTTTTCTCAGTGGGGATCCTTTGCACCAGGAAGTTGCCTGTTTGGTCTAGGGGTCATTGCCGCAGTGATCCCCTTTGACAGGATGGCTGGGGGTCCTGCACTGCAAACTACAGTTATGCTGTGGAATGTGACCTGCCCTTGTCTGGCTGGTTGTGGTGGGTGTTTGCGAACATAGGTGGGCTGGCTCCTGGTGTGATTGGATCCCCAAGACATCATTTCCTCACGGTATATACAGTATATATATATATATATATATATATATATGGAATGCAAAAATTTGCTAAGAAAGCTAGCTAAAAGTTGCTATAGAATCTTGCTTATCTGGACAATAAAAAGGCAGCATTGCATTGATGACAACTATGAAGGTAACTAATTCAGGAATTGCGTCAGCCAATTCTTTGGTTGGTCATGCAGCCTACTGAATAGGACAGAAGAGCCAACTGATATTTCCTTGTCTGTGGTTAAACAAAATGTCCCAAAATTTAAAGTGTTGCAGAATTTATGTCAAATTTACTTGAAAACTGAAATTTAAATACATGACTTTAGGCTATGTAAGAAAATAATTGGATGCTGTAGACAGAGGCTAAAGCATCTCAACATAGCTGGCCTCGGTTTGAGTTCTGATACAAGGCATTTCTATATCATTCTCCTCTTTCCTGTCAAGCTAATGAAGTGTCTGATCCTCAACATTGCATCAGAAAGAAGGTCACTACACTACTGTACTTTGAAATAAAGGCCACTTATGCACAAAGATTTTGTATACGTGTGCAGCATTTTACTACTGTGAGAGGATTATGCTGTGTTCTCTACTTTCTGCTATGTGATGTTATTATAATGAAACAAGTAAATTGTGTACCCATGAAAAGTGTCCAAAGTTGTCCCGCCCTAACCTGGTCTGCCCAAGCCTTTTCTGCCTTTCCTCAGTAATCACTCCCCTTATTGCTCACACCTGTCACAGATCAGCCACACCTGTCTCCCTTTCACCCGTGAGCCCTTATATACCCCAGCACCACAGTCACTCCCTGTTGGACATAACCTATGCACTTCATGGACTCACCCCGTCGCCGTTCCTGGTTTCTGTCCCTCCAACTGACTCCTTTAGTTCTGTCTAAGTAAGACCTTTACCTTGTATTCATGGTTGATGATAAAGAGCGGTTAACCTGCCCTTTTCTCTGAGGAGTCCTGCGTTACAAAAGTGGTGTTTTAGAGCAAATGTTTCAACCCAGATGACATTTTTTTCCAGGAAAGTCTAGAATATTTTAGCAATAATTGCCAAATGCACATACTTTTTTGAAATGTGTTACTGACACATTCAAGGCATACTGTAGCTAAGTGTGTCACTCAACTTTTGTTTTCTATGTTCTAATCTGATTAAGTATGAGATTAGCATATGATTGCATTCTGCTTTTATTTTACACACCTTAAAAACTCTTTTGGGATTCAATTTTAAATCAGTAATACAAAGGTATATTCTTTATGATCCAAAATGGAAAGCTGATGATCTAAAGTTTACATTCCATTAGGTTACAGGAAGTGGCCTTTTAGTGTCATAAATTGTTTACTTTCCTGCTACTGTGAACTAGAACTACTCTAGAGCTACTCAGAACAGGCTAATGGCCTTAGGTAATAAAACAACTGCTTTACACAACAATATAATTAGTTGAGTGTTAAAGATGCAGCAATTGTGATGTTATAATCTGTGAAATACACCAAAGAGCATATAAAACTCATAACAACCAGAGGTGTGTGATTGTAGTAAAGAAGTACAATTAAGTTTAACGTATGTTGAAAAATACATCAAACAAAATTGAATATGATGTTTGAGCCAACATGTTATTCTTAACTACAATATTCTTTTTTGCCATTTTTATTGAAGTTTCAGTTCCAATAAAACCCTTTTCTGTTTCATCTATGTCAGTATAACAAAGCACAATTACCTTGGTGAGTATCCAAGAACATCTTTTCTGCTGCTGGGGATGAATTTTTACAACAATTTTTTTCAACAAAGCACGTGGAGTAAATCTCAGATCAAACAACATTCTGGAAAGTTGGGTCTCAACTTAAATAGTTGCTGTCAAAGAGGCTGCAGATAGGAAGAGGAAGAGAAGATTGTCTCAAATGAAAGATACTCCTTTGAAATCCTATTGAGCTATTTTCAGTGTGAACCCTGAAAAAAGGGGAGAGAAAAGAGAGCACTGGTAAAGGTCAATGTGAACCCAGATCAGAGAACCTGAAACATGGCGCAAAGATAAAGGGCCCGGTGAGAAATATCAATTACACCTTGACATTTTCCAGAGAGACAAAAGAGGCCTGTAAAATACCCCCATAATGGTGTGTGCAGCAGCTGCTGCAGCATTTTCAAAAATTACCAAGACTTTTAGCTGCACGCTGTCAAATTAAACCTTTGCTGTTCATCAGAAATATATTAAAACAGTTAACATCTTCAAATGCACAAAAGAAAACCACTCTGCCATGGCATGAATTTATTTTTTGGGCCTTAATCCTAAAATGTTGTCTGCTCTACCTGCCTGAAAATTTTAGGCATATGTCTCTGTTTATTTCAGAGTGGCTCTCTGTAAGCTTCAGTTTTATGTGCACCAATATTTTAGCATTCCTGAGGTCCTTAAAGTTTCCTTGCAAGTTACTCCACAAGCATAATGCTTACATCACACCAATAATAGCTAATAAATAATAATATAGCCTAAAAGATCAGTAGCAGGACATTTTTTTTTTTCAGTCCTTGGTGCCTATCACAGCTGCTATCAGGTAAGAGGCGGGTTACACCCTGAACAGACTGCCAGTTTGTCAAACGGTCAACACAGAGAGAAACAACCACTCATGCTCACCTCTAGGGAGAATTTAGTAACACTAAATATTCTAATTTGAATGTCTTAGGACAGCAGGAGGAAGCTGGAATACCTAGAAAGAACCCATATGCACAAAGACAACTTGCAAACGCCACACATAAAGGCCCCAGTCGAGGGTTGTACCAGGAACCTCCTTGCTGTGAGCTGACGGTGCTAACCACCACACCTCTATGTAGACCAGAGTTAAGTCTATTAAAAGAAAATTGTGAAAAATGTAATCAGTTTAACATTTGTGGTTGGGATCAGAGTTGCTTGGATTGACAATTGTCCAGTTTCCAAATGTGGATATTTTAATCTCTTAAATTGCCAAAATGAGGTTTGGACTTCCTGATTATTGTTTTGTCTCAGAAATGGTCTGAAAAGTGTCCAGATGACCTAAATGCTGAGGCAAAGGTTCTGATAAGAATTATCAGCAGATATCATATTAATCCACTTTAATCTTCTTCATTGGCTTGCCGTTAAATTCAGAAAAAAAAAAAAAAATTCTCCTCACATATAAAAATCTCATAACCCGGTTTTTCACCAGCATGTCCGGCTCAGCACGACACGGTTTGGTGCTGTCAACCCCAATTTCTGTTGTGTTTCACAGCCAACTATACCCTTACCCACATTGGTTTAATAGCAATACATGAGTTAGCTATATAATAACATGATGTCATAGTGGCATGACACCTTAACAAATAAAAACATGACCCAGAAAGAAAGGAGAATGGTAGACATCCAGCAGTTTGTGTTTGTGTTTTGTGGCTTTAAACAACAAAATATCTGTTGTATATTTAATTGGACAGGAAGTGATGATTCATTCGACCAATGAACGGATTGCAGGGTGTCAAGCTCCACCCTTTTGGGTCAGATTATTGAGATTGGGTCCCCAACGGAAGTGACCCAGAAAAGTGGTTCAGACCGGATATTCTAGTATCCTTCCTAATTTTTATCTGTGGAAATGCAAAGAAATGTGTACTGACCTATACCATACCGAACCAGACCCGTTGGTGGAAACAGGGCATTAGTGACCAAGCTCCATTGGATCTTGGATATCTCAAAGTTCCATGTTTCCCAACAGAGCTCTTTGATCTCAGACTGCAGGTTTACTTGTGGTTCCTGGTTCTGAAAGTAGAATGGGAGGCAGAATCTTCAGTTATCAGACCTCTCTCTGTGGAACCAGCTCTCAGTTTAGCTTCAAGAAGCAGACACCTTCTCTACCTTAAGGTTATTTTCACATCCAGTAGCTGGCTAGGCTCAGTGAGAGTGGGTATGTGGATTAATTGGAAGTTGTAACATTCAACCAGTCACAGTTTCACACTGCACTTGGTCAAATGAATCAAACCTTTTGAATAAGAAATTCCCCTCCTCGCCTGAGGTGGCACTGTATCAAGAATTACAGAATGAGCAGATACAGCAAGTAAGTAACATTTATATATAAAGTGCTTTTCAACCATAAAATTGCAAAGTGCTTTAGAATCAAAATCTGTATAAATAAGCAGAGCAACAAAATGCTAAGAAAAGAAAACATATGCATAAAGCAACAAACAAGAAAACTCTCTCATCTTTTGGTCAATGCAGGGCTACTTCCGTCTCCACCACATAAATTGTAGTTCACTTCCATCAGATCAGATCAGTGTGTGTTGGTGTGTTTACATTCACACCAACCCAAACAGACCAGATTTTTCCAGCAAGAGAACAAAGTTTTGATTAAGAAGGGCTCAAACTTTTTTTCTGATAAATCTTATAATAGGTCTGCATTGGTGACCCTTAGCCATCTCTATAGGTCTGCTGCTATAGGCCAGGCTGCTGGGGGGCATCCCATGATGCATTGGGGAGGATTGAATCATTAAGAAACTTCAATGCAATCTGTTAGTTTCCTTAGCTTGGTAATATCTTTTATGAATTAGTTTATATGAACACAGATATTATGAATTGGACTAATGTAGATCATGTCATGGATTTGTTTAAATTGAATTGAACTGAATTGAATTGAAGACTTAATATTTCACAAAATATGGTGAGAACATGTTCCCTAATGGAGTTGTGTTTATTACCAGCAGCAAAAATCATGCTGATGAACAAGAGCTTGCAGATTAAGTTTACATGACTCGTGCTTTTTGCATTTTTTTTTTTTACTTTGGTTATGTTCATACAAAACCAATAAGCATGGATAGAAATCAAAGTTGCATATATCTATAATTTTTATGACGCATAAAAAAGACCAAGAGGGGAACAAGGTTGTGAATGTTGAGACACAAAAGGGGCTCAACAGCAACTCCTGATACCCTTAGGAACAGTGTTGGGAAAGTTACTTCCCAAGTGTAATATATTTCACATTACCAGTTACTTTCAATTTTAAGTAATACATTTCTTTACAATATTACTCTCTGTATAAAGTAATAAGTAACATATTACTTTTCAGTTACTTTTCACCAAAATAAGCATTTAGGACAAGGCATTACGCAATGAAGGTGCGCAATATTTTGTCATGGTGAATAGTTCTCATTTAAATGTAGTTCCTCATTATTATAGTATGTGTGTGGCAACAAAGTCTAATGAGGTTGCATCAGAAAGTAGTTGTTAATATGAACTGCTGAATTACAATAATGTAATGATATGGAAGAATTAAACGACATGATGTGATACAAACTCTTGTTCTACACCTCATTGCTCTTTTCGATTTCTCTGATGTATTCAAAATAGTGAGAGTAAACCCACTTAGAAAATGTCGAGTCGGTTGCCATCATTCCTCGTCCTTTTCTTCTTCTTCTTCTGTTAATTTAAAGCCGCCGCCCTCGTCTTCTTCTTCTTCCTCTTCTTCTTCTTCTTCTACTTCATATTTATTTTCGGCTGTTGCGCGATGGTTGTTTTATTATTTATTTGTCTGATGTTTATACTGACAGTTGGGATTGTAACGCATTACCGGACTCATTTACTGTAATAATATTACCAAAATATAGTTAGTAACGCATTGTATTACTTCGTTACTGCCAAACGTAGTATATTAGAGTAACGAGTTACCTTTGTAACGCGTTACCCCCAACACTGCTTAGGAATACCAGGACCCAAATCTGCCCCTTTTCCTTATCAAAATCCACAATCTTATGCTGTCCTGAGCAACTAGAATCCCTCAGAATACGGAACATCTTTCCTTTGACAGTTTGTTTATTATAAAACACCCTGCTCTGGAGCTTGGTTGTCAGTCAGACCTTGTCTCCTTCACTCTCATCATTGCACAGAAAACCCTCCATACCAGACTTTTTCCTATTAATTCAGATTACTTTGGATTGAAACTGCTATGAAAATAAATTCTACCCTTTAGGAGTTGGAGCCAAAAAGTATAAATGAAGAGATCTGATTATATACACACATAAACATGTAATTGGTTTTGCAACATTCTATGAACACTGTAATGTTGCAGAAGACTGTTTATTGCATCCTGCTGTATAAACAAGGAATAACATACAAAATAAAAGTTTTAGCAAAAGAAATTTATAAATGTATAAAATACAGATGATTTTTCTGTTGGGGTGACCCACCAAGACTCTGCAGGACATCTAAAGGTGCCAAGTGTTACCTGTTCATGGGATGTTAGCAGCACATCTTTGTTGTCCTGTATGGAGTGCGTTAGAGGATTTGAATTTTTCTAGTACACTGCACAGTTGCTGATTTGAAAATACGTCCATTTATCTGGTTAAAATAATTTGGTTCTCATCAAAGTTGCTCAGGTCTTCTCCCTACCAAATGCAGATTATGAGAATCAACCGCTCATTTGTTACTTCATCTCACAGTAGACTTGTTTACAGGATAATTAATATTTTTTATCTCCTTTGAATTCTTGTGATGCTTTACTTGTTGATTGCAGGAGGCTCTAAAGACGCACGTGTCTCCTTTTCATTAAGAGAAGAACATCAGTACTTTAGAAAAGATGCATCATGTCACTTTCCGACCTTAAAACTCTGCGTTCTGGACTCATTTGATGGCACAATGACATGTATTATGTGCATATCTGGAGCCTCTGCTACCCAGTAGCTTGCAGAGGCTGAGAAACAACTAAACAACGTTCTCTTCCAGGATGCTGCATGACATTCCAGCTATGTCACTATACGCACCGCGTGGACAGGAGCATTCTGGATGTTTTGAATGTGCATTACTGAGAAAATCTGTAGGTTCTGTAGTGTGTCCTAAAAAAAAAAAAAAGGGAGAAGAAACAAGGTGGAGGTGAACACTTATCTGACCACCTATAACATCTATTTAATGTTTCCGTTTTACTAATTTAACCTTGTTTGTCACTTTTTTTAAAAGTGTATATAAAAAAATCATTGTAATGGCAGAAGGTGCATTACCTGACAGAACCAGATTCTCAGAGTCATCCAGGGCTAGTAAAACTTTATTCACAGTCATGTGATATTCAGTTGTCTTTGGTAAAATACTGCACGGCACAGACGGCATGAAGTCATCTTCACTGTGATCCTTGAAGGTTGTGATATAACCATTTAGCATCTATTTCTTTACAGTTTTGCTAACAAAATCATTTCACTCTGATAACAATATGAAGTCAAACAAATTAAATCAGAATAGCATTTTGTATGAAACTTGCTATGATGATTATGATGATTACAGTGTTGTACAGTGTGATGTGCAATCAACTAAATGGAAAGTGAAGGGGGTGCCTCTCATTCAGGCTCTCATTGAGTTCTTGTGCCAGGGTAAATCAGTGCAGCACACTAAACCATTTTTGTATTAATCGCATGTGTGTGTCAATAATATAAATGGGATGTCAGTGCCATCCTAGAATTTTAGAGGTCTTTAAAACAGCCATTATGATTATAAAGCAGTGATCACTGCTGTAAGGCACTCAAGGCTGATCTTTTGGTTTTATGAAATGTCATGGCTGCTCAGTTCAAGGTGTTACAGACTGACTGCATGCATTCACTGAGACTTTCCATCCTACAGACAAGCACAATTACTGCATCAAAACAGGTACATCAATATGATTATTTCAATAATACTGAAGACTCTTGACAATGATGTTTAAAATTTGGCTGCATTTACATATTTTTAAAAAAAACAGGTCTGAAGAGAGCTGTAGACGAAGAGCTGCACACAAACAGACATAATGTTTCAGTTTCAAGAAGAGGGCAAAGGGCACACATTACACTGGAACAATGCATCGCCATTAAGAAAAGTAAGAAAGATGGAGGGGACGTACATGATGGCACTCAAAGCTCTGTTGGGAAAATACTTTTTAATTTGCCATTTGCAAAATACACTCAGACCACTTTATCGGGTCCACGTGGCTAATACTGGGTTGGACCCCCTTTTTTTCTTCAGAACTGCTTTAATTCTTGGCGTCATAGATTCAACAAGGTGATGGAAACCTTCGTCCAAGGTTTTGCTCCATATTGACATGACAGCATCACACAGTTGCTGCAGGTTTGTCGGCTGCATCCATGATGAGAATCTCCCGTTCCACCACATCCCAAAGCTGCTCTACTGGACTGAGATCTGGTGGCTGTGGAGGCCGTTGGAGTCCAGTGAATTCATCGTCATGTTCTAGAAAGCAGGTGGAGATGACCTGAGCTTTGTGACATGGTGCATTATCCTGCTGGAAGTAGCATCAGAAGATGCTCCACTGTGGTCATAAAGGGATGGACATGGTCAGCAGCAATACTCAGGTAGGCTGTGCTGGTTAAACCAGGCCATGTTGGTACTAAGGAGCCCAAAGTGGACCAAGAAAATCTCCCCCCACCATTACACCACCAGCAGTCTGAAGTGTTGATCCAAGGCAGGATGGATCCATGTTTTCATGTTTCCACCAAATTCTGATCCTAGCATCTGAATGTGGAGCTGAAACAGAAACTCATCAGACCAGCAATGTTTCTCCATCTTCTATTGTCCAGTGTTGGTGAGTGTGTGTGAATTGTAGCCTCAGTTTCCTGTTCTTAGCTGACAGGAGGCACCCGGTGTGTCTTCTGCTGCTGTAGCCCATCTGCTTCAAGGTTGGACTTGTTGTGTGTTCAGAGATGCTGTTCTGCAGACCTTGGTTGGAACCAGAGCTTATTGGACTTCCTGTTGTCTTTCTATCATCTCCAACCAGTCTGTCCATTCTCCTCTACATGCTGCCATGTGATTGGCTGATTGAATATTTATGTTCATATGCATTTGAACAGGTTGAAATGATAAACTGGTATGTAAATCATATGTAGGCCTCTTACCTAAAATAAAAAACAACTCTTCCATTGTGCAGTGCTTGAAGTGGATTTCTTTCCCATGTCAAAAATACTGTAGATTTATATCTGGAGGCAGGAAACAGATTAACACTTTAAGAAAGTGCATATTATTTTATCAGTAGTGCAGGTATCTGAACAATAACGAAAGTGTCAGAGCAAATGTTGCACATCATCATTTGATCTCCCTTAACTGCCAGAATGATGGAAACACAGACAAATACTACAGCATACTGTGTGTCTGAGTATATTGACATCATGCACATGGCATTGCTGATGCATTTTGTTTACAAGATTAGTGACCAAACTCCGACCGATGATGATGCTGTTTTTTTTCTCATTTCTATGAGCATGTCTCAAAAAAGAAGTTAAAATTTCATCAGACAGAAATCACTATAATTTTTTCAAGTCTTCAGAAAGTTTAATTAAGTACTTTGTTTTCAGAAATTTCACTCAGAAACAGTAAACAAGCTCAGTTAATTGTCTTCATAGTTTTCGTCACACTACCACGGTTCGGATGCACTAATATCTACAGAAGCCTTTAAGTCAGGGGTGTCCAAAATCAGTCCTCGAAGGTGGCAGATCTGCAGGTTTTGGATGCTTCCCTCAGCAACACACTTGAATCAGTTTAATGGATCTACATGTTTTGACAGAACTTGATGACAAGCAGTTGACAAAAGTCCTTTAATTTGAATCAGATGTTTTTGAGCAGGAAACATATAAAACCTGAAGGACTGTGCAAGGACCGAACTGGACACCCCTGCTGAAATACAGATACTTGAACAGATGAATGATCGTCTAACATGACTCAGCCTGCATTAAACCTGAATAGACTGTGAGGGGTCAGTGAATTCTCATTTTAAGCTATGTAGTGATGTTAAAAAAAAGAAAAAAGACAAACAAAAATATCTCTAAGATGTGAACAGAGACCTTTGAATTGTTGAGCTAGCACCAGTTAGCATGCTTATATATATATATATATATATATATATATATATATATATATATATATATATATATATATATATACTTTATTTAACCAAGTAGGTCAATTGAGAAGCAGATGTTGCTTGCAGCGATGACCTGGGTCAGAGGCAACTGTGAAAATATGCAATGGTATTAACATGTAGAAGTGACACAAGTTTCAACGTAAATTCATTAAATGTACATTTCATAAACATCAAAAACAATATTTAAAGTACATGTTAACGGATAACATAAAAATGTTCTCCTTGTAGCTGTAGTTTGAAACATTAAGTCTGAAGATTTTCTCTTTTTTTCCTGACATCTGACACATTTTTATATCATTCAGCTAGCTCCATGACCCCTTTAAAGCCCGACCCAAGAAGAAATGGGGAGAAAATTATAATTTCTTTAATCTGAAGTCTGTATTTGCCTTTTAACAAAATGTAAAAATAAATAAATGAATAACAAAAACAATTTATGTATATTTAGCATTTTTTTCCATGTTAAAATTATTGTAGTTCAAAAGGTGTCCACCAGGGGGCAGACGACAAACATCAGATTGTGTACAAACAGGGTTTTTAACAAAGTTTTTACCATACAGTGAGCATACAGCAAGCTGGAGAAAACAACATAGCTATCTATTTGCCTCTCTGACAACAAAAGTCAAATATAAGATGCTAAATTCAAACGGAAACAATTTGTCAGCCCCTTTTAATTCTTAGAAGTCTGATATAAGTCATGCTCATTTATTATGAAAACGGCTGCGTTCGGTGGGCAGTTTGGTGATGAGGTAAGTCACAGAAAACTGGATTCTTTTCCCCTGTTATAGAACTGCTACCTCCCCCATCATCACCCTATCATCACCTGTGAGTCCTGACTAAAACAGTGACGCTCTCACTTGGTGTTTGGTCAGGCTTATGGCCCTTAAATATTAACCTAGCACTCTGAAAACAATTATGAAAGGTTCCCTTTATGGAAACATTCAAAAATGGCAAGCACTTTAAAAAATTAGCAGGTGGCTGGATGGAGAATCCAGCATTAAAAATAAGATAACCAGTCGCTGCAAATGACTCACAGTGGTTGATGCATGGGAATAAGATTGATCTGAACTTTTGTGATTTGGCCGTATGCATTCTGCTAATAAGGCAGAATGTATAAATGACCACAGCACCAAATGATTCAGTTTCAAAATGAAACTTGAAAAAATGTACCACCAACATGTTTTCCATCCTCGTTTTGATATGATTTTGTCTACATTAAGGCAAAGTTTACTTTATGGCTCACAGCATTGTTGTTGAACTCCAGTCATCAGGAGCCATTTCCCTGTTCCATCACAACTGATTCAAGAGAAATAGAGCTCCTCAGTAGCTTGCCATCAAGATCTGCATGACACTATTCATGACATTGTTAGTTTGAGGCAGGTAAGTTGAAGCAGGGAAACATCTAAAACCAGCATGGCACTGGAAACTGGATTTTAGAGTTTATATCCACTGACATTAATCCTGCTCATATGTTTAACTGCAATTGTCTGTAAACCCCTGCAAGATCTATACATGCACACACACACACACACACACACACACACACACACACACACACATATATATATATATATATATATATATATATATATATATATATATATATATATACATATATATATATATAATCTTTTATATCTTTGGTCTCTGCTTAAATAACCAAATAAAAAAAATAAAAATTATTATTCAAAGCTAAAATAAAAAGAGGCATGTACAGCTTTTTCATCTGTGACAAATTGCTTCATTTACACTCACTGGTCACTTTATCATGTTCACCTGTTTGTTAACCCACTTATCTGATCAGCCAATCACAGGGCAGCAGCTCAACACATCTACTCATGTAAACATGGTGAAGATGACTTGATGAAGTTTAGAGTATAAGAATGAGGAAGAAAGGAGATTAAAGAGACTTTGAACCTCTAAATATTTACTAGGATTTTCACACACAACCATCTCCAGGGTTTCCAGAGAATGGTCTGAAGAAGAGAAAATATCCAGTGAGCAGCAGTTGTCTGGACCAGAATGTCTGGTTGATGTCAGAGGTCAGAGGAGAATGGACAGACTGGTTGGAGATGATAGAAAGACAACAGGAAGTCCAGTAAGCTCTGGTTCCAACCAAGGTCTGCAGAACAGCATCTCTGAACACACAACACGTCCAACCTTGAAGCAGATGGGCTACAGCAGCAGAAGACACACCGGGTGCCTCCTGCCAGCTAAGAACAGGAAACTGAGGCTACAATTCACACACACTCACCAACACTGGACAATAGAAGATGGAGAAACGTTGCTGGTCTGATGAGTCTCCGTTTCAGCTCCACATTCAGATGCTCGGCTCAGAATCTGCTGGAAACATCATGAAAACATGGATCCATCCTGCCTTGGATCAACGCTTCAGGCTGCTGCTGGTGTAATGGCATGTCAGATATAAGACCAAAAGTGTTACTTTATCTGTAAAATGTCAAGACTAAGGCGATACTTGTATTCTAGAAAATGTTTCAGATTTATTGCAGTAATTGACCCTTTCATTGTAGTTTGGATTCTATTGTCAAACAAGCAGCAGAAACTTGGATTAAATAACTTTATTTTAATTGAGAAATGTAAGATAGACTAGTCAACTATCCCATATCCCTTCAAGAAATAGAGATTAATTTTAAAGGTAATCATAAGTGTGAAAATTGCTCTTATCTTTTCACTGTTGCTTGGACTGCTAACGGCTCGCCCGGCTCTCAAGTCATCCTGCTGATAAATATTCATATATACCGTTCAGGGTCTTTGTTAGTTTCACAACCTTCCATCAGTCTGATCTGTTGTGGCATGAGCAAAACAAATAGTGAAAATGAATTAATTAAAAATGTATATATATAAATAATAAAGACAATGAGAGAAGAGGAGTAAATGTGGAACATCAAAGGCTGGTGTATCTGTGCAGCATGTAAACACTGCGTTCCTTCACTGAGTGGAAGAGCCCTTTTTAATGATTCCATGGAAGATTGCCACATCGACAAGCATCCTGTAATAAATGAAATTAACAAACATTTCTGTAGGGTCTTTTCAAAGAGAAAGAGAGCCCAATGTTTTTTTTCAGATAAGTGGTCCATACATCCCCTGCTCTATCCTGATTAGTCTAATCCAGTGAGAAGTGCGTGCAAGGTTTTGATTGAGTCAGCCGTCGAGGACCCCGGGGGAAACCCTCCTGATAAGTGCCTTTACCTTTCACCTCCAGAACCCCACGCACGTCGTTTCACCATATCCCACTCCCTCTAATCTCATTTGGCCCAGGAAGACATGCTCAGGCACAAGAAGCTACGATTAGCATCCTCTTTACTGAGGGATCCCATTGGCTCGGACTGCCAGTGCTGCCCTCAACCAGGGCCGCTGAAGGCACCAAATCAGCCAGGTAGTTGTGTGTGTGTGTGTGTGTGTGTGTGTGTATCCCACCTTCAAAAGCATGACTTTGACAGCTTGATATCAAAAGCTGACTTTCCTCTATTTATCTTCACTTGGCAGTACAGGAACTCAAAACCATCTCCCGTATTTTATGACATGGATGCAAGAACAGGAAGGCAACAAGGATTTTAGAAAAGCTGAGAATGAGAAATTTGATTCATTTCTCGAAGACTTTTAAGGGATTTCTTTCTTTTAACCAATTTAAATGTTCAGATTGGGTATCTGTTATTTAGATATTTGGGGAAAACAAACATGAGTCTTACCATTACTAAACTCCTAAATCTTCGACTCATGTCAACCAGCTGAAAAATGAACCCTTAAAGCCACTGCTGTGGTCATGCATCTTTCTAAAATAATCTTTTTAACATCCAACCCATAGCTTTATTTTATTTTATTCCTACTGAATTATTCTGTGACATGATGCATCATGCATTTTTTTCCAAATAGGGTATTTTGTCGAGATAACTTTGAGTGACTGTTTGGTTAAAGAAGTAAATTCTGAGTAGAGAGAAGAGTTCTGTGAGCGCAAACTGTATGTGGGAAGAACTCAGCAGAGCTTCAGCAGTGAATATGTTGACTAAATGTCACACAAACCCAAATTGTGCTTTTTAGAGATAATAAAGAAAACCATCTTTTTTTTAAAGAACAACAAATTTATTTTATGAAAGTATAGATAAACTAATCATAAGTGTTTTAAAATGTGAAGCAAACCTTTCCCTTCATTTTTATATCATGAAAAAAAAATGTAAATCAAGCTTCACTTAATATTTGCAACATCAATAAAATAATAACCCATGTATCAAACTGATTGTTTTACACAAAAATGAAAAATACTGATTGGTATTTAAATTTTTTTTCTTCCCTTTTTAAAGCATTTTTTTTTTGTTTATTTTCTTGTCATCAACACGCAAATGCAGCAGAAGTCTCATGCAAAATAATTCAGAAAAGACAGACAAAATTTAGACAACAAATTCAGAGAGCAGTGCAGACACGTCCCATTTCACTGCAAATTAAATATTAATAAAAATGATGATGATAATAATAATAATAATAATAATAATAATAATAATAATAATAATAATAATAATAATAATAATAATAAATTGAAGTTAAGTGGCCTCAGGAATGTGTGATCAGAAACTACTGAATGAGCAGCTGCTGCCTCTGGTATGTCATCTGTGGATTTAATAAATTTTAAAAAGGAAGAAAAATCAGAGCAATATAATGAAACAAAATAAAAAAGAAGGAAAAAAAGAGAGAAATATGGTTGAAGCAGCAGCTCTCAGCCTGGGGGTCAGGATCACTTCAAGGGTCACAAAATAAATCAGACAGCAAAATAAGAAGAAAAAAAACAGAAGTCCAGAGTTAGATATTTTTCTTCTAATTTTGTTGATAAATCTTATGTTGGACATGATTTTTACGTCTTTATGCTCCTCACGCTGTGTCATTGGGAGACTGAATTAAAAAGATTGTGAACACACACATCTGTAAACTGAAGGAACAGAAAATTGTGATTTCTGTTATTCAACAACCAATAAATTAAAATATTGTATATATATATATATATATATATATATATATATATAAATAAACGGGGGGGGGGGGGGTCTAAATCACTTTTCCGAATGGTGCGAGGCATTAAAGGAGCGTGGCATGATTCCTTTTCTCTCAGCTCATCTCCCCCTACACACTCACACACACACACAACCACATCTTTTTTATCAGCTCGTTCACCATTTCATTTCTTTCAAATGAGAATTCAGGGACCCCCAAATTCAAGCCCCCGTGTCTTCAAACAACACAACTGTACGGTTTTACTTCTTCTCCCGTCAAAATGGTATCCCAGATTCAATTTTAGATAGACCAGGATTTAACCAGTGATGAGTTTCTTTCTTTTTTTTTCTTTTTAGGGATTTTATTTTAGAGACAATATTAAATAAACGGAAATAAGATCAGTTTCAACAGAAAAAATGCGCTAAAATGCGGCGTCTTTGATGCGTAAATCTGCGATGCGGCACATTTTTCTTCTCCTTTAGTCATCATCGGAAGAAGCAACAATAATGACACCCTGCTAGCATCCTCACCATTCACATCTGCTGCTGCTTTTTCTTCAGAGTACCTTTTTTCTTCATCTTGTTATTTTTATTAGCTCTCCTAAAAACAAACCACATTGTCAACACACACTTATCAAATTCCATTTACTGCTGATGATTTCAGGGTTACATTAAAACACAATTATTTAAATGACCCATGGCTTTTAATTAAACACCCCCTCCTCTCCTCGTGCTATTTTTGTTTCGTGTTTTTTTTTTTTCTCTTTTCTTGAGACTAAAGTGTTTTAAAGGGAATACAATGATTTTTTTAAGGAGAGGAAGTCAAAGCGCGTGCTTTACTCGGTGTTTCCCCCTCCTCATTGACTTTTATCGCTAAATGAAGCATATAAATGACCTGAAAGCGCTGGCTGTCGCGTTAAATTAAATAAAATAAAGAACAATTATCCTCTCCTTTTTTTTCTCCCTCTGATCTCGCGCTGAAAAGGAGTCCTGGAGAGATAAGGACAGATTGAATTCTCTCTGTTGTGCTCCAATAAAAACGTCTAGGGGGAAAAAGAGAGATTTAAACACAAAGCCATACACACACAGTTCCCCTATAATTTTAAATCATAATTTCCCTCCCATTATACCCCCTCACACACCGTTTATCGTTATTTATTTCAGGGCGTTGTAACCGCAGTCAATTTCCGTGACTAAGTTGGATAATTACAGGTGAGGCGAGTAGATCCCAGTGAAGGCAGAAAGTTGGTTTCAAACAAGATCCCCGTCGTTATATTATATATAAGTGATGAAATATATGCAACCAGATCTGCAGCCACAGCCCTGAAAGGAATTATAATTGTCTTCATTTCAAAGTTGAATTAGGACGCTTTAGGGGGGGGTTGATGTAAAAACTTCACATTCGGGTTCAATGAAGTATCAACCTAATTTACAGCTCCAGATAAGGACTAAGTCTGTCATAAAAAGAAAGAAAGAAAAAAAAACTCCCCCCACCTCCTCCTCCATCCTTCCCTCCCTCCCCAGGACTGGATTGCACCTTTGGGCAATAGTGCAGAATGCTAACTTCTCTGCACACATATGTTCCTACCAGATAAGTAAACAATTTGGATGTGGAATGATTTTTTTTTCTTTTTTAATTAATGCAACAATTCTAATATCAACACACACGCAAACGCACGCGCGCAAATCTATCTTCCCCTGCTAAGGAGAGAAAAGGAAATTCCACCTTGTTGTTCTTAATGTCAGCGTTTCATTCACAGGTTTGTGCAGGTTTAAACACGTGGGGATGATTTGATATAACGGGGATGCATTTCAGCGAAGTGAAGGGCAGCAGAAAGTTGGAGAGCAAAAATAAAATAGGATAAAAAAAAAGAAAAAAAAAGAACAGTCACATTCAGTTTGTTCCATTAGTTAAAGCTGTAATTAAAGCAGCTCCTTGAAGTGATTAAGCAGTCAGACAAGTCGGACTGGGCGGAATCCCTCCGGGGAGGCCTCTGCTGAACTGTCAAACATCAAAAAACCGGTTCATCCCAGTGTCACAACGAAAAAACACACACCTTCACCACGCGGCTGCGCTTAACACGCCTGAACTCTGCTTCTGTTCTCATGTTCGTAATTATCATAATAACAGTAAAATTAAAAAGGAAGTAGAGGCAGCAGCTAAATGAGGAGGTAATTAAGTCTTGTTGGCAAAATGATCAGAGAAGGTTTGACAGCTTAAACACAACAGAGAGCATCGATTTGGGCTGAAAAAAGATTGATTTGAATGCTATCAACTGGATTGATCATGACTATCATTATTTCACTTCCACAAACCCTTAAATTAATTATAATATCAATATTCTCACATTTTTAAATTTTATTTAATAGTTTAAAATCGTTCGTTTTGCTGTTTGAACGCTCTGCTGCAGCCGCACGCGACATTATCTTTTGTCATCTCAATAACCTCCAAATACAGGAAATTGCTGTGTGGTTGAAGACAGATTGTCTTTATTCAAAAGGTCTTTGCTCAGCACTTGAACAAAGAGCTGGAGGTATCAACCTTCCAGATACATCATCCTTTCCATAACATGACAGCTTATTAAATTACCATCTCAGATAGAAAATACACATAGAACTCCTTGAATTCCAATAGTTATCCTCAAAAATCAATATTAAATTAAATTAAAAATAACAGCAAATAAAAATATAAAAATAAAAACAAATGACGGGTGGGACTATATCACCACTGAACCACTTGAAAATGCAAAATTAAACATTTAAATGGTTTGTTTTTCCTCCTTATTGTCATCTTACCGTCTACTTGTACGTTGCATTTTTTTTAAATAACATGAACAATATAACCCGTATATTAAACAGCCTATATGTCCTGACTTTTGACCTTCTATCCAGAATATCGTCATAAAATTGCCCCCCCCAAAAATGTGGATTATTTAGGCTTATGCAGGAAATGTGAATTAACGCTAATTGTGCAAGTCCGATTTTTTCAGCCTATCAATAATCAAGACAAATCAGTATATCAGCATTGAAGTGTACATAATAAATAAAGTTAAAGGCCTCCTTTTCTGGTTGCCATAAACGTTATAACATTTACATTTCTTACAGTTCACAGGGATCCGTACTTTACAGCAAACTCCAGCTCCTGTGCTCAGGCAGGAACTTGTGGGATTTCTGGAAAAGTTTCTCTTTTCTTGTTTCTCCTCTCTCTGTTATTTTTTTTTATAACAAGTCCAAGGCAGTTAACACCGTTCATGCCTTTTTTTTAAGGGGCGCGCGCTGTCCGTAACATATTTACATGCATTTCAGTATTCAAAAGAGAAAATAAAAATAAAAAGAGTCTTGAGGGTTACATGGCAGTGGCGTGTGCGGATGAATATGGGTCTATCCCAGCCTTGGTCATACCTGGAAAAAGTATGTAGGCCACCGGGGGCTGTAAACTTGACGCTGACCAGGCTGTGCAGTTACACGGGACCACGTAGCCCGGGTTTGTGGGCGACGGGTGGGTGTGGGTGTGCTGACTGGGGCACCCAAGGGTGCCGAACGCGCCGTTCTGGTATCCCAAGGAGGACGCGTACGGCAAAGTGCTGGTGCTCAACGTGTGCGGCATCTCCGTCATCTTCTGGATGGCGCTGGAGCTGAACTGACTCGGGTCGAGGAAGGAGTACGGGGCGGACGTCGGCGGAAGAAACGCCCTGGCTTTTTCCGAGGAGCCCAACAGAGAGTCCGCGGCTGACACCGGAAGTCCCTTCAGGTGATCGGTATCCCCAAGGTAAGGCAAAGGGAAAACGTAGCGGTCCTTCTTGAGCAGGTTTTTGGGTTTGCGCCTGGGTCTGTACTTGTAGTCGGGGTGCTCTTTCATGTGCTGTGCGCGCAGTCTCTTGGCCTCGTCAATGTACGGTCTCTTCTCAGACTCTGAAAGCAGCTTCCACTCGGCTCCCAGTCTTTTGCTGATCTCCGAGTTGTGCATTTTGGGGTTCTCCTGAGCCATTTTCCTCCTCTGGCCCCGGGACCAGACCATGAACGCGTTCATTGGTCTCTTGATATGATCAGCAGGCTTCGACATCTTAAAAACTAGACTTTTTTTCAAATTTATCCCCACTGTTAATGACAAGGAAAAGTTTTTATCAGAGGGAAGGGAAACTATTCACCTGTCCAAACACCAGATACCGGTCATGCCACGTCTGAGATGGTTGGCGTCTGCAAAGCTGCGAAAAGGAAAAGAGGAAAATAAAAAGAAGAAAACAAAAAGAAGAAAAATCCAGCACGCGGATCTGTTCTTCCCGAGTTAAAACACTGATTTGCGTTCGCTGAAGTCCGCTTGCAACTCTTGTCTCAGACCTGCGGCAAGAAGAAGAAAAAAAAGAAAAAACACATGCAAGATGCACACAAAAAATCCTTAAAGGTGAAAGCAATGTTCCGCATTCAGTTTGCAGGAGTCATAAAAGTGTCCACTGTTATTTTTTCTTTTTTCCCCTCCCGTCACAGCCTCTCTCTCTGAGGTTTGTCGTCAAGCACCTGGCTTGGAAATGAGCGGAAGAGCGTGAATACGAGCCAAAAGCGGTGAAGTTCAAAGGCTGGGCTGGTTTGGTTTCTGCACGCAATCTGACATAATCTGCAGGGCGTTCACTCACCAACCTGAGCGCCCAATCAGCACCGAGACCCGCGTTCAGAATACCTACAGCACAAAAATATAGGCTATGTACATTACAACATAAACAAAGACAGGGTGGTAGAAGGCGAAAAATGTGTGTGGGTGTGTGTGTACGTGCGTGCGTGCGTGAGTACTTGTGTGTGTGCGAAGGGAAAACGCTTACAATCCTTCCGCTATTCCATTTAATGTAATGAATCTCAACAAATACACACCTTCAACCTGTTTACAGAAGGAAACAAACAAAAATAAAAGCATTCATGTTCAGTAATAAAGATGTGTCAACGTTTAATTCTGAATGTGATGTCATGGTAAGGGACATTTATTTATATCACATATTTCACACATCAGGTAACAAGATGATGATCAAAAGAGACACAAGTTGTAATACAAACAAACGTCAACAGGAAATAAATTATTATCGTCATGGGTGTATATGAAAAATACATATTAAAGAAAAAAATAAGAAGAATAATGAGAGTAAAACTAAAATACATGGTGAAACAACATAACATAGAAGCTCCTCTGTGCCTGGCTGAAGGACACCTCAGCAAAACTTTAGAGGAACCCATTTAAAAAATATTTGAAAAAACTTTATATAATATATTTATAAGTTTTTCAAATATTTTCTGTTCAATTAGCCAACAGAGCGCCACACTCTCTTCATAGTAAAATTGTCAAAATAAAAAAAGAGGACAGAGGAAACAAGCTCGAGCACGTATAAGCCCACAAATGAGCACCCACGCGCACTCACAGGCTCGCGTTACATTGGCCGTAAATGGGAATCTAAGTGTGAGCTTGTAATTGTTGCATTAGTTCAGTTTGACAGTCTGCTTTCAGTAAAGTCATCGTTTTAAAATGCTAATTTCCTGTGCGGACCACGTCCTAATAGCCCCCCGGCTAATGTGCGCGTGATATATTATTCCTTCAGCTGTGATTATTAAACGAAAGGAACACACACACACACTCGCACACACATTTATGTGTTAACATTCTGTAAGTAGAGATAGCCTACAATAAGACTTCACTAGTTCCACTGCTGAGTTATTTAAGGAAGTCTTTGGCCTATATTTCTACATAACTATAGGCCCAAGTGTGCGCACGCACGAGCGCATCCACACGCGGGTGTTTTGGGCCACATGTCATCATCTCATCTTTCTCCCTCCGCTCTGCATGCTTTTCTGCACAAAGAAGCTACTTCAAAATGATGCTAATATTTGTAATTTTAGCTTATTATAAAACACTTGACATAAAGAGCTAATTAGGTAATATGTAGAGTTAATAAGTCTATACTTTATTTCGCCTTTACTGATGTGTATTTTTAAACTTATTACTATATTAGATTTTTTTGACCCAATAAGGAAAAAACGGAGTTAATTTTCCTGCCTGTGATGTTCTCCTCTTTCCCATATTTCTTTCTCACGCTCTCTCTCTGCTTCCACTTACGCATGCGTCAGTCGGCAGCTTCTAACCAGAAGATTTCCATCATTTTTTTCCTTGCAAAATCTTCCAATAGACCTAATCGTTATAAAAATGCGGCTTTTTGGAGAAAAGATCCTCCTCACACCGCCTTAACAAAACAATCCGCTCAGGATAACCCTCATTTCTTCTTCTCTTCTTTCTCCTCTCTCCCTTCTTTTTTCCCCAGCCGACTTGGTGCATACAAAACAAACGAAATATTTTCTCAGTCCTCCCAGTCGCCAGATTTTATGAAATGAAATGTTCACCTGCAACCAAGAGGTAGTATGCTGCATGTTTTGCACTGTATATTTGGGGCTTGCATTAAACTTTTAAATTGCGTTATGCTATCTTTCACAGAGCAGCACGTATGCAATTTGACATGTGGCGTCCAGGCTGCCGCATACCCACACCGGCTTAGACTTCATTTGAGATCAATGAATTAGATAACAGGAAATTATTTTAGGGGGCTGAGCCTCCATACTCACGAGGGAGAAGTCGGCTATGTTTCTTATTCAAAAACTGATTGTCTAATAAACGCGCGCCTGAAAGTTCCCTCGACAATTTAACGGCGTAATGAGAAATGCAATAGGTTTTGATTTGTCGAGGACTGAGATGATTATTATTTCTATCTGCATTTTCTCTTCAGATTCCTTTAATATAGCACATATCTGGCTCTATTCTGCACAGTGATAGTCTGAGCCGAGCTAATAAAAAGACAAACGTGTCAGAACTCTTTGGGGTTCTGCACCTGGATGCGCGTCACCTTGTAGAATAAATAAATAAATAATATCTCCACGAGCAAACTCCAGGTTATTGGAAATGTCAAGACATGCGCACATAGTTAAAAAAGATGAAATTATAACCATTTAAGTTAGATTTATTTATGATTTACTAAAATGAAAATTATTGCTCTGCATTTTATTCAAGTTAAAATAAGACAGCTCATTCAAACAAACAGTTCCTCGGTAGTGCGCACCAGGGGCGAACCTTGCACGCGCACGCGCTCTGACATATGAAAACTGGGATTATCTAAGGACATATGGCCATCCATCTCGCCTAAAAGAGTGAATGGGGAGCGGCCTGACACACGGAGAGCCTATTAGCCAACTGGGGCTGCCGTGGAGCGCGCGGAGGTAAGCTCCCCGACCGGAACTGTCCATGGTGCTGAAGCGGTAAGAGGTTTTCTTCCCTGCACACTTTGCGTCTTCTCCTCAAAAACTCTTAAAAGCTAGGGTTGACATTGCAATGCCTTTTATTGTATTTCCATCCTATTTATGGATGGTTCTCTGTATGAAAATATTAGACACTGCGACACCTCGCTGGACCCACAACTTCCCTAACTCGGTTTTCTTCTTCTCTTTTTTGCAGCTGAATATTTCTAAGCTTAAGGAACTGTTGTTGAACCACATGTGGACATTACAAACTGTGGGAGTATAAAGAGCACACACACACACACACACACACACACACACACACACACACTTTTAATGCTAATTAGACATACTAATTTATTGAAATTTTGTTTGTTTCAGTTATTATTCTCATTATTATTAACCTCCTCATAAAACTCAGATCTGTTACATCTGTTTTGTTCTTTGTATTTTGTTTTATCACAACTCTGTAAGATTTCTACATTGAGCTCAGGGGCATATCTAGAAAAAATATGATGTAGGCCAGGTTGGGGTAGCTACATGTAAATTGTCTAATTAACTCTTTGTTACAACTAATGTGCTAAACAGCCAACGATTATATATAGTAGTTTGTATTAAAAGTTGTTTACTTAGGAGGACTTAGGATGATCCTGCATTGTATGGTTTTAATCACAGCCACACAGACACTTAGACTTTATTGATGATGTGAATATCTTGATTTGAGTTAAATTAGTTTTATCAGCATTTCTTCAGCATCATTAGCTGTTTAACTTTTACAGTTTTAAAATTGTATGACTTTTACATAATGTAAATAAAACGTAAACAGTTTGTGAAGATACACGTTCTCTGTGTTGGCAGACGATAAGATGATGTTGTATAAATGATGCATTAAGATCAAGAACATGTGTTGATGTGGAACATCATAGAAGTACATCATGTGCTGCATTCACTTGCACTGGGTATCTAAAGTTTCCCCTGATGAAGGTAATTTTACACTGAATATTTGCCTATAAAACTACGTGTATGTGACGCGTCTCTTTTTTTCTTTATTCCAATTCAATAATATTTCTGAAATACTAAAAGATGTGCACACACATGCACTGAGCTCCAAAAAAACAATTGATTATATATGGATGAGATGTAACACTCCACATACAAAATTCTTGCATTCAGTGTAAAATGATTTACAATGACAGAATAAAACAGAGCCTCTTTTCAGGCTCGTTCACTGAAAATGTTCTGTCTTTTCCAATTATTTCTGAAATACTCAGTGTTCATGGTCAAGGTGTCTGTCCCTACTGATGTCACAAATATGTATGTGCACTGTGCACTTGAAACAGGGATAATTGATCCTGCAATGTTCAGCACATACAAGCTTTTCTTCATTCTGGAAGCAATTATAAAACTCATGTTCTCCACTTCTTTTCTTTTCTTTCTTTTTTAATTTTTACAGTATCCTTTTCCAAGTACTGTTCATTGACAGTGAGAAGCCGTCGGAACAGCAATGAGCTACATGTGCGATATATTTCCAACATATAGACTATATTACAGAAAAGAATAATTTATTTATATCTTTGTGTTGAAATTTTTTCTTAGTAAGATAGTGAGGTCAGACTTGAATAAAAATCCGAAATAACTGAACCTGAGCTGCTCTCGCTTTTATTCCACCACACTGGATGATACAGAACAGAGCAGGAAAAATTAACAGAGGTTCAAGGCATCAGGTGATAATGAAAGGATAGGGCAATACTTCAAAGACCACGAGGTCCACATCACACAATTATACAATACAATTAGGATTAAAGGGGCAAAACAAAGATAACAGGAGATAGGGATGAATTATCACAAAAGGAAATATGTGACTCTCTCCTGACCTTCATTAAAAGAAAAAAAAATCTCATTTATTGCAAGCCTTCCTTGCAGGGGGATTTCAGGCTTTCACATGAGACTCTGAATCAACAGATAAGATTTGCTGGGTACAAATGAGAGTCTGAACTGTTACTAAACAAAAACATCTACTGTGTTCTAGAATAAACAAGGACATTCACTCTATGTGTGTATATATAGGTACACTCACTGGTCATTTTATCAGCTCCACCTTCTAGTACCGAGTTGGACCCCTTTTTCCTCCAGAACTGCTTTAATTCTTGGTGTGATAGATTGAACAAGGTGGTGGAAACCTTCCTCAGAGGTTTTCTCCATATTGACATGACAGCATCACACAGTTGCTGCAGGTTTGTCGGCTGCATCCATGATGAGAATCTCCCGTTCCACCACATCCCAAAGCTGCTCTACTGGACTGAGATCTGGTAACTGTGGAGGCCGTTGGAGTCCAGTGAACTCGTTGTCATGTTTAAGAAAGCAGGTGGAGATGATCTGAGCTTTGTGACATGGTGCATTATCCTGCTGGAAGTAGCATCAGAAGATGCTACACTGTGGTCATAAAGGGATGGACATGGTCAGCAGCAATACTCAGGTAGGCTGTGCTGGTTAAACCAGGCCACATTATTACTCAGGGGCCCAAAGTCGGCCAAGAAAATATCCCCTACACCATTACACCAGCAGCAGCCTGAAGTGTTGATCCAAGGCAGGATGGATCCATGTTGTAGCCTCAGTTTCCTGTTCTTAGCTGGCAGGAGGGACCCGGTGTGTCTTTTGCTGCTGTAGCCCATCTGCTTCAAGGCTGGACGTGTTGTGTGTTCATAGATGCTGTTCTGCAGACCTTGGCTGGAACCAGTGATTATTGGACTTCCTGTTGTCTTTCTATCATCTGTCTGCATTCTGCTCTGACCTCTGACATCAACAGGAGACTCTGGTCCAGACAACTGCTTCTCACTTCATCAGACCATTTTCCCCTTTCTTCCTCATTCTGATGCTCAGTTTGAACTTCAGCGGGCCATCTTCACCGTGTCTACATGACTAAAAGCAGCCACATGATTGGCTGACTTGCTATTTGTGCTAACAAGCTGCTGAACAGGTGGACCTGATAAAGTTGTGGTCACAATAATTTTATAAAAAGTCTTCTAACTTCCCTTGTGAGTTTTCTATGCTGCTACTTACAATTATGGCTCAAAATCAGTAGCATCTATGAACATCTTTGGGAAGCAGCACATAGTGTATGTTTCTTAGCAAGCATCACCTGTCCTCCCAGTCTAGCGAGTCAAACATCATTCTGAATGGGTTCAGCGGAGAATCAGTTCCTTAAACTCCAGAAGCTGCAGATCTAAGTTTTCCTTCCTTGTTTTCTACAAACAATCAAATCTGTAACTTGAAACTGCTCATTATGAAAGAAGGTCTGAAAAACCTTTGGATGATCTGGTCATTAACAATTAAAAATTTCACCAAAAGAAAAACACCAGTCTAAATAAAATAAAGCACCTGCTGTTTTCATTCAACTGCGTAGACCTGAGGGGAGACATATAAAGCCCATATGTTACATCAGACCTTAATATGTTCACTGTAAATTCTCCAAGAGTGAGAAAGCTGTTGATTTCTGGGGAAGCACAGACGCATCATCCCAACACCGGTAATAATCAAAGCTCTGCTTGCTGAAAACAGCTGACTATCAGCCAATAGGATCATCTGGTGGCAGTGGCTGATATCTACCTGATTCTTCTAATTTTTTAAATGGGGTTTTCACACCAATGAGCTTTTTATTTAAAAGCTTTTGTGATACATTTGAATAAAACATTTAGTTCTCATTGAAAAATGTTGACGTCAAAGAGCTGAAATACTTCATAAGGGTTATCAACTTGTTGTTTTAAAAAGCACTTTTTTATTGTTTCCTTTGTATTAAAGAGAGAATAACTTGCCTGAACAATCAGTATCCGCTACGGGCCTTCAGCCAAGTTATTACTTTTGTCACAAAACTGGATGAGGAAGGCAGGCCTCAAATGCAACCCCAAAAGTGTAAAATCAAACATTCTTTAATGGAGACCAAAAAGTGGAACCGACGTGGTGAAACAGCCAGGCAAGAAAATCAAATGGGGCAAAGCCAGAGGCAAATAACATAAGGCACGTGGACCCCCACATTTTTCACCACGTGGGGGTGAAAAAGCTGGCACGCTGATCACACAAGGAACACAAACAAACTGGCAAGGAAAGAGTTTATATAGACACTGTGACAGGGGAAAACAATGAGACAAAGGTGGGACACATCAGGGCGGGGCAGGTGCTGATTACAGGAGGGCAGGAAGTGAAGACGTTAGCGCACAAAATAAAACAGGAAATAGAAAAACATGATGGATATAAACATAACTCAACCAGTAGAACTTGATGTAACAATCTGAACATTGTTATGGGTCAGAACTGCATCCATCAAGATTTTCCATCAGTTTGACAATTCTAGGAATTAATTTAAAGCCATGCTGAAGACCTGACTCAGTATTTTAGTAGTTTGGACCCAGAATTCAAGTCTTCACTTAGCCAACAATGTCTGTTTGGATCCTACTGCAAACCCGGTTCCACCAGCTTTTGGACTGTTGACATATCTTCTGCCTTTATCCAACAAGGACTATGTCACTATTCTCATTAGAGGATGATCTCATCTCCAGGCTCATCTTCTCACTGTGTTCTGTACTCTTGGCTTCATTCTGCAGGTGAATCATCTCCACTCAGCATCAGTCTCTTCTTCTTACCGCAAGATCATATCCAGAACTTTCATTGTAAGCAACAGTGAGGTGAAATGTGAGAATTCAGCACAGAGTTTAAAAGTCCCCTCTATTTCTGGATGTCAAGAAATCCCACACCTTTTGACATTAAGTGAAAGACCATCTTTCTGCTGTGTTTCCTGGGCAACCAATGGTGGGAGCAGGGCATCAAGGCTCATATTTCTTGTCTTTGCTCTGCCAGACTTGCAAAAAGATGCTTCATGGTGTAATGCTCCCCTTCAAGAAGAGAAATGCTTCGAACGAATTCCAGCATGTTTATTTATATGAACTCAGGAAGTTTCCTGGTCCTATCAGATTTTTCTCAACTAGTACCATCCCCCAGTTCTATAACCTCAAGTTGCAGAAAAATTCCTCCAAAGACATGAACTCATGTGTTGTACTGTAACATGAGCAGTATAAATGATCACAAAAATATTTAATTACAGAAAATTAAAGAAAAGGTTTCTCCCTGAAGGGAAGGAGGAGTTTTCATTAATCTAAATAACAGCTCTCTTAAAGTCCTGATTACATGATAAGCCCCAATAACCATGCAGTCTTTAAGGGTTTATTTTTACTTGAATGGTAAAAAAAAATACTTTGGGTAAACATTCAACTTCATATCAAGCAAATGTCGAGAGAGATGTATTTAAAAAGCAATTTTTCCTCCAGAACTGCTTTAATTCTTGGTGTCATAGACTGAACAAGGTGTTGGAAACCTTCCTCAGAGGGTTTCTCCATACTGACATGACAGCATCACACAGTTGCTGCAGGTTTGTCGGCTGCATCCATGATGAGAATCTCCCGTTCCACCACATCCCAAAGCTGCTGTGAAGGCCGTTGGAGTCCAGTGAACTCATTGTCATGTTCTAGAAAGCAGGTGGAGATGATCTGAGCTTTGTGACATGGTGCATTATCCTGCTGGAAGTAGCATCAGAAGATGCTCCACTGTGGTCATAAAGGGATGGACATGGTCATCAACAATACTCAGGTAGGCTGTGCTGGTTAAACCAGGCCACGTTGGTACTAAGGGACCCAAAGTGGGCCAAGAAAATATCCCCCCACCATTACATCAACATCCTAAACCACTCATCCAAAACAGGATGGCTCTATGTTTTCATGATATTGCTATCTTTTGCTATTCTGCAGACCTTGGTTGGAACCAGTGCTTATTGGACTTCCTGTTGTCTTTCTATCATCTCCAACCAGTCTGCCCATTCTCCTCTGACCTCTGACACCAACAAGACATTCTGGTCCAGACAACTGCTGCTCACTGGATATTTTCTCTTGTTCAGACTGTTCTCTATAAACCCTAGAGATGGTTGTGTGTTAAAATCCCAGTAGATCAGCAGTTTCTGACATTCTCAGACCAACAACTATGCTACGATCACAGTCACTTAAAGCTCCTTTCTTCCTCATTCTGATGCTCAGTTTGAAATTCATCAGGTCGTCTTCATCATGTCTACATGACTAGATGTTGCCATGTTGATTGGATATTTGTTTTAAAAAGCAACTGAGCAGGTGGAGCTGACGAAGTGGCCGGTGAGTGCAGTGTCATGTTGTGGTTAATCGAATTTGGTGGGTATATGAAGAAAAAAGAAATTTAAAGGCAAACTAAAGGCAGTCTTTAGTGGGAGAGCACATCAACTTCCTCTTGAATTTATCTTTTTAAACCCATATTCATATTACCTTTGTAACTAATCTTCCATGTAATCTATTTTTCCACTACTTCCACTGATCTAGGATCTGGGACCAGAGCCTCAACATGAAAAAGTGCTACGAGTCAAGTGATGAATTCAAACCTGATAAACTTTGATCAGTCAGCTTCCTTTAGTGTATTTTCTCTCTTTTCTTACTTACAGACCTATATTTCCCTAAAAAAAATCCTTCCAATGAGTTGCATTGAAGGTAAAAACTGAACCAAGTCAAACGAAGAAAAGATAGCAAGGAAACTGAGAGCTTTTGAAGCCAGGCAAGCTGATGAAGAAGGAAAAAAGTACAATTCCACAAATCTGTATCAGTGAATGATTAATTAATTTTGCTTGAATGATCTGTTCTAGCCTTGTGAGATATCACTTTCTATTTCTTGTGCACTTTTACTGAAGATCTCAAGAGACTGGTAGTTCAAAAGGCGGTTCAATTTAGAGCTCCTACTGGAAACGGCTTCAGAAAACCTCTGCCATACATCGGGCTTTGATGTGTTTTAACTGTCATAATCTCACTGTTCAAAAGATGTGGGGGGGGGGGGGTTGGTCCATTGTATGTGTTCTTTTTCTTTTTCTTCTTTTTCAAAATTCATTTAGACGACATCGCACTTTTGATTATCTTCCCTGACGTTTCTTTCTGATTGAAGTGTGGCTCCTGTAGAAGTTTCTCCTAATCTCCTTCAGTTTGACCTATATCGTGTTGCAGCTGGAAGATGAAGCTGGTCATTTATTAATCAAAGAAGAGATACATATCCTGTAATTTATCGGCTTATTTTCAGCTGGTTGTTTGTCTTTGCCCGTAGTTGTACCCCTGCAGTTACACCCCCCCCTCAATAAAGCTCACATTTATAAGTCTGCATTTACAAGTAGATGATGTGTGATGGCTGCTTATTCAAAAGCAAACAAAACTTGAAGAGATGATAAAACCTTGAGTCAGAACTCTGCAGGGGTGGACTGAGATTGAAACTGGTCTGACTCTCTGCTCTCTCAAATTGAGGGTCCATTGTAGTACGTCAAACAAAAGGTTTTTTATCAAAGCCTCTTAATGTAACTCCCCCCACCACCACCACCTCCTTCACTCTCTTGGCCACCAACTCGTTCTTCTCTTCCTCTCTTTTCTCATTCATTTATTCCACTGTGTGTGGAAATAGGCTGGGCAACAATTAATTTCAGAGTGAATTCAGGCAGGATCTATTACCCCTCTCTGCCTCTATTGCTCTAATGGAAATCTATTTCACTTCTCTTTTGTGTCCAATATAATTTAATGCCCATTTTATTAATGGCCTGAAATAATTACGGAAGGCTTTTGTGATTCTTGAGTATGTTTCATTTAATTGTGCAATAAATGTCTAATCAGAGCTCCCATCTGAAGCCATTATGGCATTAAAATTAACAATTACGCCACAAATGTCTTGGTGAATGCGTCGGGGTCTATAGAAATCGTTGCTGATAACAAGACACATATAAATCATTCATGAGAATTTTTGCAGAGAAAAGCGGCATGAGAGATAGGAGGAAAGGAGGGAGAAAAAAGAAGAGGTGGAAGAAGAAAGGAGGAGAAGAAAGAGGCTGAGTTTTCTTTATTCCATTGAAAAACGGGGATGGCCAAAAGATAGTGCATTCTAAAACTGTGTCACCCACTCCAGTTCTTTCTTTGCCTGTCTCTCTCTATCTCCCTTTAATTTGCCTTCCTCTTTATTTTTGAAGTGACAGATTTCACTTTGGGAATTCATTAACCGTTAACTTGAGTGATAAAATATCTATCAGGCCCACTGCCCGGTTCCTTTGCTAAGCTGCGTGGCGCTCCGGTTCAACGTTGTGGGTGACCGAAGGCAATTAAAGAGGCTTCACACTCCCTCACTCTCCCAGTGTCACTTTCTCTGTGAAAAACAGGAAGGCTGCTCAACATACCAGCAAGAATTGTTTTCTTAGTAGCCAAGTATACAAATTTCATGGTGTGGGGAAACTCCATCTGCTGCTAAAAACCCTCGTCAGTTCCTCCGTGTCATTTCCAAGCTAATATACTACAATTGGTCTTGGTGAATCTATTTTAATAGCATAAGGTTTTGGCCTTCTTTGTTCTCTATTACCATGATGCACAAAGGGCCTCACTGGTCCTAACCAAACTCTTTCAAGTTGCAGAGTCGAGAAAGTGGCTTTGATGTGGATGATGTCTCATGTTAATAAGCAGGTTGATTTTATTCAGATTTTATCAAATATCCCTCCTGTGGATTGGGAAATCTTGTGTTAGTTGGTTGATCAATCTTTAACTCCGTCTGCAGTTGCAGCACAGGATGAATATTTGATACGACTGCTGGTTTTAAAATTTTCACCATGGAGTCGGTTTGTGAGATTTTGCATGAATTCTGAATTATGATCAAGAACATTGTAGAGGTAATTTAGAACAACATACAGAAGTACATTACTTGCTGCATTGACCCTTGGACAACTGCCATTTACCCAAGAGAAGGTCAGTTAACACTAATATTTGTAGCACTGAGATCTGGCATTTGGTTTTCATGTTAAGTATGAGCCTGATGGTAAGCGCGTCGTGGACAAAAGCACAACAGTATTTTGGAAGTGCCACATAACACTTAACTACATTGGTGGGAACACAACAAATAGGACTGTACATTTATGCTGACATCACCCCGGTGTAAAGACAAGTGGAACCAGACAAAAACAGCAAGCCCACATGCTTCAAACTATACCCAAGTCATTTAGACAGCCACTCACTCATGATTCAAAGAGGGCAAAAGAAGTCGACCGGCCGACTGATACGCTTATTGCTGTCGACATGCGACCCTTTTCTGTTGTAGACAACACCGGATTTCAGGACATGCTGCAAGTGCTTGAGCCCTTTACAAAATTCCTTCACAAACCTATTTTACCGATACCCCAGTTCCTGCTTTATACGAGATAAAAGCCAAATTAGAGAGGGCTGTGTCAGCAGCTGTTGCGCTGACTTTAGACAGCTACACAGAGCTGACCATCACCGCACATTAAATTGATCTGGAATGGCAGATAAAAAACAGTGTTATTTATTTGTAAACGTATCAATATTGTTAATCATTATTTAATAATATTATTTAATTATTAATTAATTATTCTGTTTTCTAACAGAAGATGGGGGATTTCTCCATCAGAAACTTTTATTTTATTTATTTATTTTTCTGTTTCAACGACATTTCACTTAAAAACTGTAATTTTGAGTTTAAACAGATATTTTTAATTAACTTCAATAATTTACAAGTTTAAAAAGGCATTAAAATTTATTTTTTTGTATCGAAAAAATATCGAACCGTGACACTAAATTATCGAACCGAACCATACATTTTGTGTATTGTTGCACCCCTAATTAGTATTAGCCTTTTTTTGTCAAGTTCTCCCTTGTTTCCAGTTAATGTCTAGAATAAAAAAATAAAGAAAATTACGTAAAGCAAAATGCTGTGTAGAGAGAGGGAGAGAGAGAGAGATGTTAATAACAGTCATTAAGTATGAAACATGTTCTGGCATCTTGAATCCATGTGTTGGAGATGCTAAGTCAGGAGGAGATGTAGTTGACCTTTAGTAATGAGAGTTGTGAACTGGGGTATATGATCAATAGGAAAAAAAAACACTTTATCGTCAATCCCTGAGTAAAACATTTTGCATTATAAATCCCAGATTGTTTAGATGTCCTATTCACTCAGTTGTATGATTTTCCATCATCAGTGCATGTTATAACCCAATACAGGGATATGAAAGGCGTCACAAAAAATGAGAACTGTGGACGGATGTAAAACTGGGAGTTAACAGATTTTATTGTGGCAAGTGGAAATGAGGAACAAAAACCAAAGGTGGTGAATCACGTGTTGGGGGTAACAAAGCTGCTTAAACCAAAAACCCAATATAATAGCTATTTTCTAAAGTCAACTCAAAACAAGCAAGTAAAAAGTAAAACTGAGAATGACCAAAAAAAAATAAATAAATAAATAACTGGCCAACTAAATTTACAATATTTTAACAAAAGGTGAATCAGCTCCAATATCTAAAATTTAACCAAAAATACTATATACAACTACAAACCTAAACTAGCCCAACACATTCTACCATTTAAGAAGAAACTAACAAAATACAACCAATAGAGAAGTCAAAAGGGCTTTAAGTTTTACCAAACAAAAGAATCAAGATAAAACAAGACTATAAGTCAGCTATACAAAAATATATAACACAAAAGCCAAACAGCTTTAACTGCTGGAAACCAAAAATCCCAAACCATACAATACAAACACCACCACTCAAAGAACACAGTCACAATCAAAGTTTGCAAGCTGAGGGTTGTCTGTGCAAGTTGCCAATGAATCCACAGCTGCAGCCTTTTTTATTGTCCCAGAGTGTAGCTGCAACATTGATGATTGGCCAGGCAATTATCCAATCAGCTGGTAGAAGGCAAAGGTGGGGTGCATGGACCTAATCCTCAGCAGGTCGGAAACAAGTTGTGTTTAGCATAGCCAATCTCTGGTGGGTGGTGGCACACAGGCATTTACATGCAAAATGAGAGAGTCATTAGAGAAATGACAGGCAGCCATGACAGTGCAACAAAACACCTTTCTTCCACTGAACTCTGTGGGACACTTTTATGTCCCCACCAATGTTAAAACCAAACCAATGGAAAAATCTTGTATTGATGATATTGTGACCATCTGTGAAGACACAGCTAGTCATTAATGATTGTGATCAGAACTGTTTTTGCAGGACTGTTTTCTTTAGAGCCCCTGGGAGTGAATTTAGTTGTAGAAACACATCAAAGAACTTTATTGCCTTCTTCTGTGGTGGGTCAACATGGACCTCATTCAAGTGGTCCAGCACCAGAGGTCAAGAGAGATCATTGTTCCCGGGGGGATGGACTATATAAGGATGTGTCCTGAGACTGGAGTTCATGTCTAACATTGTCAGCTGGCCTGTGTTCCACTTGTCTTCTGGTTGTGTTTGAACTCCTGTGATCGAAGTAAACAGCTGTGTCTTCTCACCGATCTGAGTGTCTGTTGTTCATGTGAGGAGTTTTCCTAACACAAGTTGAAGTCCCTGAGGAAAAGCAGTCCTCTAAGTCTGAAAACAAAGGAGCCTAAAGACTGTATGACACAGCAGGATTCACATTATGAACCTTATTTTCAGTTAACTTTGCACTTGTATTTTTTATCATGACTTACAAATAACTCCACCATTCATTCTCTAATTAAGTACTGAAGCTGAAGGCCATCACCAGCTCCTTTGTTTCGCTGGTATTGAGCTGTAGATGGTCCAGTTCATGCCACTGTTTGATACTCTGACACATCCAACAGCTGCCACGAACAGAACTTCTGTAGGTGGCAGGTAAAGAGAAAATAGGACAAAACAGCCCTGTGTTGTTCTCCAGTTCTGTTCAACGTTGTTATGAAGGTGCACACGCTGAGGACGACTGGTAAGGTCACACTGATGCCAGCTAACATTGAACATAACAGTTCTGAGTTATGCTGTGAATTCCATCAAAAATTCTCTGAAAGCATATTTTTAAAGTAAGAAAAACACTGGTAGATGAAAAATTTCTGAGGAGCAAAAGATGGGAACAATGTGCAGGTAAGAGGCATTAGACCTCCATGTGAAGCTGCTTCATGCCATTCAGTGCAAGGGGAGGACCTGACTCTTACTCAACAAACTGATTCAAGAAAAGTCTTCACCCCAAAGAATTTTAAACTTCTGAATGCATTTATTTGATTTAATTTATGTGTTTATGTCGTATCTTTTTAAGAGTCCCAACAAGTGCTGGATTCAAAGAAAGTGAATGTAACCTTGAGAAGACTAAAAGCTACGCTTTTCATGACAATTAATCAAACATCTTTTGCAAGATTTAAGTTTTATCGAGTAACATTAAATTGTCACATTGAATTCCTGTATTGTGTTGACATCAGTGGAAACCAGCGAGTGCCTGAAGTCCAAAACAAATGAAAAATTTTAACTATATTCTGCAGAAAGACCAGATAATACAAGTTACACAATCATGGGTCAGGCATCTAAAACCTTTGAAGACGATCATCTCTTGAAGGCATTACTGAATTCTTGCTCATCATAACGTGTGAATGTGTGGCTTCCTGAAAATTTATTGTGCATACATACACTCATATGAATCCCACATAGAAAAAAAATATTACATTCATCATTAATATTATTTTATTTTATTTTATTTTATTTTTTTAACCAAAATAGGCTCAACTGCTTTCAGGGAGTCCGAAATGGCAGCAAAGCTGTAAAGGACAGAAATTTTTACCACAATAAAGACAACACTGAAGGGGAAAAGAAGAGATTATAACTGAATCAGAATAAGACTTTATTTGCCAAGTTTGTGCACACATACAAGAAATTAACTCTGGTTTTCTGTCTTTTTATTTCTACAATATCGACAAGAGACATACAGACAAGGACAACAATTGGGCAACAACACTAGAACTAAAGATGCATAATACATACATAATAATAACAAAATAAAAAGATTTAGATGATGTAAATACAAATATAAAGTTGGATTGATACAAAGTACTACTGGGAGTCACAAACAGAATGGAAAGACTGATGCTGGTGAAAAAGCTCTCATCCAAAAATGAAGAATCCCTTTGCAGATTTCATTTACATGCACCATCCCCTTTATCAGGTCCACCTGTTCAACTGCTTGTTAACACAATGTCCAATCAGCCAATCACAGGGCAGCAGCGCAACACATCTAGTCATGTAGACATGGTGAAGACGACTTGCTGAAGTTCAAACGGAGCATCAGAATAAGGGAGAAAGGAGATTTATGTGATTTTGTTGGTCTGAGCACTTCAGAAACTGCTGATCATCTGAGATTTTCACACACAACTAATTATGTTAGAGGTCAGAGGAGAATGGACAGACTGTTTGGAGATGACAGAAAGGCAACAGGAAGTCCAATAAGCACTGGTTCCTACCAAGGTCTGCAGAACAGCATCTCTGAACACACGGCACATCCAACCTTGAAGCAGATGGGCTACAGCAGAAGAAGACACACCGGGTGCCTCCTGCCAGCTAAGAACAGGAAACTGAGGCTACAATTCACACACACTCACCAACACTGGACAATAGAAGATGGAGAAACGTTGATGGTCTGACAACTCTCTGTTTCAGCTCCACATTCAGATACTAGGCTTATATACTAGGCTAGACTTAGATACTATGACCACAGTGGAGCATCTTCTGATGCTACTTCCAGCAGGATAATACACCATGTCACAAAGCTCAGATCATCTCCAACTGCTTTCTAGAACATGACGATGAGTTCACTGGACTCCAACGGTCTCCACAGCCACCAGATCTCAGTCCAGTAGAGCAGCTTTGGGATGTGGTGGAACGGGAGATTCTCATCATGGATGCAGTCGACAAACCTGCAGCAACTGTGTGATGCTGTCATGTTGATATGGAGAAAACCTCTGAGGAAGGTTTCCACCACCTTGTTGAATCTATGACACCAAGAATTAAGTCAATTCTGGAGGAAAAGTGGGTCTGACCTAGCAGGGACCTAATAAAATGTATGGTGATCTGTAAGTCTTTGTGGATTAAATTAATCAATCATTTCTCAATACAAAAACATGGGAAACAATGGAAATCTGTGAAGAAAAATGGAGTTTTCTTTTCCTTCAACCAAACACATTTTCTACCATTTAATTTCCCTCCTAACTGCTGTGCAAATTAAGACCGGCATGATCACAAAGACACAAGCATCTCTGTGATCATGCCTCACACCTTTTCCCCTCTTCTTCTTCCAGTCAATTTAATTCCACGCTCCAGATTTCATGGTCAGTTTTATCTCAATTACTCTCAAAGAGTCCATCATCAATTCTTCACAACTTTTTCATGTCGCCTTTCTCTGCAGATTCACTGTGAAATCACCCTTTCAGGTTATTAAATTACTGTGACCGCTGTAAATTTCTGGTAACACCCTAAACTTTAAACCTGCATCTGGAATACCGACCCCGAGCAGCAGTTAGTCTCAGTCTTTGTTTATTCTTTATTCACCCACAAATCACAGAGCCTTTGTTATTTATTTATTTAGTTTACATCCTTTGTTTGGGCTGCACAAGTAAGGCCAACCCCCCCCCCCCCCCCCCCCCCCCCCCCCCCCCCCCCACCACCACCAGGGAAATATTAACATTAAGCAGCAAACCTCGAGTCATAAAGTTTAAGTGTTGATGAATCCTCTCTGCAGAATTACAAACACCATCAATAATCTGTCCAACAGATTCACGGATGTCTGGAAAATCAAGAAACTCTTCGAACATGCAGCATATGCAAAAAACCAGCAACACAATTGACCCAAACCTGCATTTCATTTCAGAGCAGCATCGTGTTAGGATGTTTTCTCATTAGCCAGGTAAACATATTCCACGCTTGTTAGCAATCAACACTTCAATGTATTTGTTATGACAAAATAATGGAATTATGCTCATTAAGTTATATAAAATATGGAAAAAATCATTATATCTGCATAGTGAACTAATTCTAAAACATTGTTGGCTAATCTTTACAAACTAACATCACATGATTTGTTTATCTAACTTTTTATGAAAGCTGGCAGAAAACTTCTTGTAATTGTTTCAAAAATAAAATAAAATGTCACTCTGACATAATTTTTCACGAGAATATAGTGAGAATATTTTACACAATCAAAGTTGGAATATTGACTCTATTTACTGCAAAACTGGAAAAACAAATTGCCAAAAAATAGGTAATTAAGTTATGTACCAAAAAAGAAATCAAAATAACTAAATAAGCTATGTCTTGACTCTGACCAGTTATATTTAAGGGGCCAACATAAGGCTCCAGTAAATAACAGTCTTTATCAAACTTATAAATTCAGTGAGGGGTTTAAGTGAGAGGGTCTGCTCCAGAAACATTTCCTCCATCTTTTCTCTTGTTTATCTCATGTCACAGATACTGGCTGTTTAATTTTTTCCAGTAGGAAATGCTGATATGAGATCATGACAGATTATTCACCCCCATAGCACATATTTTTCTGATTTACGACATCAAATTGTTGTTGCTGGTTTTGGATGCAAGGCCGTTGTGTGACTGGAGAGCGGACATGCAGCATGTCGCAGCTGTGACTTTTTTTTTTTTTTTTTTTTTTTGCAGAAATGTTTTATTTCATTACTTTTTTAGGGGGATATTGAAGGTTTATTTCTCTCTGTTAATTATACTTTGAATTTTCTGAGATAATATTTTGGTGCTTCTATAATTTTCTTTTTCTGTCATTCTAGTTAACTCAAGCCACCACAAACTGGAATACATGAGCATCTTTTACATGCTTTATTTCTAAATGATCCGAAACACATATTTTAAAGTGTATACTATCATGGCTTCATATTTATAATCTCTATCATCTTGCTGCTGACATATTACCATAGGTTGTAAATAGTACACCAATTTACTGAGAAAGCATCAGGAAATGTTGATGTTGGGTGTCTGTGAGTTGGATGAAGCACAGTTTGAGCTACAATATAAGAAAGATAAATTATTGGTTTCTTTTTGCTAACGCTGCTTTTTGTAACTGGACAGAGTAATTAAGATAAAAGTAATATCTTTATGACATTTAGACACAATCTGAGTCCTTTCCTTTGTCTTTTAAGACACCATGGGCTATAATTGGAGACCAGTGCTCATCGTCTCTCAGCTAAGAGGGTAAATGAGGGATCCCTAGACTCCAGGATTACCCTATTATTCAGAAGATGTTTCACTAAGCCTCCACCACTGACACATATTCCTGTTCTATGGCCTATTCACTTTGAAATATGTCTTGTCAGGGAGGCTTACAGAAATCTACATAATCCTTTCTCATCACAATTAAAGATACCACTGAACAATAAAATTGCTTGCTCTCTGGTTTGTTTCATGTTGCTGCAACAAAAAAAGTGGATGAAGGAAATGCAGCTGGGTGTCACTACGGGTTGCAAAAGGTTAAGATAAATTATAAATGATGTCTGAGGAGAACAATGACAACATTGTTTAGCTATTACAAAATTACAGAAGTTTTGGATGGTATTATTTGGAGTGCATGTTGTTTTAAACAATGATAAACATGTTCTGGCTCAGCAAAAAGAATTTATTCCAGCATATCTGACACATACATGCTTAATATGCATGATGGTGAAATGAAGAAGGGAAAAACAGGATATAAACTCAGGATATAAAAATGATTTAATGGCCATCCCTATGTGATCTAAATCAGTTCCTATGTCAGTATGATGGCAACACTTATATTTTTAACTCAAACTCTGAACATAATTCCAAATCAAATACATTATTTGTTATCTTAGAAAGTGACAGACTGCTGGTTGTTATCGGCGACCTTACAGGATGCAGTATGTGCATTGGAAGCAGCTGAAATGCTGTTGTCCTTATTTCTTACAAATGACAGTAATTAACCAAGAGTTGAACAAATACAGCTTATTCATCAAATTCTGTCAGATGCCTCTTTATGTGTTCGAGATCAAGCATAATTTTCTCATTTCAGTTTTGTTATGAAAATAACAATAGTCTCATAGAACATTCTCAAAATGCATCAAAATAAGATCAATACAGAAGAGTCCATGCAATGTTTAGGTTAGAATACAATAACATATACTATATGATATGATGTGATACAACACAATATAATGTTTCACAATGTGAAACATTACGTGTGTGTGTGTGTGTGTGTGTGTGTGTGTGTGTGTGCGTGTGTGCTTATCAGTGGGTACCTGTGTGGCAGGTGATTGAGTATATAGTATATTAGGGCTGTCAAATGATTAACATTTTTATTCAGTTTAATCACAGCTTACAAATTTATCATATTTAATCACCATTCACGACTATGCCTGAAATTAGCTGTATTACTGTATTGTAACAACAGAATGAGCGGATGCAACAAATATTTACTGTTAACTGACCTTCCCTTCGGGTAGATTTTCAGGATGTCCAATGGTCAGTAAATGCAGCATGTAATGTACTTCTATATGTTGTTCTAAATCATCTATACCATGTTCTAGATCATAATTCAGAATTCATCATCTCCCCAACCGTCATTAAACCAGCAGATGTGACGACTGAAGTTAAACAGCCAACAGTGATGAAGAAACGCTTATAAAACTGATGATATGGATAAAAACAGCTTTTTCCTTTTATCATTGAAGTGTGAGTGTTTCTGCAGCAGTGATAAAGTCCTACAGCAGCATCACCCAGCTGCTTGTTTTACTAGTTTTTTTCACTTTTTTACGTTATATGATCACTTTAGTTGTAATAATCAGTTCAATGTTTCATCAAATCTAGACCTAAAAAAGGTCTCATTTGTTCCCTCCTGTTCTTGGTCACCTGCCTGGCCCCCCCATCAGAACTTTTTTAGACCCACCCCTGCATTTCTAAAGTATTAAACATTGTCTACTGCCTACTGTGTTACAGAAGGTCCTACCAAAAACAAAACTTTGGGGTAAATACGTGACGGTTTGAACCATGATCCGCTAGTTTCCTCTCAGCTGAGCGATAAACAAACGCAACAAGAGATCAGCTGATCACCGACAACCATCATGATTCACGGAACAACATGAGAGGAGAGGGAGGAGCAGCTGTTGCACAAACACTGAGACTACCAGAGAGCCACTAGAGCAGACACAGTCCAAAATGCAGGTTAACTTTAGAAAAGAATGCAGGAAAAGTACGGGTGTGGCTCATTTTTTCCATCTTGCGTCTCCACTTCCCGCCATCATAACTAAGAAATGACGGATGTATGGTGCTCGTCACACAGCGCATGCTTTAACTGCGCTAAAAATGCAATTAATTACATAAGCTAGTTACCACCGTTAATGCGTTATTTTTGACAGCCCTAACTTGAGTATAATTCTTAGCCACTCTACTCATCTCTGCTTCTCACCATTTAATACTGGAAATCACTTCCTGAATGCTTCAACAAAAACTAGCTTGTAGCTTTTCCAGCTCCTAAGTAATTCCATCAGATCTGTCTTTTTAGTTAAATTTTGATCTAACCCAAAAAGCTATGGGGAATGCACTACATGTTTATAAAATTTAATAGTCAGGAGTACCAGTATGTGGTAGTTTTGTCTTATAACCTATTAGAGAATACTGGAGTGTGCTTCCTTTCACAGGTAAGACTAATGGCAGAGGGTGACTGTCCTTTGTTGAAGGGAGTTTGTGAAGGTACTGGCATGTCTTACTGCTTGTGTGACGGCTGTGCCTTTATGAAGAAATCCTTGCTCTAATATTCTGCAGCCTTGATGCCAAAGTATGACCCATGCTCTCCTTCTTTCCTGTGATCAGGCTGCATTGCAGCATCTCATTCCACGAGTTTTAAAGAAGTATTAGTGGTAAGTTAACAAGTAAGACACAGTCATTCTTCTGTTTGAGTACTTGAAGTGTAGCACAGAGAGAAGATCATAATCTTTTTTTAGAATGTCCAAAATGTACTTGAAAAGAATTTATATTTCTTAATGGCATGTGACTGCCATCAGTCCCTTCCTGTCCAGTTATATGAGCTATAATATGAGTCTGAGTTATACGAGTCTGTAATTGATGATCCTCTTGGTAAGTGATTGTTAAATAGAAGCAGCTGTAAGACATTTTAACTATTGAATATTCAAGAGCAAAAACAGAACTGATTAATTTTCAGAATAATTTAGTTAAGCACAACGCTATCAACTGTGTGCCATGTGTGTGATGTAAAAATGAGACATACTTTCAATCGATAACACTTTTTAAAACACTGTTACTTAAATAAATAAATAAATAAATAAATAAATAAACAAACAAACAAATAAATAAATAAACTAACTTATTTATTGTTTGAATGAAATACATTCTTTTCACAAAGTAGCCATCACCTTCATGGCTGGACTACTTTCCTAGACCATGGTGATTCAATTTTAAACAAGTTTGAAGTAACAAGACTTTCTAATTATTGGGATAATAATACAGTGACATCACCAAAAAATACAAAATTAATTAAATGCTTGGTAGTCTCAAATTGTATGCTTTAAAGAAATCTTTTGATTTATTGGTGGTTGATGGTTGTGGGTGGGCCCTATTTATTAAGTGAACCTGTGGAGGAAAACTCAGTATCAAATCTGAACAACAGAAAATGAACATAAGCTCAATATCAAAATCAATGAGAAATTCAAAATCAAGTCAAAGAACTGAAGATAAGTACATAATGAACGCTGATTTGACCACATCAGACATGCAAACATTAGATGACTTCTAGGATGTGTCTAGCTACCTTTGGCAAGTACTTTAGCAGATTCTCATTCATCTTCCTTTTGTCCCTGTTACTACAGCCAATTTGTACAACTAGGAACTACACTATCTACAGAGGTTTTCATGTTCTTGGTGATTAACTGAACAGCTGTATGTCAACATGAATCAAAAAACAGATTTGTTGTTTTGTTAATCGAAATTAGTAACCTTTAATTTAAACATTTGGCTTGACCGCAGCTGTGACACTTCGACACCTCCTCTATGTGCATGGAGGATAAATCAAAGTTAGTTTTTTCCTCCTTCAGTGTCAGATCCATTCTGAGCCAAATCCACCAGAAGCCATTCATTTATTCACAGTACAGTGAGAGTGAGGATTACCTTCTGAAATCTCCTGTATCCCTCCTATATAGCACCCAGCTGCAGAGACAGTTACAAATTGGTATTTGGAAGAAATGCTTCAGAAAATAATTAGCTTTACTTTTGAGGATTACACTGTCTGCAACAAAAGCAGAACTGCATTTTTGCAAGACCAGAGGGCTGCAGTTTTCAGGCGGCAATCCCACTTCAAACTCAACAGTGCTTAAGATTTCAGAAGAAGAGGGTAAACTGATGGGCTAGTTAGAAAGCACCATTATGTACAGTGATGATTTACTACGAGCTTCTAGCCTCAACATGCTGCTAAGACATGCTAATGACCAGCCAAGGCAGTAGCTGATACAACAGGCTGCTTGGTTTGACATCTGACTTGCTGATTCTCATTTCCTGTCACTAGATTATTATTATATATCAGTTAATACTTTGATCCAATGGTTCAGTCATACTAAGACAATCATTCTAATTGATGCATGTGAAAAAAAAGTCCCTTTGGTCCAACCTGACTGTAGTTTAAGCTCAGCAAGAAGAATATAGCACAAAAAAATATATGATTTGTTCAGCATTTAAAGCAGATCTGGGTGATAGAAACCCATCTTAATGATTTTCTTCTTCTATGCAAGCATTTCAGACCTTTCATGTAAAAAAAAAAAAAAAAAAATCTTTCTGAGTTCACAAATTTTGTTTGTCTTCCACCATAATGTTACAAAACAGCTTACTGTCACTGTCATGGTCAGCCTTTAACTTGTCACAAATGCTTTATTCAAGTTAAATGGCCTTCCTTACTTGTTGTAAGTTTCATTGGTTCACTCTCATCTATAAAACACTCTTAGGTCTATATCTAAGACTGCTTCTGTAGCCAAATACAAGACAGTCTTTGCTTCTTATGCTGTACATCTCCAAAAATAAGTCTTGTTTTGGACTATTGTCCTTTTTCTTTTTCTGCATTTCTGCATCAAAAAACTGTATCTTATGTCACTGTAAAAGTTGCTGCTTTCATTTCTGTCTCTGTTTTTAAAGGCCACCTAAAATATTTTTTTTGACACTTGTAAATATTTTACCATAATCTAACTCCACTTCTTATTCCTAAACATTTATTAAAAACAAAGTTCAAATTAATTGCAATGTGTTTTTTTAGTTGTTTCTTTGTTTGTTTTCTCCCCCTCCTCCCCAGTGCCACAAGTGTTTTTGGCACCTGCCATGTCAAGAATCTGTCTTTAATGTTTCAAATGTAAAATTAATGTTGATTATATATATATATATATATATATATATATATATATATATATATACACATATGTGTGTGTGTGTGTGTGTGTGTGTGTGTGTGTGTGTGTGTGTGTGTGTGTGTGTGTGTGTGTGTGTGTAATGTTTTTATATAATTTGTGTTATGAGATAGCAAAAGATTAGATTTTATCACCATATCAACAAAAATCTTAAAATCATTTGTTGACTTTTCTCAGTTGTAAACATTAGGAGACAAGCAGAGGACCCTGATACTCATTGTCTGTTTAACACAGCAGCTCAGAGCCAATCAAAGTGAACTGATGACTTTTGACCTTGATAAAGGGACGTTGAACCCCTACGGTTTCATAAGCTTTTGTGTTGACGGGTCAGAGCGAGAGTTAGCTTAGCATATAATTAATGTTTAATAACCCCTGGTTGTTTGTCAACACTTTTCCCACTGTCTTTTTCCATGCCTTATAATCTTCAGAGTGCCTGCAGGCACAGCATTTTCTGATAACATCTTAAGCCTCTTGTTCCAATACCCTGGCCTGGCAGTAACAACACTGGCCAGTCACTCATTTACAAGCAAAGATAAATGCACAGTCCTTAATCTGTCTCCAGTTAGGGCTCCAGCAGCAGAACACAGGCCAGGCCCACGCCTTCAACTCCTCTTCAGGCTTAGCTGCTGCATCCGTCCTGCTGCCTCAATGTAAGGCTGCCTCCACTCTCACCTCAATCACCTGCCACACAGGTACCCACTGATAAGCACACACACACACACACACACACACACACACACCCCTACACACAAACACACACACACACACAAAAACACACAACCATGGAAAGCTCTCTGTAACTTGGATGAATTGTAAAGAAATTACGTAGCTTTAATTTCGGTTACTTCACTCTGTTAGTCCTTTTTCAAGACACACCATCTGATTGTAAAGCATTTAGAATTACAAACATGACAACTACCTCTGAGTTGTGACGATTTCATGCTTTTCTTTGTTTAAAGGGGTCATTTGGGTTAGAATTTTTGTTGTTGATCCAGATATTTACCCAAAAAAAGAAAAAAGAAAAAAAAGGCGAACAAAAACTCCTTAAAAATAACTTAAACAATGTCTGCTTATGGTTCTAGTGTTGACCGTCATGTCCAAACAGCATTTTGCTCTACATAATTTTCTTATTATTAATTTATTATTATTGAAATTAACTGGAAACAAGGGAGAAATAGAATAATGACACACACACACACACACACACACACACATATATATATATATATATATACATGTACAGTTAAATAATCTTCTAAAATTAAAGCACATGCAAACCACAAGCAATTCTCCTTTTACAGCTTATAGTTCATATTTCCAATTAACTTTATTCATTTCAGAAAAAAAGATATCTAATATGATCATTTAAACTTAATTTGGTTATTTAAATTGATGCTTTATTTATTCATTCAGCTTATTTGGTTTTGAAGTCTGAGTTCTGGTTCCTAATATTTCTATGTTAGTTGCGCAAGTAAAAGAAAAAGAAAAAAAAATCACTCTCAATTCTGCATAATTATTGAGGAAGAAAGAAAAGAAAATAATTCCATGTGATTCAGTTACACAAGCTTATTAGAGCTCATGCTATCCACTCTGTTTCCTTTTGGTCTGAACGAGACAAAAGAAGAACAATATCCCATTAAAGGCAATTTCCTCATCCTATTCATTTGAATTGGTGCTGAAGTGTCAGTGTTTTTCTGTGGATTAAAGTCTGATAGCTCTTGCAGGAAGAATGATCCCCCCCCCATTTGAAGACTTGTGAATACACACCAAGCAAAAAGGACGGCGAAACTGAGCTGGAACAGACGAGTGGGAAACAAAGTGAAAGAATGCTTCTAATGCACTGTCTGCAGAGGGTGAATTAGGAGGCAAATAGTGTGATTATTCTGTGATGTGATGGTGGTGGTGGTGATGGAGGTGACGGTGATGGTGGGATCTTGCCAGCCCTGGGATGCAGATAGAAACCACCAGGGGTACAGGAGGGGAGCAGGCAATTGTGATTTATGGGTAGCAGTGGGCTGATAAGGCAGCTCCCTTCATTTAATGCCTTATCGGCTGCGTTAAAGAAAGGCCACAATTTGCAGCATTCTTAAAAGCCCCAGATGTGACTAATCTTTGCAACCTTCCAGACGATCTGTCTCAGGGAAAACTATAGATCACTCACTTGTCTTACTGATCTCAGACTCTGCTCCCTTTAGTGTAACAGCCGGAAAATGGTGGAGGAAATTATGTGTGAGGGTTTAAAGCCTGTAAGAAATGAGCAGAAAGAAGAATGCAACACCTGAATCATGGAGCTGGAAATTCTGAACATCCCCCAATAGTTGTATTAACACATTAATCATAACAGTCACAATGGATCAGGATTTTCAACAAAACTATAAGGTAATGTTGTCGATGACGGCTTCATGTTCGCAAATTTTCTGCTGTATAAATTTTTCATTACAATTAATTGAAATCAACGTGTGTCCTCTTTGATCACATTAAATATGTAAAGCCAGATGTACTAAAACTGACCCACAAACATGACAAATTCTCATTGATGTGGGATTTCAGTGTCTTCCCGTCATGGATCTGACACTGCTGTCTCCTGGTAAATGCTTACAAAAAAGTAAAGCTTGTGTCTCATTCCTAAAATACGTGGACACTATCTCGCTGTCTGATGTCATTGATGTTCGACGTCACAGCTTCTGTATTTGATGGTGTTTGAATCATTACTGTGGATGTGGTCAAACATCATCGCTTCAGTTAGTTCACAAAACATGCAAGCTCAACATTCTCCCCATTCAACAATTAACATTTTCCATTGGCTTTTCATTTTTCTATTTTTCCACTTTCTTTTGCAAACAATCAGGGTCCGGACTTGAAAATAAATTAAGTTAGTACAAAAATGGTTAGGGTTTGGTAAATATTATGGTTTGGGAAAGTGCTGAGCAGTTCACCAGTTCCCATGGAAAACCGATTATTGTTTTTGTTAGGATTTAATTTTGTCTTATACCACAAACACCAATTTTAATAACTTAAACAATGATGGGAACATGGTGCAGTGGGAAACTGTTTGAGGGGGGACTTTTTACCCTGCTGCATCAGTAAACCTGCAGCAGAGCAGTTGTCTTACTGGAGATGTTGAGTGGTAAAGGTTGATGAGAAAAGAAAAAAGTTCAGAAAACAATGCTTTAGCAAACATGATGAACATGATGTAACTAAAAAAAAAAGGAACTGGAATATACACTTTGGTTTGAAAAGGTTGCACGTGAAACAAACTACTATTTATTGAAAATGATGTCCAAATAAATTTGTTACCAGAGGCAGCAACGTGAGCACTGTGCCGCATCACATGCTCAGAAGATCCAAGAAGGTCTGAAACCGAGATCAGCACCGTTACTGCAGTAATTATTCTCTTAATCAGTGGAAAATGTGGCACAAGCCAAGTCATGCATGCATGCATGCAAAAAGAAAAAACTGAAATACAGTAAAATAAAAATAAAAAGGGACATAGACACTACAGACACTAGTTTGGGGTTTTGGGCAGCTATTACTGTATATTGGTCATAGTTCCTCCCATGGACACTACACTAAAAACACTCCTGTTAAAAGGGAGTGCCCCTTGCATGTTCGGGATGAGAGATTGAATCAAAATCAACGTTCAATGCAACCTGTTGGTTTCCCTTACTACTCTTCCTTAACTAATTATTTATTATGAATTGGCTGGAATTGATTTGTCTGTAAAGTGCCTTGAGAGGACATTGTTGTGAAGTGGCGCTATACAAATAAAGTAAAACTGAATTAAATTGAATTGAACTGAATGTTTTTCCTAAGGTTTCAAAGTGAATAAAATTTCTAACTGTAAAATAATCTTTTGGTACCAGATGTCCAGTGTGCAGGACATGATGTAATTTCACAAAAAAATATATAGTTTTCTTAATCTCCTTTCTAAGTACCTACACATGTTATACACTTTTGAAAAGCTAAGTTTCTAGAGATTTGAATGGTGTATACCAGTGGTTCCCAACCTGGGGTCCGGGACCCCCTTGAGGCTTTGAACATTAGAGCCATTGTGATTAATGTCCACAAATGGTCCCTATTTTAAAGAATAAAAGTAAGGCTGTATGTTGTTAATTTAACTTTGGCTTTATCAAAGGACGGGACTCAACCAGAATACATTATTTATGGTGAGAATCTCACTTTTGAAAGCCTAAAACCAGCATGGTTCCTGCACAGGGTGGAGCAGGGGGTCCGTGGCACTTTAGTATATGCATGAAGGGGGTCCCAAAGGAAAAAAGGTTGGGAACGTCTTGTGTATACCATTCCAGGCTCCAATCAAAACTGTAGTTTCAGTAAACACTTATTTCAGACCAGTTGTACCTTTAAACCACTACCAGATGATACTGCACCAAAAACTGTCCCGTTATATCAGCAAGGATCCAGTAAAAGTAGTCCAGCAAAATAGTTGGTCAACAACACGTCTTTTATACAAAAGAACCTGTTTAAGGCAAAAATTGCAGGATTTTAAGGGGTGAATGATGTGACTTTGTGTTACTTGCAATGAAAAGATTTCTAAATGAACAGACATGGATCCACACAAATGTCATTTCATTCTTCTCCTGTAGGACATGGCCTTCTGGATGATGTGGTTCTGATGCAGCTGCAACAGAAGTACAGTTTGGCAACATATGGGAAATATGTGATGCAACACCTGCTTCTGTTTGTCTGGTGGTCTGAGAAGATTTCACAACGAAAAATATTGTTCCTTCTTAAACATTTTTTTCTATGATGTGTTATTTTTCCTATTAAGGAACAAAGTAACTTTTTCTCTGAACACATTTGTTTAGTAGATGTCTTACAACGTGCTGAAATAACAGGAATAATCTTTCCAACATTTGGGAATATTTAAACAAAAGTAAAAAATGAATCAAAGTAATAAATAAATAAATAAATAATTGCTGGGCAATGATTAAAATTTGTTATTGAAATTATTCGCATGGAATTTCTGTGATTAATCACGATTAATTACGCACAAAATGTCCTTTTCCTTTTAAAATGCTGTTATATGAACAAAATGCAGTAACTTTTGGCTTACAGGTAAACTGCTTTTAGCAGCAGTGTTCTCTTTAGACAGTAACAGTTAAAATAGTTCTTGTAAATTATTTTTCCTAGATAATAATTTCATCGAAACATGTATGTATGACAAAGAAGGATGAAGATTTTACAATTTACTAATTATAAGGTAAATAGCCTGCGGGATGCACTGGACGCTGTGTGAAGCTGCTTCATTCTAAACACAGAGGGAACAATATCTGATGAATTTCCATCAATCCGGTGAACACACTGAAAGCAGGATCCGAATTTCATCACCTCTAGATCGGGAAGAGAGATAAATCTTCACAAAATGTACAATAACTTCCATCCATGCAGCTTTCTTGTCCTTAAATTCTCTAGCTTTGCATCCTTAGCTCGACTAGCTTAACTGGACACAGCTTTATTATGATAAGTAAAGAAAAAGTATTATCCAAGTTTCCGCCTTGTGACACCCATGAACTCAACAGGACAGACAGCGCCCCTCTGAGCTAACGGTTAGGGGTTAGGGTTAGGGTGTTTGTATGATCAGCTCTACTTACCACTGTCTTGCTCTTCTTGTTCCTGTTTTTTCTTCTGTCTTTTGTGAGTGACAGACAGAAAACTTCTCTTCATTTTGATGAACCTGCTCGCTCCTTCTGCTCCAGTCGACCTCTGTTATTGCAAACTCTTGTCACTGCTCCGTAGGAGTCAAAGTTGGTCGGCCCTCAGAGAACCCCTTCTGGCTCAGGGACCCAAGCATTTGACTGTTGGCAAGCGATGCCGCTGCAAGTAGTTCCTCTGTATGTTCAGAGCTAGAACCTTTTCTTTGAAAAACTACCTCAATTAAAATAATTATTGCCATTAATTAATAACTGTCTCCAGTCCTAAAATAAACACGAGTCCATCCTTTCTTGCATTTCCTGTTACCATCTTCATTTGTCTACTTTTCTGTTCTTCCTTCTACACATCATTCATTTTGTTTAAATGTTTTTCCTCATTTAGCTGCACTTTGTTCGGGCAGCAGTCATAAAGACGCCTCCCAGCTGATGGATGGATGCTGCATCGTGGAAAAGTGTTGATGGGAAATGCAGTCATAGCACTTGCAGGACAAATTGCTGAAAGCTGATTAGCTAATGATTTGCTTCATTCATCATCTGGCCTAAACTGGACAGGAAGTTTTCATTTACACCTGAGCTTAAACCTGCATTTGGTGTGTTAATTTAGAACAGCACTTATTTACATTTAACTAAATGTAAAAATGTGACATGTTGGAAATTGATTGTATAATTCTTACCAGTCAGTCCTTCAGCTGTATTTTCTGTCTAAATACACCCTAAGTTAGTTGAATCTAACTTTGTAATGGTCCACAGCCTGTTACAACTGTTCCTTTTCTCAGGAAAGGCTGTAAAATGTATGATGGCCTCTTTTTAATGTGTGTGCTCAGAGCAGAACTCATCACCCTGACAACATGGAGTTTTTCTAACATGCGGCGAAAGGATTTGTAACCAAAGCATAAATATCAATGTGGGCCCTATAGGCCTCTTTCTATCTGCAAAAGGAGAAAAACACTTGACTCTTGTCTCTTTATGGTAAAAAAAAAAAAACTGTGGTATTTTTTCATTGTGGACTCCTGCAGCTGCCACACATTTCGATGTGAGACTGAACATAAAGACATTCTCTCCTCAGGTATGTAAAAGTGTGCAGAAAAGAAAACAAACTTCACCTGAGTGGATTAAATATTCCTATCTAAATCACCACATGTAGTGCATGTTATATGCCTGAACACACACACACACACACACACACACATCTCCAGCACTGTGTCAGGGGTCCCTACACTGTTCTACCAATAAACTGGGAACTTGACACAGCCACACCGCTGATCAATACTAATCACTGAAATAATTACTCACCACAGCTTAGGTATACCATTGATTTCCAAGGCAGTTGTTTGCATTGCTGTCATATCTGATCTTAATAATCTTAAAGGGCTTTTTTCTGTTGAAGTTTAAGGTCCTCAGTGAGTTTATATAAAATGTATGAATGTCATTGCAAGGTCTAATCAATGCGTACTGATGTCTCAAGTACTGGCTGCAGTTGCTTTCATCTGCACGGCTGGGTTTTCATAGTTGGAGTTAAGCATGAATAACAGTTCTGAGAACATGAACAAATGAAGCTGTTTCGCTAGAATTGAAATTATACAAGAGGGTATTGAATATTGATCAGTGGAGAGAGAATGTAAGATAAACAAAGGTGTGTTTTTATCCAAATTAACTGGACAACATGAACGAAGTGTAGCCAAAAAACTTTTCCTCCTCACTTATTCACAAATCAGACTGTAATATACTATCTTCTTCATTCCTCAGCTGACTTCTGTTGATAGCTATGTGCAAACAGGCAGAAGGAAGCGGCGCAGTGTTCGTCTGCAGGTCAATTATCTGCAACGTGACATTGCCTGGTAATCCCACCCGCTCCGTCATCCACCTCTGCGGTTAGCATGAGTAGCAACTATCCTCCAAATGTATTTATTTTTTTTTACTTTGAAGTGCTTCTCTTTCTTTAAATTAGGTGCATATATTCATTTTTAAATGCCTCGCTGTGTTCTACAAGTGTAATTAGACAGGGATACTTTTTTTTCCACTCTGCCATTCTTAAGTATTCATGAAAGCCAGTGATCTGACAAATGGAATTTTTCAGCACGGTAGCATCTTGCATCTCACACCTTATTCCAGCAGATAATCCTGTTTAAATATCCCTGCCTGGTTTACACAGTCCAGGTAGGGAAGTATCGGCAACAGCATTTTAAATGCTTGCACATCCATGTGTGCACTCTCTCACATATTTTCAGAGAGTGTGTGCAATGTAAACAATAGTTTTTATGTGTGGACAAGATTGCAGTTTGTTACCAGTGAAATTACAAAACTTTCTGGGCTATGTTTTCTCCCATTGGCCATATCTATTAAAATCTTTACATTCCTATTTTTTGCATGACATGAAACTTTCAATATTGCTTAAATATTTTCCACAGACGTACATTTTGAAGACTACAAAAACATGGCATGTTGATGCTTTTCTTTGCAAACTCTAAAATGCTTATGTTTCATTAGATGTAAAAACTGTAGCAAATGTGATATTACATAACTGCTAAGATGGTTCAAAATTATTATGAGGCTGTATTGGAGTTTGGACAAGGGTGTTACAACAAACACAGTCATGCCAAAGAAATAAGAATGACTCCAATATGATCCAAAATTCTCCAACAAATTCAGCTTTTTTTTTTCTTTTACTTCACTGTCACTGTGGTCATAAAGGGATGGACCTGGTCAGCAACAATACTCAGGTAGACTGTGCTGGTTAAACCAGGTCACGTTGGTACTAAGGGGTCTAAAGTGGGCCAAGAAAATATCCCCCACACCATCACACCACCAGCTGCCTGAAGTGTTGATCCAAGACAGGATGGATCCATGTTTTCATGATGTTTTCACTAGATTCTGAGTGTGATCTGATCTGAATGTGGAGCTGAAATGGGGACTCATCAGACCAGCAACGTTTCTCCATCTTCTATTGTCCAGTGTTGGTGAGTCTGTTTGAACTATAACTTCATCTGAAGATGGTTGTGTGTGAAAATCCCAGTAGATCAGCAGTTTCTGAAACACTCAGACAACAACCATGCCACGTTCAAAGCCACTTAAATCACTTTTCTTCCTCATTCTGATGCTCAGTTTGAACTTCAGCAAGTCGTCTTCATCATGTCTACATGACTAAATGTTGAGTTGCTGCCATGTGATTGGCTTAGATATGTTGTCAACAGGCAGTTGAACATATATACCTAATAAAGTGGACAGTGGATAAACAAAAACGTGGATAGTTCACCTTTCAGGGAATTAAAAACATTACTATTTTAGTTTGTTGCACTTAGTCATCCAGCTGTGTTTTGAACATGTGGACATGCTTATACGCTTTCCTGTGGGACTGGACTGGGTATTTAGTGCTGCATTCAGGGCCGATCAGTCACCTGACCTCTGTGCTTTCGCAAAATGAAAATTCCTGCTGGCTAACAGTATGTGCCGCTAGGCTGCTGCAGCCTTGACTGTACTGTTCTGGTATACTCTCAGCGTACTGGGCTAATTCATCATGAGCGCTCTGCTAACACCAAGGTCACTCACATAACGAGGGGGTTAATGTGATAAAAGGCAAAGCTGTGATTGGATCAAAGCTAAAAGACCGTGGACAACAAGATCCTTACAGTCTCGTATATTTACCCTTCAACCTCTGTAGATTAACTTAAGATGACCCACAGTCCCTGTTGCTGCTCCAACATCCTGCGGACCTTCCACCACACAGCTGGCAGCTTGTGCATTGTTTACTCTTCTGTCTTTGTTGTGATGGTCCACTGGGGAACATCCTACAAGAGAACTGGCATTTGACAGGAATTGTATGATGTGGGAGGAGATGGGAGCAGTGTGTTGGGAGTCACCTATTTCCTCAGGAGGCAGGGCCTTTCGGTGTGTTGGTCCACGCTGCATGCTCCCCATCCACTCAGCCCCCCCTCCTCTGTCTCCGTCTCCCTGTGTTCCCCCAGCCCGCCTGCACGCCTGACAGACAGACAGATGCTATCAGCTGTGCATCTTCAGCTCTGGGCCTCTATCACTCCCCACAAACAGCCCATTGCTTGCACACAGGCTGCAAATTTTGTCTGCCTCCCTCTCTTTAGATAAGGCACAATATCAGTGACAGAACATATTTTATGTATGAAATGTAGCTCACAACAAGCAGTCAAGCATTAGGTTTGTTTAAATAGATGATCCTTATCGCCATTCTTTTTATTCAGAGTTTTCACATTGTTCTCTGTTTATTTCTCTTTGCCTACAATTCTTTTCATGCTATCTGGCCCCACAATTGCCTTTTAAAGAGGCTCCTGTCCAGGGGTTGAATTCATTGCTATTTTAATTATAGCCGCTCAGCGCGAGCAGGACGAAGGCCTGTGAGGAATATTTCCTGCCTGGGCTGCGGTTGTAGCTTTTCCTTCTAAACCCATCCAGTCGACATTCCAGCGGATTATTTGCCAGGGATTTCTCTTGTCAGAGAAGCAACAACACCCCCCCACCCAAAACACATACCCGCACACCCACTGTTGGCTGTTGTTAGCATCAGATATTGGATGATTTCCATTTAGTGCTTAGGTTATGCTTGTCAGTTTGTGCACAGCATTTTTGTAATGATGGAAATAAGATCTCACATATGCCATGAGTCTGGCTGACATAATAGTTTGGTTTGTGTGCATGTTTGTGTGTGTTTGAGCAAATAGTTTCAGGGTTTTTTTTTTTTTTTTTGCTTTTTTTTTTTGCTTTTATACATTTCATTGACCACAAACCCATATATTTGATTGGATACGTCCTTTTAAAATATGTCAACCCTTGTTTTGTCACAACAAGCCCTGCCCCGGTATGTTGTGTTGGGCTGTTCCTTGTAACCCCCCCCCCCCAAGCTTCCAAATTAAAAAAAAAAAGCAAAGCCTCACCCCCGCGGCACACACAGAATAAACGGGGGGACATGCAGGTCATTACCATAACAAGCTGGCGTGTTTCTGAAGATACACTTGTTCAGAACAGACAGGGGCAAGAAGGGGGGTGGGCTGGGGTGGCAACACAGGCCCAGTTTATTTCAATAACAACAGCCAGACACACGGCCTATCTGCTGAGACTTTGAATGAAACACTTGGGCTCTGATGGAGCGATAAGACACAGATGCTAAAAGGGGGGAACGGCTGAAACGGCCTCTTGACCCCCTTGTTTCAATTCATGACGGAGGAGAGCCAATGAGGTTGGTCATAGTGAACGTCGTGAATTATCCAGGTGAAACTTTGGGAATCATCTTTAAAAAAAAAAATCCCCCTATCTGTATCACTGGGGAAAAAGACGACACCCTCTCAAACAATTTCCTCTTGTGTAAACCTGAATTATTAATTACAGCGTGATCATTTTCACATGAATGACTCCGTGTTTACCATGGGGAAACCGAAGTTTCCCTGGGGAAGACAATGTCAAGTACTTCACACATAAACAGATGTGTAAACCCCTCCTCACCTCCAAAACCCCCTTTTTTCTCTAACACAGGTAATCCTCGAGCTAAACTCCACTGTGAAAAAGCAGCCCATGCTTTATTATTGGTACAGATAGAGTACAGACACTTAGATTTAGGAGGTGATGTCCTAAATCTCAGCTTGATTTCATATGTTAACTGTGGCTTAGCTGCGGCTGGGCTGGATGCAGGAGAGCCTGTTGAGAGTTAGTGGAGTAGTTGTAAATATGTGGTAACACTTTCAGTGGTAATCCTCCAGCACAAAGAATTGCCAGAGATTATGGACCGGTTGTCTGACAGAGAGAATCCTCCGGCACAATCAAATTCCTATGGCTGCTGAGATTTGTAGAGGGCACAATACTGTACTGCTCGGCTCGCCGGTAATGTGAGGGCAAGCTGCTCCCCAGATGGAGAGCTAAGAAGCAAATATAGCATGAAGTGCATATTAAGTAAACAGAGGTTGGATAGAAATATAGCAGAACAGCAGCAGAACGATGCTTGATGTCCTTTTCTCTTTTAAAGATCAGAGGAGTGTGTTTGACCAGGACGAACTGACCTGTGCCCATCCTTTCCTGGATACCGGGCTGACCCGAGCCGTGAAGACGCGAGATCCGTCAGCCCTCTCTTCCACCTCCTCCTCTTCCTCGAAGCGCGACACAATCGCCCTCTCTGACACATTTTGAGTGGGGTTTAAGGAAGTGAAGTGAAGAGAGAGCGTGAGGGAGCGAGAAACCCCACCACAGCCCCGCAGCCCTGAGGATGAATAGAAGATAGAAGCCGTTTCATTTCAGAAATCGGCCTCTGCACTTGGCTGAACCTATAATAAAAGTTGATAATTGAGAAGTGAAAGAGTAGGATCAATATGACTGTGGAGAAGAAAAAAAATGGAGGCTTGGGCTTATGTTTAATGCAGTTTAACTGATATTTAATATTTTCTGCTTTCTCTCTCTTCTTCTCCTTTTGTCCACATTAAAATACTTCAAAAAGAATTCTAATAAAGTGGAAATTAAAAGGAGCGTAGATTGGGGTTGGAAAGAGAGGCCTCTAATCCCTCTATCTCTTAATAATTCAAAGTCTCTTTTATTTTCTGAATAAAAAGCGGAATTAATCTGGCACTGTGAAGCTGTCCTCTCTTCTCACTGTTTAAATAAATCCCCATTCGTACATTAGACGCGAGGAGGCTGGCTCTGGCTCCTCGCCAAGCTCTGTGTCAATTCCCTCCTGCCTCCTTCCTTTCTCTCCCAGCCCCTCTTTATTCCCTTTCTTTTGCTTTCTGCCAGGGAGGGACCTGTGAGAGAAGCCTTGCCACCAGAGAACTGCTATCTCCAGAACCTGCTCAGCACACAGGCCTATCACAGGCAGCTAAGACCACTTAGCTCAGGCCGCCAAAAGGCACCCTTATGAAACTTTACTCAGATATTAGGGCACTGTGAAGCCAAATGATATATTACAAAAAGGCATTGTGTAAGGGGGGGTTACCATTTATAGTATTTATATAAGGCTGCCCGGGCTGTGAGAGGAAGCACTTACTGTTCTAGCCTTTAATAGCAATTTTTAGCTGAAATAAAACATGTTTATTGCATCAATTATAAATTAAATGAACTCTTACAATGAGTTATATAATGATGTGTTTTGTTTCACTCAAGATTTAGTCAGTGTTTCTATACATGGGACCATTCCACAAATGGATGACTGTGTCGCTCAGCTTCTCAGAGGACAAAAGACAAGCCTTTGAAACTGACACCATGAAATAAAAGGAGCTTAGGCTCCAAGAGCAAAACTGAGTGAAGTCAGTAGACGGAGGAGTGGGGATACAGGAACAGGCCTGAGCTTCAGCCTGCCGGCTCTTTGATTAGCACCGTCCTCTCTAGCAGTTCACAGGCCGCCTGTCTTCACAACCCTCTCGGAAGCAGGTCCCCAGCCCCCCTTTTCGCATCCATGAACTCCTCCTCTGGCTTCGCCCAGGGCGAGGAAGCTGATAGGGTCAACACGCCGGCCACTCTCCGCATCCCAGCGACACATCTGCCGAGATGAGCGCCAGAGTCTGTCCCCGCTCTGATAGACGCCTTTTCTGGCACTCCAGGATCTAAGATCCTCGGCTCGATCCTGGATCAGCCTTCCCTTCTCTCCCCTCTGCGGTCGAAGATTTGTGGCATCACTTTCCTTCTCCTTCGCTCTTTGCGTATGCTCTGGCTCAAACTGCCCACACTTGCAATCCTGGCGATACTTTCCTCCGAGACTCCAGCTCAAAGACAAACAATAGCTGCAGACTCTTGGCTTTTTCTTCCGCAGTCCATCATCCAGCCAGACGTGCCGTTCAAAAGGCAAACCAGTGTTAACAATGTACTGGAAAATATCCGTATCTTCTCAAGGTGAAGCTTTGGACTCGTGCACCCTATAACCAATACACTCACCTAATTTCACGTGTTGAAAACACCTTGATTTTGTGAGGCTTGTAGGAATGAGATTGACATGCCGGGTCTAGGGCCAAGTCCTTCTAAAACCAGACACAGTCCTTTGTAACTGTTATATTGCGTTGCACAAAAAATCTCTATATGTTATCAAATGATTTTACAGAAAAAAAAAAAAAATTAAGAGAAGGAAATAGAGGAGGCCCAGAGGGGAACCATAAAGGTGTGTCTTGTGTTCCCTGAAGGCAGCAAAAAGTCATTTTCACTGAGGTGTGGGCTATTTTTATTTATATATCTCCTTCACTCTGTTTCTTCATACATACTGTTTGCGGGGCTATCATTATACCAGACAGAGAGGTGGGGGTAAAAACCATTTGCATTAGCATCACTGTCTGACTCCAGGCACTAAGCAATGATACTTTATTCCATACCATTCAGAGGGCCATTATCACTCTACCCCCTCTGTCCCCTCTTCCAGCAGGGAGATCACACACACACATGCACACACAATTACACGACGCGCCGCTCACACTATTCCCATCCAGTGCTATCGCAGATAGCATCTCGTGCAACACTGGCGCAGAGGTACAGGACGGGCGAAGGGAAGTGGAGGGGAGGGACATTTCCGGAGGGGGGTCCTGGCATGTAATTGTCCTGGTGAGCACTCAATAGCACCTTAAACCAAGCAGGCAATCTACAAAGCTGTGCAGTGAAGGAGGGAAAGGCCCCGTGGCTATGGGGACCCTAATAGGAACTTCTTTCTCACAGAGATAAATGGAGAAAGTTCCTTTTATTTATCGGTAGCTGCTGTTTGGGACTGGGGCTATCAAAGCGCAGCAGTGCTATTTATCCCTCCAAAAAGGATTCGTCCGACACAGGGCCGAGGGCAAAAAAGGGAAAGAGAAGGCTAAGGAGGGGGCGACCACTGGAAATTGGCAGAAACAGAAGGTCAAACTGTTTATCTTTTCTATTCCCATGTCTCTCCTTCTCCTTCATTCTTCCAAAACTCTCAGTTTACCTGTTGTGGTTATAAAGCCTTGGAAATAAAACTCTCTACTGTATGGGAAGCAGCCGGATAAAAATAAGTGGGATTATTCCATTATGCAGCAGTCAAGGTGAGCAAATAATTAGCTTTTATTCTAATCACAGTGTAATTCAGAGGTGAGAGTGTGAGCAAAAAGAAGGAAAACACAACCATTCATAGCAGGGTAATTGCACTGCTTTGACAGAGAGTTTTGCATGTCTGTGCATGTGCTATGCCTATCAACACACGAGCGAGGAGTGGGCTCTCAAGCGTGAGACACCTAATTCACTGAAACAACAGCAAGAGAAATATGACATCCTCGAGTGCTTGTCCCCTCTGTGTCCTGAGCATCTCATGGAAAGCTGTTCTGCTGAGAGCATTCAGCCTGACGTGGATGGGTGAGCATTGTTCAATAAACGCCTTTCAGCAGTCATGACCCTGCATACATAATCTGCCATGAGACTCAATGCGAAGAGGGGCAGAAAGTAGGGTTGCTATGGAAGAGTTCATGTCGCCGTCATATGACCAGATACTGGAGCAACTCAGGAATTGTAGAGCTCAGCAGTCCCCCACTATTTTACAGTTTTATTTAACTGCTTCAGTTTCACAATATTTTAAGCACTTTTGAGCCACAACAAGCAGTTTTTTTTTAGATGATAGCCATTCAGAAGGTGAGGTGTTTCTTAAAGTAAAGGATCTTTCCTTGGTTGGACGTGTCTTTCAAGGTCCAAACAAGTGTGCAGATGTAATAGCATCATCATGTTAAGTACCCTCTACACCTACAACAGTTGAAAAATTTATATGAGCAATTTATATGTTGGTGTCCTTTAACACAACACATTAATCCCAACATTTTATATGACAACAAATATGGTAAAAATACAAAAAGTAAATGCATAAGTTGCACCTATACTGGTTCTTTTGATATATGATGGGTATTTGGTGGGTATGAATAAAAAACTTCCTGTCCATTTCAGAAGATGATAAATGAAGCAAATCATTTCAGTTATTTGTCCTGCTGAGCTATCACTACATTTTCCCTGTGTATCTCTACAAAGTGCAGCTGAATGAGGTTAGAAATCTAAAGGAAGTGACCTGTAGCTGGAAAAACAAAGATGTTGTGGTGGTTGGACGATGAAAAGGGGTGAGGCTGGTTGCAAGAAAAGAAAGAAAAGACTATTTAGTTTAGCTAACATGATTGTGTTTTGTTTTTGTTTGTTGTTGTTTTTCTTTACCCATCTTTGACATCTGTTTAAATATTCAAAATGTTGGTCAGATTTTTCTAAGCTAATGTTAAAAAAAACATAAATCAATTAAACTTAAGTTTCAAGTGAATCAATTCAAAAGTGTTGAATAAGATAACGTCATTGTTCAGCATTTCCATGACAAAAAATGTAATAAAAACCATTAAAAAATGTACAGTTACATCAGTTCAGTTTCACTAATAATCTGGATTATGGATGATGTTTGGATGATCTAGCTGTTAACTTTGAGAAGGAGCTACAGGTTTGTTATGAGGAATTTCTGTTCATATGGAAGTTGCATGTTGTTACAGAGACATACTGTAGGCAGACAGCTTGTGTCACTATTTCTAGGAGTCGAACAAGACATGAAAAGGAAAAACAAGTTATGGGACCATTTGGGGAATCAAACACATTTCACTGCACAATATAAATCAGGAGGTTTCTGACATGAGCAGTTGGACTGTGTCAACTTGACTCTCATGGTGTCTTCTCTCTTTTTTTAGAACAAAATAAAGACCATTATTCTGCTTTTCCCGTCAGTTCTTAAAGCTCACTGCTCAACTAGACTTCTACTTTGAGCTTTTGAAAAGGCTGCTTTAAGGCCACTAAAAAATAGAAACTAAAAAATTTAGCAAATATCACTTTGTGGATATTCCACACACCATAAAGACCCCACAACAACTAAATAATCTCACTCTCTTAATTGATTTTAGTATAACCTATTGCACATGAAACTGTCTGCCTTTCAAGTTATACTAAAATCTAGCTGTAGATCTAGCATCAAGCTGGCTGTAATTGGACACCACAGGGAAACGATCTTAAAGCAGTGATAGATCATCAAAACAATCTAATTAAAGTAATGACCTTTCAGCTTCATCTGCACCAGATGTCCCGGCTAAAGAAGTTCCGTGGACATCTACCTTTGAAGCCAAGTGAGGTTTATGAGGTGAAGGAGGACTGGGCAAAGCACACACTGGTGATGAATGACTTCACTGATCCATTACTGACTATTTTAGTTCGGTAATCCAAATGGGAATGCCCACATCAAAGCCTGGCTCCTTTCTAAGAGGAATTCCCCTCACACTTGGACATGCAAATGAACAGGGCCTCCTCCAGGCCCCCACACCTGATTGAGGCGTGCAACGCCACTGCCAGCGACATGCCATGGGAATTACATACCAAGGGACGGCATCCAATTGGACCAAACTCTCCCTAAGTAATTTGCTTTGGCATTACTCACTGGCATAGTCAGGCATGGCAGCACTTCCTTTATTTCGCGGCCATGCTGCAAGATTTCTGGCTGGACCTTGCTTGGAAGCCATGTTATGGCTGAGAAAGGAGGAAAAGAGGGATTTGGTTTTTACAAAGGAATAGAATATGGATCTGTGTCAGTGTCTCTGCTCATTTAGGTTTTGGGGATGTTTTCACTTGTTGCCTGAGCCTATAAAGACATGTTCACTATTCTTCTGCTGTTTCTGATCCTATTTGAATAAAACAATTGTCGCTGCTGCAAAATTATGCTGCCAGACAAGTTTTCACTTCCCTGCAAACAAAAGGCATGCATGCATATGTTAATCTAAAGCTACTCTTACAAGGCTAATTCATTTGCTTGATTCAGTGTTGGAGAGGAAAAGTACAAAAGTGCAAAATATGTGTGTGTGTGTGTGTGTGTGTGTGTGTGTGTGTGTGTGTGTGTGTGTGTGTGTGTGTGTGTGTGTGTGTGTGTTTGTGTGTGCGTGGGTGCATGTGTGTGTGCCTCTTGAAATTGTACCTGGCAACACACAAATATGTAACATGGCAAATGCATATGCAAAACAAAGTGAAGACAGAGTAGTTAAGTGCTTCAAATTGTGGTGATTTTACAGCTCCAGAGCAAGCAGGTGTGGTTTTCTGCTGTATTCCAGACAAGACTGAGAAAAAAGGTCACCCAGGTCCCTGGGCACCACAGCCAATAAAAGGCTAGGGGACACGAGAAGAATAATAGATATTTCTGCACACAAAGTGAATTTATGTACATGCAGATGAGATGAGAAAAACGGGTCATTGATTGCAAGGACCATCTCTGCAGAGGAGAAACCTGGCCGAGGGAGCAGGAGCATACGTTTAATTTTTGCTCAGCCGTGCATTCAGCAGGCAGAACAGCAGGCGGCTGCTGACACCCTGACTGCGGCCAGAGATACATCATGGTTACAGAATGGAAGTTTTGCTCCCCTGCAGATAACCAAGACAGTAAACGCCACAGCCCTTTTTAATGGCGGAGGCTCTGACGTGGCAGCAACACCTCTGCGAGTTCACACTTTAGCTGGGCAGGACCCGCACGCCCCCACCATAATTAATTTGTCTTAATTGCCCTGCTGCTCTGGTCGCTGTCCCAACACTATTTCCTGCTCTCTGCAGACTTAACATTTTAAAAAAATCTCTCGGATCAGTCAGCAGGGGGACCGGAGGAACAGTGAGTCTTTTGTGTTCCTAACAAAGTAGACAAAACAACCACAGCATGGGCTTTTGTGTTGTCATCACAGGAATAATGTTTATTACTTCTGCAGAAGAAAGGAGAGTGCCATCCAATTAATGCTAATTCAGTGTAAGGTTTAATACGTTTACAAGTCTCTAACGGTGTCATGGTGCTGCTTGAAACAGATTCAACTAAAGAGGTCGTTTAAAACTATAAAAATCACATTTTCTTTTTCACTTTTTAATCAAGCCGATTCATTTAATTCTGTGAGGATGTGTACAGGAGGCCAGAAAAAAAGAAACATACATTTAAAATGTTATTTCAGTACAAGTGTCCTCATCATTCTGTGACAATGTAACTTCAAAAAGTAATTATATACATCTTATTTCCAGCTTAATTATTTGTTTTATCTTCTTGCAGTTTGTGTTGTGAGGCATGGTGACTTATGACACTTACTCTATATATAGAATCACAACTGGATATAAATGATTTTCACAGGACAATATGAAAACTTTTATACAATATTTAAGTCCATGTGTGTTTATTTTATTTAAAAACTACTGGCTATATTTATCGTATTTTTAATTAATTTTTTGCACCTTGCCCAAACATTATCAACACTAAAGTTCATGAGAGATGCTCTTGATTCAGTCTCATAAGTGCGTACATTGTCTTTCAGTCTCTGTAGTCACTGATCTTCTTTCTGTATCTGGTCCATTTCTTTCATTTGGGTCTTCTGAAATCTTATTATGCATGTCATTTTCTCCATTTTATAGATTTTCTCAACTATTTGGATCCACTGGTCAAAGTCAGTGGGTGTGTCTGGTTCAATTTCCTTGTTATTGATTTTTTTACAAAGCACTTTTAACATTTTAGCCAAATATTTATCTTTTATTTGTATATATTAATTTTAAAATGAAGACAATACATAAACGCTGTTACATGAGGAAAGATGCACCCTTCTAATGTATGTTGCACTTCTAGCCGTATCTAATTTGCAGACCTAATCTCTGATAACAGACACAGCTGTGTGTAAATCTGAGTATAAAGAGTGTGATGGAATTGCTGTATGCATGTTTAACCGAGCAGCCTTTATAGGCAAATATAATCTTATCAGATGGAAAACATTTAAATTATTTTTGGTACTGGACACTTTAATAATATGAGCCCAAAATATTTCAATAAAAATTGCAAAGCCATCATACTCTTTGCATGTCAGCTTAAAGTATGTTGAAATGGTGCAGTTGAAGGACAAAGAATGATCTAAACCCCTGAAAGTCCAGCCATCGACCTGCTGGGCAGGGCTCGACATCATCACCCACCAACCTGTCGAATGCAGATTAACATTCATTTAGGTGGATATGAAAGAAAACTAACTGTCCAGATCAGCAAGTGATGAATGAATCAGGTCATTTCTGTTTTTTGTCCTGCATTGCTATCAATATTTTTCCTATCAACACTATCCCATGATTTAGCATCCATGCATTGGCTGCATGGTGTCGTTTGCCATGCTGCTGCCTGAAAAAAAGTGCAGCTGAATGAGGAGAGAAATTGAAATGACATCTAGATGGAAAAACCAAAATGTGGTGGTGGTTGGATGAAGTAAAGATCAGGGCTGGTAGAGGAGGTAGAAGCCATTGATATCTGAGAACATCCGGACTGGCACAAATTCACACTCTGAAAACATGTGATTACATGTCAAATAAATGCAAAGTCAGGATGGAGTTAATGGAGTTAAGATATTTTATCTATTTATTGTGCTTTAACTTCTGTTCATATATTTCAAAATGCTGGACAGTGAAAATGTTTCTTATTTAGGTTAAAAATAATTCAGAGAAAGATGAATGATGTGGATGGACAGACGGATGGATGGATGGATGGATGGATGGATGGATGGATGGATGGATGGATGGATGGACGGACGGATGGATGGACGGATGGACGGACGGACGGACGGACGGACGGACGGACGGACGGACGGACGGACGGACGGACGGACGGATGGACAGATGGACGGATGGATGGACGGACGGTAACTTCAGCTACATTAGCTTATGATAGAAGAAAAAGTTAATGTAGAGCCCTGCTTCTGAATAACTGCTTTTCATTGTGAGGTCTCTATTGTTACATATATGATCCTCCACATGCTGTAATGTAGGAAGTATTTGAAAGGTAATTTTTTTATTTTGTATGTGTTACAGCTTATATAATATTATAGTATAATCTTGGCTAATAAAACCATATGTGAATCAATATCTTCTTATTGGTACAAAAAAGGTACATTTCTGTTGTAATTTTAGTGAATCAGACTTTAATGTGATCAGATTTAATATTTCTTTATTCTTGTTTATGTGTTTTTTTCCTTCATCTTTAGCAAAATGCCCTTCCTCTCTCATCCACTAGGTCTCCCTGACCAATAAAGCCCCGTCTGGCAGATTTGTGCCTTTCTTGTGCTCCTTTCATAGAGCAGAGAATGCAGCTGAAAGGCAGGGCAGGCTTCCTCGCTGCCCCGGGACCAGTCCAAATTGTAATCCTATTCCTCTGTTTATCAAAAAGAGGGAGAGAGCAGAGAGAGGGAGGCACTGAGCTGACAGCTTGATTGTGATGCTCCTGTCTGATAACACAGCTAACCTTATCCATCTATTTCACCTCAACCTTGCAGCCATGTCCCCAACCCCCTTCCACCTGCTTCAATCCTCTATCCTGAGAGCCACGCACACACATGCACACACATGCAGAGGCTTACCTTGCACACACTGTTTCCCTGTGTCTCTCTTTTTCTCTCTTCCGTTCCTCGTAATACACACACACAAATAATCACTGCACACCTCTGACCCCTTTATCGAGTGTCGGTGTTAATCCTCATCTCTCTGCTCAATGCAGAGCACAATCACAGGGACCCGCAGGACCTGCAGTTAGCGCTGCGGTTAAGTAGCCCACGGTGAAGTCTGTGATAAAGGTGGCACAAAAGGGTCAGTAGCTGCTAGGAGCATGGGCCCAAGCCCATGACTGGCCATGGCCTTGAGACAGGACAAAGAGGTGAGGTGCGGAGGACTCATGGGGTAATGGAAGGATCGAAGAAGGATGGCAGGACAAAAGGAAAATGTGCACGGTCAAGGGTTAGGCTAGCATACTGGTGTAACATGGTAACATGCACTGTATGTTCATGAAAAGCAGTCTTCGATCCTTGAAGTTGTTTATTAAAGCTCAACAACACTGAGTTTATTCCAAAGAAATGAAACTCTGCCAGTAGAGAAAAAATAGCATATATATATATATATATATATATATATATATATACATATATATATATAGCATGGCTCTTCAATCCTTAATATATATATATATTAGTGCGGGAAAATTATTAAAACTTTAAGTCATGATTAATCGCATGAAATGCTCATTTAAAAGAAGGCCTACTGCTATATGAAGAAAATGCAGTAAATTTTGGTTTACAAACACTAAATCAGGGGTCTTCAACCTGCGGCTCTGGAGCAGGATGTGGTTCTCGGGTCCTTCCACAATGTCTCTTAATACATGGCTAAAAATGCTAAAGAACTAATTAATGTTTTTAATATATATTTAATAACAATAACATTTGTTTTTTTTTAAATAATTTTGGGGGGTTTTTAATGGAATAACTGCATTGAATTTCCACAAGATAATGACACTAAGAGTATCAGTAATATTTTTTAATCTGTTTTTCCTATTTTTTTTTTTATCTATTTTTTTAAGTTTTATGTTTTTTCTTTATTTTAAAACCTAAAAATAGAAATAAAAATGTGGTTCTTCAAAAATAACAAAAAATTTCCTATAGTAGATATTTATCAAATATTATAAGTTGTCCTTTTCAAAAGATCTTGTAACATCTGCGTCTCTAAATGAGTTTATTTAGCTGGCAGAGGGAAAAATGGCTCTTTGGATTGTTAAGCTTGCAGACCCCTGCACTAAACACATAAACTGATTTAGCAGCAGTTTCCCCTTTAAACAGCAACAGTTCAAATATTTCTTAATATATATCAAATCAAATTTTTATGACAAAAAAGGATGAAATTTTCAGGATTTGTGTTATGTGGGGTGACCATAATTTAATTTCCTTTTTTTTTCACTCGGGAGTGCATAATGATATTAGAATGCACCTTCTTTATTTTCTAATTAACCTGTGTATATGCTGCACTCATTAATTTTCAAATTTACTGGATATAAAGTTTTAAACATAGGACCACTTGGAATACTGGTTTATGGTGATCAGAGATTTGAATAACTACAGCGCAAAGTGTCATAATCAAAACAAAAGTGTGTTTAAGAAGAAAATTAGACGAATTAAAAGAGATTTGCCAAAAAGTGATTAAATTAATGTGTAAAAAAAATACAGCAACAAGTTACACCTGATCCACTTTTTATTGAATTCATTTATCTTGGAAAATCTGATTCTTTTGGTCATTTTTAAACCATAAATAGGGCAAGGTCATATAAATTGACCATATCAGGTTTCTGTTTACAAATCAATGCGTGCTTATGACCTGCGCTTACTGGGAATTCCTTGTTCATGGGAAATAATTGCAATCCCCAATCTCTAACATGAGTGGGGTTCAGCGGGTTACCCACGCCTCTTGGTGAAGGATAGACACATGCTGATCCACTCAGTGTGGCGTGCGTGCAGCCCCAGACATCTAAGGGCATCACAGACCTGTTATTGCTAGATCTCGTGTGGCTGTATGCCACTTGTCACTCTAAGAAGTTAGACGCTAACCACACAGGTCCACATAACTAGTTAGCATGCCAGAGTCTCATTCGTTATCGAAATTAACCGATGACTACAGCCATGCACCTCCATCCGCAGAATCAAGAAAGAGCTATCAATCTGTCAATCCTTTCCATGTCCAGGCCAGGTGAGGTTTCCCGTGTTGACTCAAATCAAGCCACAGGCTCCACTCCTGGTGGTGCCCTTCCATCAATTCCTTTAAGTTTCAGCTTTGCAACCATACTCCCCCTGGAACCCAAAGACTTTGGTTTCCCATAAGCTGCCCGGCGGGTGATGGGAGTAACACCACCGGATCCAGTTAGCATCGTTTATGGTAAACATCTGTGGCAAATGCTTTCGCTTTTGTCCGTCGTGTCCGTATTGTTTGTTTCTTTGTGTTGGCCCTGTGATGGACTGGTGACCTGTCCAGCGTGTACCCTGCCTCTCATCTCCTAAATTCTGGGTTAGGCACCAGCTTCCCTGCGACCCTTAATTGGACAAAGCGGTGCAGATAATAGATGGATGGAGGTTTCTGTTTAAGAAAGACTTTAGCACAGGAAAAGAAGGAAGCTCAAGATACCAAATATCAAATTGAATTGGATTAAATTGGATGCATTTTTCTGTACTTACAAAGATTGTGTCATCCTGTCTTTCTGAATGTCTGCTCATATGAACTCTGCTGACTGCCTCTAAGCTAACAGGAAGCTATGAAGATCATAAAATAGAAAGGCTCTATCACTATCATGTGTAAAGTTTACAATGGCAGTTTTCATTAAAATGTATAGTATAGTATGCTGCATAGCATTGCTCTTCAATCCTTAATTTTATTCAAATACAGACAGTATGTCTCCCCACTGTCGACAGGGTAAAAAAAAGGCGAGCCACACCATAACAGACTGTATCATGCTTTTTAATTAAAGAAAATCCCTATAAAAGCTTGTTAGAAGAAAAAGTAGCAGCAAAGAACACCACAAAGCAGCACCAATTAAATCAAGCTGTGAAAACTAACACAATCTGTGAAATGTAACCGAGATAATTCCTTTTTGGTCCATGCACCTTTTTTCCAGCCATCATGATGGCAACTTGCAACGTCCATGGCCGAAGAATCGGGGTCACGTCCCCCGCACTCGACGACATCTTGTTTTTTGTTACAGCTTCTGTTGAGACAATGACTACTTCTACAAAAGTTTAAAGAAAATTTTGCAACAGAAATATTTCATAGTGTCCGTGTTTTAATGTGAAAACTACCTGCCTGTATACGTCCACATCGTTCCAACAAAACTCCTCTGACCAGTTGCCGCAGGGAACGAAGACCTCTGGGGTAGACTGTCTCCTCTGTGCTGACAAAAGAGATACTAAAGGTTTAAAATGTTAAAACATGCAAAAAAAAAAAAAAAAAAAAATCATCTATACATACCAAAGATAAAAAAACTTTGAAGTTGATCAAGTCCCCAGACTTAACTACTCCAGCACATATTATAGTAAGGTGTAGAAAGTTTCACAAAAACAAACTGTCAGAGCTTAAATTAAAAAATACTTTTTTTTTTTCAAGTTTCATTTAAAGAGAAATTTACAAATACTTTTAAATGGGATTTGTAAATTATTTATGAGCAGCCCGTGTCCAGACTGTTTGACAGTTACACAAGGTAACAGCTGCTCAAATAACTTTAGCCTTCAAACAGCTGTTTGAGTGAATGCAATATTATGTATTTTTAGAAAATCAGTTTTTTTTATTAGTTACACAGTCCACGTTCCTCTGTTTTGCAACACTGTGTTGCACATAAACAACAAAGCCCATGGTTCATGTTGCAACACAGACATTCTGTGGGTAAAAAATTAAAGCCCCAGTTTGTAAGAATTACTCCCATCTAGTGGTGCGCTAATATAATGCAAGCAACTGAGTAGGGCTCTCTGGAACCTCACCGTTTAGCAAGTTATTACAACTATGGAAACTACGGAGAGTCATAAATGTAAATAGTCAGCATCTTGCACAGAATTTATTTTTTTTTAATACCGTTCAGTCACAAGCATGCCCTCCATGTATTTGATACCAAGCTACTGCTAATAGCTAATGTGTGAAATCATTTTTCATGATTTGAGACTCAGAGATCATCTAGTGAAGGGAGAGGGAGAGGGAGAGAAAAATTATATGATTTCTGTGAAGTGTAACAGCAACTGAAAACTGTTGCAACGGAGCTTTTCTACTGTAGGCTAACTAAAAAATGAGCCGTTTCTGCCTTTTTATATAGCAAGTAACAGTAAATGATCTGACTTAAATGGGAGGATAAAGTAGTTGCTGGACTACCCTGCTTCATTCCTAACATAACGCTGAAATAAACTTCACTGTTAGATTGAATTAACTTACCTATCCAGCAGAAAGCCTGCCACCTCAGTTTTGAAGTCCCTCTCTTTAATCAATTGCATCCATCTGGTAAATGCTTCACCGATGTACACTCTCATTTTCTCCCGATTATTATTTCTTTTTCTTTTCTTGGCTATTTTTTCCTCCGTCTCATGGGGCAAAGAGTATGGATGGTCCTTTATTTCAACGTAAACTGGCAAGTTGAATGATCCTCGGTCGTCTTTGCCACAAGTAAAACATGTAACCCTAACCCTAATCCTAATCCTAAGGCTAACAAGTTTGTCCCCTTTCAGCTACCGTATTCAAAGATGGCGATGCAACGTGGCACCCTCCATTTGTTTGCGCCACCACCTATGTATATATTAACTCATTCTAAACTACGAGAATGCTTTCATTTGGATTCTGTTGTGATTAGACTTTGGTAAAATACATATTTATGAAAGTGATACTTGATTTTTGCTAGTAAAAAGTCAAATAAGTTACACACTGGGACTTTCAGAAACAGTACATGAAAAGCAAGAAAAATCAGCAATAAACTTTTGTGCTATACATTTTTTTAAAAAGTTTGAAGCCATTTAGATGGGTTATTTGCTCCTTTGGTGGCCTAGGTTTGAGCAGGAGTTAGCAGTTGAGGCTTAAAGCTTAAAGCCTAAACAGTTAGCAGTTAGCTTAGATCAGTTAGCATACACTTAGCAGTTAGCAGTTAACTACGCTCAAGAGGCTTACAAAGAGGCTCTGATAATTGTCAGACACAGTCAGTATGACACTGACTCCTCTTAACCCTAATCCTTCAAAGCCTTATAACAAAATTAAACATACTTATATAAAATAAGCAACAATATCAATGTATGGAGCTGAGTTGATATTTGAACTCAGCAGGATATTTTACTGATGTAAATTTTTAGAAAGTCTATTCCACAGGCCAAATTTGGCTTTGTATATACATCCCATCGGTGACCTCACATTAATGTGAATCATGACTCCAATAAGACCTTTTTAATGAAATTAGTAGCATTTGTACTGTACTTTTTTTTCCTGACAAGATGTGAGTAACAGCCACTGTTTCTTTCATTCATCATGTCAACAGGTCGGTCGAATCGAGACAATAGGCGAACTTCATAGTACCCGTGCATTCATTCACCACGCAGTCTTAAGCTTCACATTTAAGACCGTATTCTTGTATGGTGATGTGGAGGTGAACAAGCAGGTACATTACTCAGCCTGGCACCCTTCACACATCAGCTATGCTAACAAATGTTTTGTAATTAATATAACCTAATTACTATATAGTGAAAAATGACATGCACTCCCATTAAACTGCACTTTCAGAAGATTTTTACATTGATGCACTGTGAAGTGTTGATAAGAAACATATTCAAATTGAGGCCATTTGCAGGTTTTATGTTAACATCCAGCGACTCTAATGCTGCAAATCAATCAACTTAGCACAGTTAGCTTTAATAATATACTTCTATATTCCAAAAACATTCATCTTCTCTGCTCATTTTGCTGCAGCCCGCTCAGAGGTTTGGCCTTGGGACACCCACAACATGCACCCATGTATGCAAACACACATACATGCTCACAGAAACACACACACTCTCTAAACAGCATCACTGTCAGAGATAAATGATGCCTGACACCGTGGCCTGGAGAAATGGGCTGACTAAGCAGCGGTGAGATGAAGATACTTCTCACAAAGGTTCCCTAAGCCAAACAAGTAGTGTCCCCGGGAAACCAGGATGCTGACTTCTGTTGCCCGAGGGCCACGTGTCAGTCAAAACATCCTCCAAACAACCACTCCGAAAGCTGACGAACTTTATCATCTAGACACAAACTTGTAGATTGACAACTTAATGCCAGGACGTGTTCAGACTATGTAAAAAAAATAAAAAGAGAGAAAAAAATGTCTACTGTCATTCAAAACAAGTCAAGATTTGAGCATTCATTTTGCATTAACAGACTTATTACTGCATATTTCATGAATATTTTCTTCACTTTTAATCGCCAGGGCCGATGCTCACATTTGATTTTTCTGTTGACAAAGACTGATGTGAGTTCACAATGATACAGAGGACTTTAATGTGATGTCTGTCTTTTGTGCTCAGAAACAATAGCAGCTGTAGCTCAGGGGCTTCTCGGTGTTGTGGGAGCCCCAGACACAGACAGGAAGGGAAGGCTATACACAATGTTCAGACACTTCCTATCCCCTTTAGGATGATCAGATCAGTCAGTCAAAGAGCCCCTCCATGGGCCCCAAGGTCAGGGGCCACGCCAGTCAGACAAGACACAACAGAGCTGTTTCTAAGTGCTAAATGATTGTTTTAAAATGCAGATACAAAAAAAAAACGGTTTTATTAGCTAAACATGAGATGAAAGAGGGCAAAATGGAAAGAAAAGAAAAACAAAAAAAAAATACCATTTTTTATAATACTGCTTGAAGTGTTTCCTTACTAAATATATCTGCAGAGGGAGGGAAGATGAAAAATAGTGAGAGTATGAGAAAAAAGGAAACAGGCCTTTTACAACTTTGAAGAGAAAGAGGCTGCGGCGTGAACGGAGAAAATATTTACTCAGGGAATTAGTTCAGGATCATTGTGTGCATGCAGGGCTTTAGTTCCCTGGCTCCATTTCAAGGCCCAAGTGGCTCAACTGGAGCTCCCTCCAGGGCAGGCCTAATTATCACAGGGCTAGGGCCATTAAAATGCTTAACTAACCTCGTTTCTCCAAAACGCACAGATTAACGCCAGCCTGCAGCAAAGTGTCGGGAATAACCCTGCTGCCTAATACCCTCTTTGATTTTTTTTTTTTTTTCATTTTTTTCTCTCTAGTGTGGAGAGGCGAGGCAGAGGACTGGTGTGGTAACAGTTATGGATGGAAAAGAATACTCAAAGTTAAGGTCCCATCAAACCAAAGCTACTCTACAAATGGAGTACAAGTTCCACTCAGAAGATGAGGAAGAACAAGTAAATGACCGTGTACCTCAGTATGATAAATGTCATCCCACATCATGTTTATGTTATTGTCACGAAAGACATATAAGGACAGCGGACATACGCAAATCTTAGACACAGATGTTTTCAAAGGATTTAAGTCATGCTGTGCATTTTTGACCATTGCTGTTACTATCTTATATGGTCCCCCTTTATTGAGCTACTGTTAAATTGTGTTGATTTAATTATCAGAGAAACTGAGTTTAATGACTTTTTTTTCTTTAAGCATGAAAACAAACAACTTCAAAGAACCAAATCTCCCAGTCCATAGTAAAACATTCTGTATAATGTGCAATATTTGCTCACCAGCCACGTAATCAGCTCTATCTTTTTAATACTGGGTTAGGCCCCCTTTTTCCTTTAGAACTGCCTTAATTCTTGGTATCATAGATTCAACAAGGTGTTGGAAACAATTGTCACAGGTTTTGCTCCATATTGACATGACAGCATCACACAGTTGCTGCAGGTTTGTCGGCTGCATCCATGATGAGAATCTCCCGTTCCACCACATCCCAAAGCTGCTGTGAAGGCCGTTGGAGTCCAGTGAACTCATTGTCATGTTCTAGAAAGCAGGTGGAGATGACCTGAGCTTTGTGACATGGTGCATTATCCTGCTGGAAGTAGCATCAGAAGATGCTCCACTGTGGTCATAAAGGGATGGAGATGGTCACCAACAATACTCAGGTAGGCTGTGCTGGTTAAACCAGGCCATGTTGGTACTAAGGGACCCAAAGTGGGACAAGAAAATATCCCCCCACCAAGGCTAGGACTGGTGATTCGGGGCCAGGTCTTTTTTTTTTTTTTTTTTTTTTTTTAATAATTGTACTAGTATTCATAATAGTCTATTACTATTGGCGCACAAAACTGATAGACCGGCCCATTAGTCATGATTGATTCTGGGCTTCTGTCCCCTCCCTCTTGGGCCATGGCTGTCAATCAATCAATCACACAGAGAGAGGAGAGCAAAATGAATAATAGCAAAAAATGGAAAGGAGGCACAGAAAAATTTGAGGTAAAAAGAGACAAAGAGATGCTGCCAAATGTCATAAAATAACACAGATGTTTGCTCGTGGCTATGTCAGAGCTTCCTCTTCAGCAGCATCTGAAGCAGCCCCAGGTCATTGGTGGAGGTGGCCGGCAGGTGGATGTGAGAAGAGGAGGCAGTGGGGTGCGAGTGGGGTGGGGGGGCGAACTGAACTGCAGTCTACCTGGGTCAGATATAGATCAAGTTTGGATTTAGTTCATATTTGTTGTGCTTGCTAACTCGTAACACAAGCTGTGTACCAATTCGCGGTCTGCGCACTTTGAAGTGCAGATTTGTCTGCTACATACGTCATCGTGGTGCGCCATGCACTGTCCCATTTGGAAGGAGCCTCCGAATCTGAACTTCGTTTGGTCTGAAATGAAGGCTGCTGGAGATGCATCCTTTGTGGTCTTTTTTCTCCTAGAATTCATTGCGCACAAGATAGAAAGTAGCTGTGTCCTAATTCAGGGTCTGCACACTTTGGAGTGTGCAGACTATGCAGGCTAAACACTCCAAAGTCCGCTTAACACAAGTTCCTGTTTTTAATGACCACACAGACCCCTGCCATCTACTGTGCTGCCTCTTTTTATGTCTTTTATTAAGAATAAACATTAATATATTCTCCTCCACCATCATCATATTTGCTATTGGCTAAGATTGATGTCAAAACTCAGACATCAACTCATTAACTGCAATGTCTTCTAATGGATGTATTGCCTAACATCCATGTCAATGTAAAGAATGCTTTTAAATTTTATTTTACTTTTCTTTTTTTTTCTTTTGGTTAACCATTATAGCTTTACCAGATAAGTACTACAAAATAAACATTAGAAGAGGTAGTACCAAAACAAGGTTCAAAGCAAGCCAATTTGGTATGGCATGGTGCAGTAAAGCATTTCTGACCAATGAGTGTTCAGAGAATCACCTGTAGTCAAAACTAATGTCTGCTGCAGAAGTTATAGTTCCATGAAGTTGTTTTGTTAAACCAGCATGCAAATAACAACATAAATCATGTCTTTCTCATTCACAAACTTTTCATACCTGTGCAGTAACTGCAAAGATCCTTCCATCAATCCATCCATCCATCCATCCATCCATGACAGAAACAAACAAGACGACTCACATTCAGACCCACTCCTGGGATCAGTATAGATTCACCAGTCAACATAACATGTTAATATTTTATATTTTGACAGTGGGAGGAGGCGGGGGTACCTGGCAAGAACCCACAACAAGCTTGGGGTATAAGCAATGACAGTTTCATGTATCTAACTAATATTGCAGCACTCCCTGCTCAAAAGAAAAGAGATAAAGCTGACCAAAATGTGAACACAGACTTATGTAGAACCATGACATAAATGTCAATGTGCTCTGTTCTCAGTTTCTTTTTGAGGAATCAGATTACAACACAGTTAATGACGATGATCTAACCAATGTTGTAATTTAGTCGAAGGACACCAAACATACCCTCAATTTTACGAAACCTGTGTAAATGTGCTTCTCTTTTGGAAGAAAATCCCCTTTTGATTTGTGATTCAAACACAAAATATACATTAATTTAACTTTTGTTATGAGCAGAACTTAATTACATTACATCCATGGTTATAATCATGGTTTGAATTAAGCTGATGTTATTGTGTCTGTTTCTGCACTATGCTTATATCAATATACACACATTATACATCTATGTAAGCAGAAAAATGTCAGCTAAAAGCATTGGCGTGGAATTGGTGTCTTCAGTCAAAATTTCAGGAGCAAAGAAAAGAAAGGAGGACATCAGGATATATTTTGGAGTGATTCAGGTTTGAGTCAGAAATAAATTATTTTCCAACTGCCATTGTGTCATGAATAACAATGATAATAGCAGCCATTAGGCCAAAAACCTGTTTCCTTATCAGGAATTAATGTGTTATTTTGTCAGGTGACACAATCAAAGCTGCAGATGGTTCAGAGAGAAAAGGAGATGATGAGGCAGGTGGAGAGGAAGCTGAGCTTCAGTTCCTAGAGTTGTGACTTGATCTACACCACTGATAAAAGTCTTTCTTTGAATAGATTATTTTACATTGTAAACTTCTGCTCAACATTTTCTGTCTACTCAATTTTATGATTCTGCAAATAAACATAAATGCAATAAAACACTCATCTTCCAGGGGCTCTGTCAACCAATTTTATGTCCTTACCAATGTCAAAATCAAACCTTTACCCTTGCCTAAAACCTCAACAAAACTAGTTTTAATAAAAAAGACGAAAATTCACACCACAAGCTCTTTAATAGACAAATAATGAAAACATTTGAGACGGAGGTTAAAGGGTTAAAGAAAACTGTCCATGAATTACATTACAATCCATGAACTTTATCATATAATATGCACACTACAAGTTAGTTTGGACACATTTCCCCATTGGATTTAATGGGAAGTGTGCCCAAACGTTTGACTGGCACTGTACACACAAAAATTACATTCTACATCCAAGAAACTCACGTAGAACATCATACCTGAGTCAGAAGCAATTATCTTCAGAGTTAAGGATTGAAATTGTCTGAACTTAAGTCGTCATTTCACTGATTCTTTCCCTGGGAATATACTCTGTGGTTTTTATATAAACTCTCAGCTTAGGAAATATACAGTATAAACATTCAAAGTTGTTTGAAACAGCTGTGGAGAAACAGCAGCATACCCTGTTTGCATTATGTTGCCATGGAAATCTCCATTCATTTAGTTGGTGGTGTAAAAAATGCATAATAGCATTTTATGCTCAGTCCTGATTTGCTGCCAAGTCTTTTAGATTGCTGAAATTGAAGCTAAGATTAGAACATAGATTAGATACTGGTATTCATCACACAAAATATTGAATAAATAAAATTCAATTTACTTTGATTTTATTAATATCTAAGAGATTTTTTACAGGGTTCCTTCAGGCCTCAATGCTCTACACCTTGTGGAAGAAATTTTACTTATTATGCTCTATATATAATATTATAATCACACCTATAATTACTTCCTTTACTATATTCATTTATAAATTGTATTTACACTGATTGTTACTATAATACACTTTTTTTACATTCTACATTTTTACTCATCATGCTTTTATTCATTTTTAAGGTTTATTCTCTTCATTTATATGCTCTGTTAAAAGTTCACTACAAGGGAAAGATGACCTTTATCTGGTCCTGCCCCAGACCCTTAGTTAGACTGGTTCTGGTGGAGACGCAACTATGTGTGGTTGTGTGTCCACCCAAGGTCTTCAGGAAGGAGGATTCTTTCTTCAGAAATGTATAACTATTGTTTTTCCTCTTGCTTCCCCAGAGTCTCTCTCCACTCCACGCGAGTTGAGACAAACACTCTAGATTACTTGCAAATAATTCTGTATTCAATAATTCTCCTTTACTATACTTTTACTCATTCCAGACCCTTGGTAATTTTTTGTACAACAACCTTAAAGTTGAAACACATAATCTTTAATATTAACATGCCGCTTTCATGTTAGAAGTGAACTGCATCAATAGGAAGGTAATGGAAAAGATAAATGCTTCAACTAATGACTGAAGGTGCCTGAAAGATTAAAAACAAGTTTTACATCCTCAAACTACACTCAGCTGCCACTTTATTAGGAGCACTTTAATAGTACCAGGTTGGACAACTTTTCCTTCAGAACTGATTTAATTCTTGGTGGCATACCTGCAGTAGAATAAAAAAACACACATCCCCATCTTCAATCGTGTTGTGTGTACTGGCAACTAGCAGCAAAATGGAGTCCATGTGGATGACAGGCATGTTGTAAAAGTAAATGTTCTAAAGCCATATTTATGACCATTTTCTAATCATAAAGAAGTTGTATTGATTTCCAAGCCTATAACTAAATAATCTTAATCCATTAAAGTGCATTACTACTATCATCCTATCAATAGAAGATAAGTCTTGAATATGTACAATATAAATGACCAATAAACTACACTCACCAGCTGTTACACCTGCACCAGGCTGTGCCATGGACACACCCACTCCTGCCAGGCTTCACTGCAGTCAGTCTCCGGAGATCTGATTGATCACACCTGTATCCAATTCCATACCTGGCTTCATATACCCCTGCTCCACACTCACACCTTGTTGGACCTCGTATCAGCAATGCTGGACCTTCCACCTTCCTCCTTCTCGGCTCCAACTTACCTGGCTGTTGTCTGGACTTTCAAGTTTATTCCCTCCGTTGCCTCCATCGTAAGCTGCCTTTTGATAGCCAAGCTTATTATTAAAATCCTGACTGAACCTGATCTGTCTCTGCGAGGTCCTTTGCTACACCAGCCATGTTATCAGGTCCATTTTGCTAGGACCAGATTAGATCACCTTTTTTCTTCAGCACTGCCTTAATTCTTGGTGGCATAGATCCAACAAGGAATAATTCCTTAGCCATCAGAAGATGCTACACCGTGGTCGTAAAGGCATGGACATGGTCAGCAACAATACTCAGGTAGGCTGTGGTGGTTGTATGATCCCTGCAGAATGAAAGTGTTTGGTGCAGATTGTTTAGGAATTATGGTTATTTATACATTATTTTCTATACCATTTTCCAATTCAGTCAACAACTTTAAACTGAATTAGCAGGGGTGTTGAATTTAATTGTTGCTTTGGTGATATTGTATGTTTAATTTTGTTTTGTTTCTTTCTTTGTTTTGGTTCTCATACTGTTTTGTTTCTCTGTTTATGACGTGCTGCAGACCTCTTGGCCAGGTCACCCTTGTGAAAGAGATCATGATCTCAATGGGTTTTTTATCTGGTTAAATAAAGGTTAAATAAAAAAAAAAAAAAAAAAAAAAAAATTGTTTCTATGATGCATTGAGACACAGACGTGGACAATTCTGCATCGATGCAGCAACAGAACATAATCGATTATAATAATGTAATATTCTGCCGTTGCTTGCGTGTGGCCGATCCAGCTGCTGCAACAGCTCAACAGAGCCGAGGTGGAATCCGTTTTGAAACCTTCACAAACATACAGAAAACACATCAATATCTTACTGGAAACACATTCATTTTTTTCAGGGAAATCACGTAAGATTACACACAGAAATGTATAAAAACTGATACGTTAGCTTAAGGCTAACGTCTACAGAAAATAGTATTGGCAAGCTAGCAGTTAGCATAAGCAAACTGACTAAAAGGATTTAAACAACTTGTCCATTAAGAAATGTTTATCTCAACAATATTATCTGTTTTTAATTACAAATTGACAATAATACTTACAGGCAAGTGCTTTCTGACCACAAAGGAGAACATGAAAAACATGACAAAAATATAGTTGGAACAGTTTTCTTAATTTTAGGTCTGAATTGAAATATCTCAGAATCCTTGTGAATATGTTTGTGCATCTTAGCAATGTCCAGCTCTGGTCCTCAAGGGCCACAGTCCTGTGGGTTTTAGATGTTTCCCTTCTCCAGCACACCTGATTCAAACTAAATGGTTCTCCTTAACAGGCTGTTGTCAAGTGCTGCCTAGACATGTTGACCCATTAATCTGATTCAGGTGCTGCAGCAGGAAACATCCAAAACCTGCAGGACAGCAGCCCTCGAGGACCGACTTTAGACACCACTGGGTACCACTTTGAACAGCAATCAAATGAGCTGAAGCAGCTTTAGTTGCAAAAAGGAGCTAATTACTCACCAGTTTCTGACACATTAGCACTCAGTGTTGTTTTGTTTGCTTTACAAAACTGCTGATCCTCAAACAGCTGCATGGGGTCTTCTGCTATGAAACCTTACATTCAAATTCCAGACTTTACATCAGAAATAATTATGAAATAATCATCACATTTGACGTACAACCTAGGCGCTCCATTTAAATAGGTTATGTTATGAAAAGAAGAGATAACCATGGTTTTGGTTTACCCTTGGATATGGACTTCTCTGTGTGCATGATTGTGACGCCCGCCGGCTTATCAGCCAGCCAGGAGAGAGTTGCAGGACGTGCTGGAGACGCTGACAGTGGAGGATGCCCAGCACCCGCCTCCCCTGATCCCTGATTGGCCGCCTTACCACTCATTTCCCAAACAAGCTGTCCAATCCGGAGAAGAGGCCTCCTTTAAGACGGAGTCATCACCATCATTCGGGGCAGCTGTGGATTGTGGGACACATGCCTGCCAGTTTGAGAAAGATTGTTGATTGTGTGGTTTAAGAGACTTTTCTGTGCGAGTTAGCGATTTGGTTTAGTGATAAATACCTTTTTGTGTTCTGAGCTTTAGTGCCGTCCCTGCCTGAAAGAAGGAGGTTTTTGTGTTTAGTTTATTAGGAGTTTGGTTTTGTTTTGATAGAAGTCCGCCTGAGAGCGTGTGTTTATTTTGTTTGTTAATTAGTCCGCCTGTGTGCGTGTAGCCCGTTTTGGGGACATTTTTGGTTTGTTTGTTTGTTTTGTTACTAAGTAGAGTTAAGACTAATTGTTAAATACCCGACAGGGACACTTTGAGTTGTTTATTTTGTATTATTTGCCGGTTAAGGGTTGTTTGTGTTTTGGAACCCATTTTTGTTAATAAACATTATTGTATTTCATTTACCCTTGGTCCGGCCATTCCTGTGTTACAGTCCTTTTGACCCCTGGACGTAAAGGGGGACGTAACATAGTGGGGGCTCGTCCGGGATCTTTTTTGTAATATTATAGTATATATTATTGTATACCACTTTATTAGATTTAGATACGTGTGTGTGGCGCGTGGTTTGAGTACCCCTCGTGGTGAGAGTGGTTGCTCTTACTGCTGCGTGTTTGTGTGGCTCTTTTCAGGCACGGTAGGTAATTTTGAACTCAGTTTTGTTGGCATTGTACAGGTAAGGTTAATTGTAGTTTTGTGATATGGCTATGCGGCGCACTCCGTTTGATCTGGATCGGTTCATAGTGGAACCGACTCTGGATTGTCTGGAGGCGTGTCGGAAGGATGATTTAGCCTTAGTAGCTGACCACTACGACATTCCAAGGCCGAAACAAATGCGGAAAAAGGAGTTAATGTCATTAGTGGTGGCAGGCTTGGTGGAACGGCAGGTGCTTCAGGTGCCTGCAGTTGCTGGGAAATCGGAGGATTCTCCTGATGAGGCTGTTCCCTCCACCAGTGGGGGTGGAGAGGAAGCTGAGCAGAGCACTCAGCTGGATCTGGTTGATATGGAGGAGGATAGCGAGGACGGTGATAGGCCTGCGACACCTGTCACGCTTCCCCGTTTTGAGCCTCTTCCACTCGACAGCAGCTCTGGTGCTTCCCCGTTGGGGGCACGGCACAGGCTTAAGCTGGCCAGACTTCGCATGGAAGCCCAGGAGAAGGCCCAGCAGCGACAATTCCAGTTTGAGATCAGAAAGCTGGAAATTGAAGCCGACAAAGCTGTGCGCTTGCGGCAGGTTGAGCTGGATGCCCAGGCCAAGGCCACCTCGCCGTGGATCTCTGCTGCCCCGTCAGGGTCTCAGAGTCCCGCGGCCCCCTATGACATAGCAAAGTTTATTCCTTTTGTTCCGGTGTTTGGTGAGTCTGATGTGGACTGCTATTTTCCGGCGTTTGAGCGCATTGCGCTTGCGCTGCGGTGGCCGAAAGAATGCTGGCCATTATTGGTACAATGCCGGTTGACTGGTAAAGCTCAGGAGGTGGTAGCAGCGCTCCCTCTTGCAGCCAGCCAGAATTATGATATCGTGAAAGCCACGGTTCTGAAAGCGTATGCGCTAGTTCCGGAGGCATACCGACAGAAGTTTCGTGCCCACAAGAAGGAATCTTCTCAAACTTTTGTAGAATATGCGCGAGAGAAGAGCACGCTCTTCGATCGCTGGTGTGCGTCTTGTGATGTGACGACTTTTGAAAAGCTCAGAGAACTTATACTGGTTGAAGAGTTTAAGAACCGCTTACCAGAAGGGTTGGTGGTACACCTTAATGAGCACCGAGTGGATAACATAACTTCTGCGGCCACGTTAGCCGATGAATACGTGCTCACTCACAAAGTGGTGTTTTCGGCTCCAACCAAACCCACATTTAGAAAAACCACTGAAACTGAGAAAGTGAGAAAACCTGACGACAGAAAATGCTTTTACTGTCAGAAGCCGGGTCATTTAATAGCCAACTGTCGACTGTTGGCTAAGAAAGAACAAAACCCAGTGGTACAGAAAGAAGTTGGTTTTATAAAACAAGCTGAATCAGTGGTGAAAAGAGGGAGTAACCACATAGATCCTTGTTTTAAGCCATTTATAATGGCCGGAAAAATATCACTGAATGGCAGGAGTGAGGAGGAGAAAGAAGTGCAGGTGTTGCGTGACACTGGAGCGTCACAAACCCTCATTTTGGCGAGTGCTTTGCCCTTTTCTGAAGCCTCATCCGAAGGCAATAGGGTGTTGCTGAGAGGTGTTGAAATGGGTAATGTTCCCCGCGAAGTGCACCGAGTACATTTAAAAACTGATTTAATCAGCGGTGTTTTCCCCATGGCAGTTTGTGCTGAACTTCCTATTGCTAACGTGATGGTGCTTTTAGGAAATGACATTGCAGGTGGACATGTGATGCCTTCCCTGGAAGTGATCAACAATTCGGTGGAGGTGCATGCCACAAAGGAGGAAGCGCCGACTGGAGTGACAACTCATGCACAAGCGAAAAGGCTGCGTAAGAAACGTCACGAAAATGATGACATTCATTTGGCTGACAGCTTTCTTGTTCCTACAGACACCAATGAAGTCACAGTAGAATCTGTAGAGGAGAGCCAGGCCTCCGAAGCTCGGAAAACCCTGGTCTCCCCTACTGTCCCTCTGTTTACGCCCGTTCGCGATCAGCTGATGACTGCGCAGGAGGAGGATCCCACACTGCGCTCGTACTACCAGGTGGTGAGTGCTGAGAGCGCTGAGGCGGAAACTATTCCCTTATATAGACATGAGAGAATAGGAAGGAGGTGGGGGCGCCCTGTTGTGCTTCCTGGTACTGAGTGGAACATCGCAACGGAACGGTTAAGTAGCACCTATAATATACTACCGACCCCCGATCGGAAACGGAGAAATAGAAGGTGTAAAATGTATGTTCCCCGTGTTCCGAACAACGTGATTGACCGACACTCAGGTACACATCCAGACGGTGTCGCGCAGGTGATTTTAGTACCTGATAAACCCCCTGTTGAGCTACCCATGCGAGTAGAGACCCTATTTAGCCCTCGTCTGCCAGGTCTGAGGAGGCTGAAGGTTTTGCCGGCTGCACCTCAGCATCCTTACAGACCACAGCAGGCTAACGTAGACTGTCTTGGTCCATCCTCTCCGTGTTGCCACTCAGGGGGGTTCGACCGCCACCGCTATTATTCCACCAGAGAGAAGAAAACATTGCAACATTTCAGGGTTTATGTGGGATCTTCTCCTGTGCCAGTCCGAGAGTTCGTTGATCGCTATTCGTTTTAAGTTGTTCTGTCGTGTGTGTGATGGAATCCCAGGACTGTGGCTCTGGGTGCTGACTGTACAGGAATACAGCGTTGAGGTTCATCCCCGCAGAGTGACGGGGAATCTCTTTGCTGATGCCCTCTCCAGGGTTTGGAGAAATGTGAAAAATATGTGTGCTTTAAACTTTGCATTGTGTGAAAAAAAAAAAAAATGGTGTATGCAGGTGGTGAAGACTGACATGTCTAAGAAGCCATGTCTTAAGGGGGGGAGTGTGACGCCCGCCGGCTTATCAGCCAGCCAGGAGAGAGTTGCAGGACGTGCTGGAGACGCTGACAGTGGAGGATGCCCAGCACCCGCCTCCCCTGATCCCTGATTGGCCGCCTTACCACTCATTTCCCAAACAAGCTGTCCAATCCGGAGAAGAGGCCTCCTTTAAGACGGAGTCATCACCATCATTCGGGGCAGCTGTGGATTGTGGGACACATGCCTGCCAGTTTGAGAAAGATTGTTGATTGTGTGGTTTAAGAGACTTTTCTGTGCGAGTTAGCGATTTGGTTTAGTGATAAATACCTTTTTGTGTTCTGAGCTTTAGTGCCGTCCCTGCCTGAAAGAAGGAGGTTTTTGTGTTTAGTTTATTAGGAGTTTGGTTTTGTTTTGATAGAAGTCCGCCTGAGAGCGTGTGTTTATTTTGTTTGTTAATTAGTCCGCCTGTGTGCGTGTAGCCCGTTTTGGGGACATTTTTGGTTTGTTTGTTTGTTTTGTTACTAAGTAGAGTTAAGACTAATTGTTAAATACCCGACAGGGACACTTTGAGTTGTTTATTTTGTATTATTTGCCGGTTAAGGGTTGTTTGTGTTTTGGAACCCATTTTTGTTAATAAACATTATTGTATTTCATTTACCCTTGGTCCGGCCATTCCTGTGTTACAGTCCTTTTGACCCCTGGACGTAAAGGGGGACGTAACAATGATAAGCACTGGTTGGTGCTGATCTCATTTACAAATCCCTCACTCTCACTTGTGAACATATGGAATATGGCTGTCTAAGCCTAAATATCCCACTGTACAATCTCATTGTGGTTGGCTCCCTGTTAACATGTAGAGTCAGCGCTGGCCTGTAAGTGTCAGAGTAATTACTGTTTGTGGATTTAAATCAGCTCAAATGCATAAGGAGATGATTTCTGTGTTTTTGTCCCATGTTTGCAGCCGCTCGCTGCTCTGAACTGGATCTTTTAACTGGATTTTTGCTGCTCTGTTCCTGAGTGATCGAACCCTGGGATTGTTTGAGTTGTATTCTCATCACCACTTCTTTTATCTTACACTGACATTGCTTCTTCGGAAAAATGGATATTGAAACTGACATGACACTCTATTTGTGTTTTTAAAGTTTTACTATACTACTGTATTAACTCAGAATAGGATGAAGACATTAAAGCCAGAGACGTTGCCAAGGTAAGTTTGACATCATCACACTTGTGTTTCCTGGTTCTACAAAAACTTAAAACTGAGTCAGACATAGTGTGCATTACAAAAGAGGATTTCTTGAGACTTTAGTCTCCAGAAGACTTAAGTCTTGAGTAGAAAGTTTTTTGATAGAAACAAACTTCAGCGGATCAGATAAAACCAAGCAGAGCCATGTCACTGAGTAGAAGTTCTGATTGTAGACTGTACAGTATCCAGCAGTATTAGATAAAGAGTGGTCTGAACCTTTGGGCTTTGGCCACAAACTGATAGCTTGAAGTTTTACGGGAACTTGCTGAAGTTTAAGCTGAGCATCAGAATGAGGAAGAAGGAAGATTTAAGAGACTTTGAACGTGGCATGTCATGGAGGCTACAATTCACACAGACTCACCAACACTGGACAAAAGAAGATGGAGAAACGTTGCTGGTCTGATGAGTCTCCATTTCAGCTCCACATTCAGATGCTAGGCTCAGAATTTGGTGGAAACATCATGAAAACATGGATCCATCCTGCCTTTGATCAACGTTTCAGGCTGCTGCTGGTGTAATGGTGTGGGGGATATTTTCTTTGCCCACTTTGGGCCCCTTAGTACCAACATGGCCTGGTTTAACCACCACAGCCTACCTGAGTATTGTTGCTGACCATGTCCATCACTTTATGACCACAGTGGAGCATCTTCTGATGGCTAAGGAATGTTCCAACACCTTGCTGAATCTATGCCACCAAGAACTAAAAGGCAGTTCTGGAAGAAATAGGGGGTCCAACAAGGAACTAGCAAAGTGTACCAAGTTGCCAGTGAGTGTATGTAGACAGGTGGTGATGTAGGCCACCACCACCAATTTTGTCACCCACTTTGACATAAACAGTTTCCCTCTTTCTTCTTTGAAATAATCTGTTCGTAATGTGTAAATACCATCTTTACAGGAGAGTCCCTCAAACTTCAGATGCAGCTGGGCTGTTGAGAATTAACTTGAGAACCTTTTCATGAAGCAGTTGTTTAGTCTTCAATATATTTAATACAGATGTAAACAAAACCAGCATTTTCTTTTTCTTCCCCACTTAGCTCATGTAACTTATTATCTCTGGTATCTGTTGTAAACATATACAAAATTACTATCCAACCTCATTCAAACTTTTATACTTGTGATGATTAAACCTGTCATTACTTAAACTGGCATGACCATCAGGCTTTCACCTTTTAATTCGTTTTAATATTAAAAAGTACAGAAATCCTGCACATGAATTGGAGCTGTACAGACAATAACCTCTGGTTCAGTATAAGCAAAGCTAATGCAATATGGCGTTATTGATGACTACTTTAAGTGTGTGTTTGATAATTATGGGATCAACCTTGGAACAAAAACCAAAAGGTTGAAAGATCTGAGTCTCTGAAGAAGAACTAACCATTTTATTTCCTTCTTTAATGTGGAAAACCTTGTACAAAAAGACCCTCAGTTGTCCTTAAGATATCTTACACAATGCAGCAGTAAATACAGTCGTACTGCAAGTTTCTGGATGTATGTCATAACTAATCATTTCACAATATTTGAAATCAGTGCATAAATTGAAAAGGAAACAAGGTCATTTGCATGCACTGCACTATGTAATGAATATAATTAAACTTGGCAACAAGACCCCACGCCTATACAGATGCCGATCATGTTTTAGTACAGCTCAAAATGAATTTGCTGTGCTACCCACTTTGTCTTTCAGGCATTGAGAAGACATGAATGAAGTGTCTGATAGCAGGATCACGCTCTTTGTTCAGGATAACACAAGCATTTATTGGCTCATTTAAAAAACTGTCTAAAAATCAGTGTGATATAGCATGATTAATTTTCAATATGTGTTTTTCTCCTTTCTTTAATAAGCAAGGTTTCTTGATCTTAAGGAAATCAAATTAAAGTCAATTCTAATCAGTATGACTGGAACAATGTGATTTATTCTCACATCCCAGTTCAGGCACAACATGCTGCTGAAGTGTTTCATGAGTCTGAACCTGCTCTCCTCTTTTCTACAACTTCATCGTTCCAGCTTTGTTTTGCATGAATGTGTGCATAATTTCCACATTTCTCCTGAAATTACTCAGTATTATAACTGTACAGAAACACATTCTTTTACATGAATTTCAAATTTCTGTGCTGAGTTCTCATAAAGCACAGAAAATGTTCACCAGTTCAGGTGTTCCTTTGGAGAACCAGTGTCTCTTTCAGGCATTTTTCTTCTTTAGCTTTCATCTCCAGTTATATCACACAATTCATGGATCTTCTAATGTGTTATGTGCTCTCTTTCATGCAGCAGCAGCTGGCGTCTCCTTTCAGGGAACAATAACAGCTACTGTTGTGCTGCACTGAGAAGACTGTTGGAGAAACTGATGCTGGTGCAAGGTTGAGACGGAAAACTGTCACAGACTTTTTATTTCATTTAACTCAAGTGCAGTGAGAGAGCATCACGTCACAGAGATGGGTCTTTCCATCCTATGTTGTTGATAATAAACTGCTATGTCTGCTTCAGTTGTACCATTAGAGTTTATTTTCATTTTACACAAAAAGACAATGAGATCAGTGAGGACATATAAGTCATTTCTCAGACTCTCTCATTCCTAAAGGGAATGATCAAGTCTTCATTGTTCAGTATGTTCAGATCCATGACAAACCAAGTCTCACTTGGATCTGTTAATTTAGCTTTAGTTGTAAAAGTGAACATATATTTTCCATATTCTTTTCTTTTTCTTTACTTCTTCTTTTCTTTTTAGTTCCCAAATGGAAGACTACCCTACATCATCATTCATCTAATAAACGGAAGCCTTTGGGTTTGAACGTGAAATCTACAGTGAAAATTAGATATTATTTAGTATTTTTAATATTAGGTCAAACATTAAATGAATTATCAATCCATCTAAAGGTTAAATTATTTTAAAAAAATGTTGCAAAACATTTACAACAAGGACGGGTCTGCCAGCTGAGACATCCGTATACTCTGGTCACCAGTTCAACTGCTTGGTAAAACAAATCTCTGATCAGCCAATCACATGGCAGCGACTTGATTCATTTAGTCGTGTAGCCATGATGAAGAACCATCCTGCCTTGGATCAAAGTTTCAGACTGCTGTTGGTGTAATGCTGAGGGTGATATATTCTTGGCCCACTTTGGGCCCCTTAGTACCAACGTGGCCTGGTTTAACCAGCACAGCCTACCTGAGTATTGTTGCTGACCATGTCCATCCCTTTATGACCACAGTGGAGCATCTTCTGATGCTACTTCCAGCAGGATAATGCACCATGTCACAAAGCTCAGATCATCTCCACCTGCTTCCTTAAACATGACTGTGTGATGCTATCATATCAATTTGGGATCCGGTCTGCTGGATGATTTACTTACGACAAGATTCAATAAAATTTCTTTATTTTAATAATAAACCACATTACTGCAGTCCAATGTTTCATTGAAGGTGGGGCTTGCATTGGACTAATTATTTAGTTCTACTGTAAATATCACTAAGTGGGCCCACAGGAAGTCAGAAACAAAGAGACTGAATGGTGCAGTCACATCATCGACCCTGTTTGTCTACAATACTGCAGTTAATGCTGTGTATTTTGGAGGAATTGAAGAACTCTAGTTTTCTTTTCTGGCCTTTTGTCAGTTTTATACACTCAGAATCTTTTGTCCCTCTCACTTGAACTACTGTATGCTAATGGCATTGCATAGATTTAAAGAAAATACAGCTCACTTTGCCTGAATTAAACAGGCATGAGCATTGCTAATTGTTGCAGTATTTCATAAATAATCCTTTTAGTGTTATTTTTTTCTCCCTTTTTTCTTTTACTTTGGAAAAGAGAAGAAAAATGGGGTAATAAATAAATAAAAAGCAAATAAATAGGGACTGATTTGAATGCGGTGTCAGGGGAGATGTAGTGCGAGAGTGCGATAATAGCTAAGCTAGCTTATAACATCTTTGTTTTTCACTGAGTACTGTGCTGTGCTCTCTGGGGCCACAAGAGGATTTTTGGCAAAGCTCTTCTTCTCAAGGTCCACACTTTTGCAAACAGTCAAGGAGGCTGCTGTGCTATCATTGAATCAGAATCCACAGAGTCTCTCATGGCATAGGAGGTGGAGGAGGAGGCTACTCATAATCAACAACTTTCCCCACGGATACATGTTACTGTATCTGACACTTGGGAAGGCTAAACTAAAACAAAAAACAAAAAACAAAAAAAAACAAAGACGCCAAATAGTAGTCTTTTTTGGGGAGATTAGTTCCACATGTTAAGGCCTAGAATGGAGAGTGGCGTCCTGGATATTATTCAGCTCCACAAGCAAACGGCACTCGCTGCTAAGAGGCTGAGAATTTATTGTGATTTCTTACATCCACAGTGAATTTATTGTTGTTTCTCAGAATTCCATTCTGCTTCTGTTTTGACACAAATAAATGACTTTGGGACCTTGAAGGTTTAATTTGAAATAGCACATGTCTTGCAGTCGAGATGCTGGAGTGAAACAATTGCTTTTCAGCTGGTAACCAGACTTGAGGTGACATGGTGGAGGAGAAGTACAGCATAATATTTATCTCTCTGCCCTTGGAGATGCGGTGAATGCTTCCAATTCATCCATGTCTCAGAGAAGAGAAGAATGAAAGCGTGGCTAAAAAAAAGAAAGAAAAAAAAGAGTCCTTTTCATTACAGCAACATGGATCATTTGTCTTGTTGAGTTCTGTCACATGTCATCGATTAGTCGAAGAGTTTTCTTGAAACAGAGAAACAGCAGAGTTCAAGTCACAACTAGGAAGGTGTGACACAGCAACTCATCATCCAAGCAGGACAGCTGAGATTATTTTCTACACATACTGTGAAATCATTTTAGGGTGAGAAACACATGACAAAACAAAACTGATTGATATATTTATATTGGATTAATTGCCCTTTAGTGTGGTCAACATTTATAAGAAGAGGATGGGAATGTGTTTCCTCTTTTTTTGAGATAAAAGAAAATGAAATTAAATTTAAAAAAAGGAAAAAGAAAGTAAACTGTTCAATGTTTACAATAATGACATATTTGATGTATCTCAGTCGTTAAAATTCATACTCTTTGAAGACGACACCAATATATTCTTGTGCTTTTCTAAGTATGAGGAGTAAGTAAAAACCTTTCTACCTAGCTAAGGATTTCTACCCAGGTAATTATTTCATTAATTGGTTTATATAAAAACAGTTGTTATAAATTGGACTAATGTGGATTATGAAATGGATTTAATTAGATTATAATTGGACTACAGTGACTTTGAATGCAAAATTACCTTAAGATGACTTTGTTGTGACCTGGTGCTGAACAAAAAAAGCTAAATTGAATTCTATGGATGGATGGATGGATGGATGGACAGACGGACGGATATAAATATAGATATAACAACAACTGAAAGTTTTAGCAAATTTTCAGATTTTTAATGGAATAATTGCATTGAATTTCAACAACATAATGACACTAACAGTACCAGTAATATATATATATATATATATATATATATATATATATATATATATATAATCTTCATCCCATAGAAGGAAGTCTGTCTATTGCAAAAGTTTTATATTTTTCTATATTTTAAAACTTTAAAAATTGAAATAAAAATGTAGTTCTTTAAAAATGACAACAAATTTTCTATATTAGATATTTATCAAAAACAATAAGTTGTCTTTTTTCAAAAGGTCTGGTAACATTTGCGTCTCTAAAGGAGTTTTATTTGGCTGGCTCAGGGAAAAATGGCTCTTTGGATTGGAAAGGCTGCAGACCCCTGCACTAAACACATAAACAGATTTTGCAGCAGTTTTCTCTTTAAACAGCAACAGTTAAAATACTTCTTAATATATATAAAATCAACACTCTTGAGATGCTCAACATTGCTGTATTCACAATCCTTTTTTAATTGTTTTCATGTAATAATAATTTACTGAGATTTGGATTTTGGGGTTTTCATAAACTGTAAAATCATTTAAATTATAACAAATAAATGCTTGAAATATCTCACTTTGCATATAACGAGTGTGTAGTATATTAGTATACCTTTAGTTAACCTTTTTGAGTTGAATTACTAAAAAAAAATTAAGTTTTTCACAATATTCTAATGTTTTGAGTTTCACCTGTGGATGTTACCACACTGTATTAATAAGGTCAATAGTTAGACTGTTGTCATATACTTTGCTTCATGTTATCCAGCAACACCAATTGCAACATTACAAACTGGTTATTCTGTATAATTCAGTTGTAAAGAGTTATAAGTGAGTTTCCTGGCAGATTGTTTTCATATCAAATTGTCTCTCCATAATTACTGTAAAGTACAATTATATATTTTTTAAGGTAAAACCCTATAGAGGAAATTACTATTTGGGCTAAAAAAGTATTTTCTTTAAGTAACACCACAGTTTTTCTTTCTGTTTTTCAAGCAGTGCAGCTGTCTTGTCTTCTTATAGTCTAAATACTGGTATGTCAACGCTTTCCCTCAGTAGTGCATTAAAAGAAATGATGAAATTAACAAAACTTCCCTGGAGTGGTTTTCCTGTCATTGCTAGCTCAAATTCTACAATTTTACCCAAATGAAAGCAACCATTTAGGCATTAAGAAATCTTTTTTGTTCTCTCTTAAATTGACCTTTTCTTGCTTTTACCATTTCACCTCAACACTGTCAGAACTTAATTAAGTGCCTACTTATGTAGACCTTATTCAGTGTTCCAAAATGTCACATTAAAGAAGCGTAACATGCTCAGCTGTCCATCTCAGCCTGTTTAGTATTCTGCCCATGAAATGGTTTAAAGCTCATCCCTCATCCATCTATCTACCAAAAGATATGAGATAACTTTTTTTCTTCTCAACAGATGATATTAAGTGCCTCCTATTATCTCAGTAGCTCTGTATCATATTAGAATCTGCAATCTCAGGTCAGAAAGTATACGGCGCTCTTGTCTCGGGCAGTGCAGCAGAATTACTTTCCTGCACACAATGGCTGAATGGGTTGAGGCTTTGTCATTTAAACTGCATAAAGAGGCCAGAAATTGATTTTTATTGTAGATCTTCATATCTAATAAAGCTCTGAGGATCTCCTTTCTTCATTGTCTGAATGGCCGGTGAAAGCTTTCAATCTACCTCTCTGTTTCATGCATAAAAGTGGAAGCCAGAATGATAGGAGAAGAATGAGGGAGGGGTGCTACCATAGCAAGTGAAAAGCATCCCTTCTCTTTTTTTTTTCCTTCTTCTCCTTAGAAACTAAACCTGGGGAAGATGAGCGAGGTGAAAGAGCTGGGGGTAATTGAAAAGTGAAATGTTTTTTGTCTTTTTTGTTTTTTTTCCAACCCCCTTTAGAAAGAATGTGTCTTTTTCAAAAAGAAACATAACCAGGACTCCCTTTGCCAAAGAAATCTCCTTCAGTTGCATCCACAGCACAGAAAGTCTACAAATGCACAAATAATAAATCTGCTGGATGGAAGCTCAGGTTAGATTTTCATGAATGCAAACCTTTGTTCCTCAGTCTGTAGCATAGCATAGGACAAACATTAGAAAACTGAAGAGCTTTTGTGGGTGCAAAATGAATACCTGGAAAGTTTTAGAAGAAACACAGCGGCAAACATAAACTTATAGAGCCTCCAAAGGGGTGGGGCCTATGTCACATCTGACATCCTCATCATCGTCCAGCAGATAAAGTCCCCACTTCAGGGAGCACACCTAACAGCACACACATGCACAGGTACATCACATGTTTTGCCTTTTCTCTTCTTATAATAATCTGTTCTAAGTTGGGGAATCTGGAGTCTGTACCATCTGACATAGATGAAACTTTGTTATAACACCTTGTTGAATCTATGACACCAAGAATTAAGGCAGTTCTGGAGGAAAAAGTTGGTCCAGCCGGGTACTAGAAGGTGGACCTGATAAAGTGGACAGTGTGTTTAAAGGATTCTGTTGTATATTTTCTTTTGTTTAAAAAATAAATAAATAAAAGAAGTATGTGTATAGGGCCATGCGATTACTCATTTTCTGTTTGATTTGACTCTTCGTTACTTTGTACAGTGACAGTTAATGAAATCTGGATCAAATATAATGAGAAACTGTCACATTCTCACACATTTCCTGAAATAAATAGTCTGATGCCTCTTGTGCAATAGATGTGATTTCTGCTACATGTGACAGATTAACATGTTAATTCCAGCAAAACCCAAGTTACAACCAACAAAGACCACAAACCCGTTCAGATCATCAAATCTAAATTATAAAATCACTGTTTTATATTATTTAATAACTGAGTGTTACACAGGACTCCTCGGAGACAAGGGCAGGTTAAACATTCTTTATTTATAAGACAGGATATAAGGAAGAGGTCTTACGGAGACTGGACTGAAGGCGTCGATAGGAGGGGCAGGAACCATGGAATGGAGTAGGGGTGAGTCCGCTGTGTGTAGGTTAAGATCCGACAAGGAGTGACTGAACTGGTGGAGTATATAAAGGACTGGGGAACAAAGGAAGACAGGTGTGGCAGGTTGACTAGATTACTGATGAGCGGATGAGGAACAGGTGTGGAGTGAATGGAGGAGTGGCAGGACAGACTGTAACACTGAGTGTGTGTGTGAAGGATGTTTATTACAATGCAGCGACTGCTCATCGTAGTTTTGGTTGCTAACAAATGTTGTTCCTTCTAGTTTTTTTTCTGCACTAGAACAGAATTTCCTGTTTGACTAGATTCTTCAAACCAAATTGTTTGTCTGATTAAAGCAGATTAAATCTGCTGCAAAATAACATTATCCAGTCAGACTTTAAGTGAGATCACTGTCAAGATTAGTTGATTTGAGTTTAGTTGTAACACAAACACTAGCCATCAAATTATCAGTTGTGTTTGTAATAAACAAATATACATATATTATTTCTGTATGGGTGTAGCAGCTGGTTGTCTGGTGTTTGGTTGGATTGAAGGTCGTTGCTTCTATCTACTGTATCTTTGTCTCCTCTTCCTTTTTTCCACTTTCCTTTATACTTCTCTCCATTACTGTCCTTTTTTTCTGTCCCCTCCGAACAGGTGGAGCAAGATTACACAAATTCCATAATACCAAATAAAAAAATAAAACAATATATTTAAATAAAAGAAACTTAAAAATGAGATTATCAAGAGGAGCCTCATACCCATAAAGCTCCTTTTGGCAAAGCAGCCAGACCATCATTCTGCTGCCACCATGCTGGACAGGACAAGTTAGGAGAGAGAGAGAGAGAAAGTAATAAACAAAAATAAATTAAATAAAATGCTGTGATCTAAATGTAATTTGACTGAAAAATGGCCTCTGTTTATTTCACAAATCATTCTCTGCTGGGCTTGTTTAAATATTATGCAAATACACACCTTCACCTAACCTAACTCACAGGGCTGCATACTCCCCCCTCCTTCCTCCCATTTTAGGTGATGGCAAATATGTAAACAAAATTTGTTTTCATGCATTTGAATATGATTAATTATCAGAGAGTAATCCACACGCACTTGTAAAGACTTTTCATACAAGATTAGGGATTTCAAAGTGACAACCATGATAGATGGGAGCATTCTGTACGTCGTAGATTAAAGGTCACAGCAATGAACTGAAAAACTCACAAGGCATCATTTAAGTTGAGGAAGATGCAATCAGAAGCGTGCAGCAAATAAACTGGCGCCTCAAACAGGCAAAATGATTATGGAAATGGGTTTCTGCTCCCAACTAAACATATGGCAGCGCCTAATGCCATGTAACACTAGGGGCTGGGTTTAATCAAACTTCACCAATTAAAAACACAAATGATATGCAAACATCTGAAAGTCTGAAGAGAAAATGAGGAGGATTGTTATTGATGATAGGGAATGAATCTATCTGCACTAATTCTCTAAATGTTTCCTCCACTGCTGATAAGACCGAGCATCATCATTGAATAGTTTTAACAAACGCCACTTAAATAAACAGGCTGAGTGGAAAAATAGTGGAAAATATGTGAATCCCAGTGGGAATTTTCAACAGTCTGCCTTTCATTCAGAAAAAAAAGATATAACCTCAATTTTAATAGATGTAACAGTTGCATTAAAGATCAAATTGGTTTTAAACTATATTAAATGCACACTAAAAAATAAACTCTTATCACTAAGAGCAAAAATTTACAGTAAGACCAATTTTCTATTATAAATCTAAACAAGCCTTATAAAAAAAACGAATCAGTTCATTTGTGTCCACAGACATGAGACTTGCTGGTTTTCATGCTGCTGGACACATAAATAACACAGTCGGGTTGTGAAGCTACCACAGGTCTGTCGAGTCAGGCAGGTTCAAACAACTACGTTTTTTATGGAACTTAATAAGAAATGTGATCTTTGTCATACTTTTGTTTCTGTTTTACATATTGTTAATGATACACGGCTGGATAGCTCAGTTGGCAGAGCTAAAGTCTCCCATACGGGAAACTGGTGTTTAACACCTTCCAGTTGGGTTCTAAGGCAAAACCCTCAACGCTACTGCCTGACCACAGTAAGTCACTTTGGGTGAAAGCAGCTGCTAAATGAATGTAATGTAAATATGGTATTAAGGTTTGGATGAGAAGCCAGAAGCCCTACTGAAGTACAAAACAGATGTTTTCTGTTTCATGACTATTAAATGTTTATTTTTCCTGTCAGATCAGGCTGGGAAAACAAGCTGATGGAGATCTTTTCTTTTCTTTTCTTTTCTTTTCTTTTTCTTAAGTTAATGCATCGTAGTGGGAAGTCTGGTTTGTGTCCAGCATGTTGTGTGTGAAGAAGATGAGACTCCAGGTGAGGGACATTCTGATGCCAAACATTATTTCAGTATTTAATGTTGTTTTTCTTCATTTTAAATACTTCACCTTAATCAAGAAGTTTGTAAATCAAAACACAAACAGAACAGTGACTGAATGTAGAAAAGACATGTGAGTAAAGTTAACTTTAAACTTGTGGACAGTCTTGTGTCCAGATGATGATTGTGAATATGACACATTCCAAAACCTTTTCAATGCTGTTCACATTAATTTTAAAATAAACTAATTATATTGTAGGATAATTGCACTCAGATATTAGTTACACTGCAGCACACCTGACTCCAGTAATGGGTTGTTGAGATGTTGGTGCAGACCTTGACAACATGCTGTTGTAGAACTGTTTCATGAACAGGTGTGTTGCTGCAGGGATGCAGTGAAAATCTGCAGGACACTGCCTCAAGAGGTCGGGAGTTGGTGATCCCTGCTGTAAACAGTCAACACTGAGTCAAACTACATTATGACAAGTTTAACATCATGTGGTCATTGCGTGCTACTTAAAGCTAACTGGGTTTAATATGAGTTAAGGCTCTTTTATGCTTCTTTTACGTACATAAATATGTACATCCATTTCAAATGTCATTATCCTCATTCTCTCGTGTGTCCTTTACATTGGTATGGTTGTCAGACAATACATCCACTAGAGGGCGGTGCAGAGTTCAGAGAACACTGAGTTCTGATGACAGTAACAAACATGGCGGCAGTGGAAGAGATCATGGAGATCATACTCTGGTCTTTGTTTGTACTTGTCCTGTTTATTTGCTCACTTTTATTACTTGACTGTATCTTATTTTATTACTTAATTTGTTCTGTATTTTTACTGTGTTTTTATTGGTAACTTGTGTTAGTCAATGGCAACGTGGCCTTAGAGAACAGCCATTTTGATTCTTTGTATGATATATATTGCAAACTGACAATAAAGAAATTTGACTTGATAATGTACATTCTCAAAAACAGACATAAAGAGGCACCGCAGTAGACGCAGTGGTCTATGCAGCCCTTAAATACGCTGCTACTTCTTCTTCTTTGTTTCTGTTGCTGCTGGCTGGTCAGCTATACTACTCAACACTGCCCCCAATGGTTTCTGGTTTTACTACTCCATTTGCCACACGCTACGCATCCCTAAGCTCTCTGAAAACTGACCAAATTATGCACAAGAAGGATGCAGAAGACAGACGAAAGCCTCCATATCTAGTTTTGGCATAGAGCATAAATGGGCCACCCTTCACACCAATACCAAGAAGTTCATGTCACACTGTAATTCCAAAACCCTATGATGGTTTATGAAAGGACACAATGGCAGAGAACAATGATGGCTTCTTTAATTCATAGGAAAAAAGATTTGCAGACAAAAGGGGCTCAAATCTGATTTTTCATCATTTTCAAAAACAATAAATAAAGTTTTTGTCAAGATTACTTCAAAGGGAGTGAGGATGTCGTGGTTGGTAACTACAATCCTTCCATCCTCACATCTCATTGAGAGGAGCTAAGATAGCCAAATGGAATAATCCCAACACTGATCTAAAAACAGCACCACAGACCCTGGAAGTTAATGGCGTCAAAGATAAAGATTTTTTACATTTTTTTTATACAGTTGTAAGAGGATTATTATTATTATTATTATTATTATTATTATTATTATTATTATTATTATTATTATTATTCAAAAAATGTATGCATTTAGCTTGCAGGTGTCTTCCTGTTTATGCAGAGTTTGTTATTTTTGCTTTCTGTAACTGTGAAAGGCTCCAATAAGAATATAAACATGAGTCGATATTGCTCCTTCAGGCAAACTGATGCCTTCAGCAGAGCCTGTCAGCAAGGAGTCATGGGTATTTGTAGAGAATTTGGATCCCATAATGACATGCGACTTGATTCAGGTGTCTGCCTCCGTATCTGCACTGATGTCAGTATTACTCCAGCTGCAGCAGTAGCACACACGCAGAGACACACACATTGTACACATAGTATCAAGCTCAATCATTTTTTCCTGAATAAACAGTGTTGTTAGTCCATCAGCTGGTACAGTCAGCACACAAACCAAATCCATTTATACTCATGCAAAACTTTCACCAAAATACTGACTTACGGTACACAACTGCATTTACTTCATGGTCACACAGGTTAAGTGAATGCAGGTTTATGTGTCCACAAAACACACAGAATCTTAACAGAATGTTTTGCTTTTTTTTTTTTTTTTTTTGCTTTTTTTTGTAAAGAAAAATAGTTTTATTTGTGTTTATGAAACTTTATCACAACCCCAATTCCAAAGAAGTTGGTACAATGTGTAAAATGTAAATAAAAACAAAATGCAATCATTTCTAAATCTTATGAGCCAGAACATAAACAACATATTAGATGTTGGAACTGAGACATGTGACTCTGAACTGCTCCTTTTGTCACCAGGCATGTTATTGCCATGTTGCAAATTAACCTAATTATTTGTCCAGTGCCCCTCCAGTTGTTTTTTGTTTATATCTGCCATCACTTTTTGTGATTGTGTTGCTGCAATCAGATTCAAAATAAGCTCATATTATCCATGAAATGGTAAAATGTCTCAGTTTCAGACTCAGATGTGATGTTTATGTTTTACAGGAAATAAAGAATGGGTTGATGAGATTTGAAAATCACTGATTTCTGTTTATTATTTACATTTTAGACAGCGTCCCAGCATTTATTAAGGTGTGTTTTTGCTGTTTTTCATAAAGACACTGGCACTGAGACCAGTTTGTTTCCTGAGATGCTTCGTATCCCATCAAGTCTTACATTACTTCTCTTATCCACAGCGACTTACTGTAAGCTTTAATGTATGTGAACATCACAAAGTAAATCAGAATATTTTACTCTAAGCTCCCCAGCTCAGGCAAAGGTGAACCCGCCACTTGTCCATTATAGACATGACACGGGTACACCCCCCATCACCACCCTCGTCTCAGTCCCTCAGGAAAAGGTAGGGGTGTAGGCTGTGGAGGAGGGAGGGGGCTTTGAGAGGATTCTTTATGCAGCTCTGTGTATTGCTTTCATGTTGTCCAGCCGGTAACTAAGTTGGGTTGCCGGGGGCAATGGCTAATTCACACCCTCAGATCATGAGCATGAAATGAGAGAGCAGGGAGCTCTAAAGCCCTGGGGTTAATGATAGCTCCGCAGCACCCCCCACCCCCCACCCCCCACCTCCATATAAATCTGGTCAAATGGTTTCATTTTAGATGATCCCCAGAATCTGTTGGCAGCGGGACGGAAGCTGAGTGGAAAGCACCTGAGATGGTGGGCCTGATGCTAGGACACGCTAAAAGGGAAGGAGAGCACTCACACTGCGCAGCTTTGTTTTTCAAAGCTTTCCTAAGCGGCCTCCTTACACACACTTTGCTGTAAGTCAAGCATCTGCGCTTTTCTTTGTGTTGTCCTAATGCAAGCCGAGTGAATGGACGCAGCAGGCGGCCCACACACCCGCTTATTTTCTCATGATGGAGGCAGTATTTTTTCACGGAGATCAGCAAAATAAAAAATAAATATTTAAAAGAAGAATACAAGTGTGAAGGACTTTCAAAATCTTTTACTCCCCAGTCGAACAAGCATGTGGATGAAGATCCACACCACCCCTCCTTCTCTTTCCCTACCACCACCATGTTTTTTCCCCCCCAAAAAAACCCTCTTTAAAGTTATTTCAAATTTCTCAGCATGGCTTTGAAAAATCTGTTTGTTTGAGGGCAGCATTAGATGTGACCAGCGTTTTATTGTGACATAAAACCGCATTTCTTCCTTGGCAGATTAAAAATAAAATCGGTTAATAAGAAAAGCTGTCAGCAGCAGAAAATGGCTGACATAATCCGTTTATCCTCCAAGCAATAAAGATATTGGTCCTTGGGAGTCTATCTTTCCTCTTATGTTATTTCGCCCAAAACATTATCTTCTATGCATTCAGATGGATTAAGAAGTCATAAGGGAGATAGAAAGAAAATGACAGATACAAATATATATATAATATTTCCCTTTCAGTCTGCATCACACACATTTACAGGAGAGTACACACATGATCCTGCGTTGAGTTAATGATCAAATAAAAAGAAAAAGAAGAAGAGATGAGTAGCAGTTTTCCTTAAAATGTGATTGGGGAAGATTACAGAAGCTGGCAAGGTCAGTGAAGCAGAAGAGCGGAGTGGATCGACCTCAACCCAGGCTAAAATGGAAACATCTCCACTTCACTTTCTACTCAACCAAGGTGGCGTGCAGATAACTCTAACAAGAATTAAGTGTGGGTCGGTTTGAGTGGATGATAGAATACATAAAGGAAACACTAATGCAAGTAAAACATCAGAAACTGAATTCACTGAAAGAGTCTCTCAGGCTTATTTCATCTAATACTACATGACATGGATCACGCTCCTGCATGACACAGAAGCATTCACAGTTTTAAAGCTTTTATATTCACTTTTTCTTCTGCTTTTATACCACAGAGTATTTTACAGCACTTCATAGGGTTTTCATCAATATATATAAGACATGATTCAAGGTGGCTATTTTACAGCTGTTGTCTTTATCCCGCCTGAGAGAAAGCAGGAATCCACTGAGGTTTTCCAGAGATGAGCTGCTCCCTCGGGAGTCACATGACTGGCAGATAAAGGCAAAAGCAGAGCAAACCTGTGGTCAAAGATGCGAGGCCGGTCATGAAATGCTGATTTGGATCTGTGTGAGGCGATGGGGCCGTGCTGGGGCGGAGGGGTGGGCGGTAGTTTGTGAACGATGAAGGGGGTGGAGACGGCTGTGAGTGGCAGCTAACGTGTGCCGCAGTGTGAGGCTCTGAACTCAGACTCTGTTCTGTTTAATCATGTCAGCTTGGCTGGTAATGAAATTTGATTATGCCTCTAAAGGCGGCTGTGCCGGGTGGAGGCCGGGTTGGAGGGGTGAAATATTAATATCTTCAGAGATTATGCATGAAACCCCGGTGTGTAATTTTCCCTCTCCCCTTGTCCACCACCAAATTGTTAGTAGTTCATCATTAGCATGGAACTTTTGCATTTCCATTTGTCTTTTCAGTGCAAGCTGCGATGTGATTAATGCCGGCCTTGATTCATTAGTTCATCATCAATGTGGTTTTAACCGATCACTACAGATCCATCATGCACTTCACAGCGGCCCTGCAGTGTAGATAAACACTCAGCATGCTCAGAAGGGTTATCTGCTGATCTATTTTACTCAGCTCTTATGGGGGGCGGTGGAACATAACTCATAATGCTATGAGCCTCAGCCCACCACACTCAATGAGCGGCTATTGTATGTATGTGCTTGAGAACACCCAGCTATTAAACTGACATCACAGTCATTTGTATATAGATACTTTAAAAAAAAAAAAAAAAAAAAAAAGAGGTGGGCACAATTAACCAATCATGGTCCAGAGAAGGAAATCACCACTTCAGTCATCAACAACAATAATAGTAAGAGAACGACTAGGTGATGGTGGTGTAGAGCTGCTTCCTGGTTACATGCCTGAACGCCACTGAAAAACAATGTGTTTATTAATATTTAAATGTATCTGATTTGATTTCTTAGTTAGTTTATTTGTTAAAAAGAATTGGCAATAGATGTCATTAGTATTGGAGCTCTGATGCACTGGTCACTAGGTGAAGAGCTCATTTATAGCCGGGAGAGAAGCTAGATTAATAACATTAACAATATACTTGCCTTTAGTTACACATACTCGTTTCTACTATGGCTGCATCGCATATTTTGTGTTTGTTTGAAGCATCGTTTTTGTACGTTCTCAGTGTTGTCAGATATAATGCTAACTTCCATATTGCAGTTAGTCACAGGGGGTGTTGAACAGCATTTGAAAGTCAGGCTGGAAATCATGATTTGAGGAAGTGAAAAAGGAGTGACTATGTGGATGGGGCTGAGAGCGAGGTGTAGTGAGAGGATGCAGCAGGAGGTGGCACTAAGAGGGTGAAGCTGGCAAGAGGCAAACCACAGAAGAAGAAAATCAAACAACATGAGTAAAGATAATCTTAAATGATTAGATTTCCAGCTCTTACATTGTCCTACCTTTGTGAAGTGACAGTCTGGTAAGGAGTTGACAGCTGAGGTGTATGTGCTGCAGAGGAATGAAGAGGGGAGGGTGAAGGCAGCGGAGTCTAAATGGCTACCTCATTAATGTGTTTACTTTGGTTAATGAGCTTTTAACTCAAACTACATGATTAATAGAGATAGTCCGCAATTCCAGATACTTCAACATGACAAATGTCTGGTTTCAAGTGTTGCAAAAGTTTGTTTCTTTCCTATTTCTTTCCTTCCTTCTTTCCTATTTTAGCCCACAATGCACAGGTTGGTGGGTTTATTTAGAGTCCTGGCTGTTGTAGTATCAGATCACCAAAGAAAGTGAAAAAGAAATCCTCTGAAAAAGATTAATCTCTGTCTAATCATGACTGAGACTCATCTGAACATTTTACACGAGTAATCACATCATATATCCCAACTATCCTTTGTTAACTGATGAAAAACAATATAAACAAGGTGGATGTGGCCACTAAGGTGTCACTTGTTTGTTTCTGCATTTGACAAAGCCAAAAACAGACATATTTGGAGACGAGGAAGGAACTTAGGAGTGATGCGAGAAACTTAATCATATAGCATATTTATATTTGAGTGTTAATATAAATTTAATTATGTATTTGGCTAATTGTGTCCAAACTTTTGACTGGTAATTTATGCAGACTTCCTCTGCTGGCTGCATGAAAATCCGGACAGAATCGTGACCACATTAATGTCGGTCCTAGTTTCATTTATTTAACTTATTGAAGTTGAATGTGAGGTCTGAACCATGAGCACTGAAAGGACATTGTCTTTCATGAAAGGTTTAATTTTGCGTCAGTCATATTCATTTTCTACTACATAACAGATGAAGTTTAAAGCAGAAAAGATGAACCTTCAAAAAGCAATTACTGTGCTAAAAAGAAATTAATTTGCAATTGTAGCATGAACTCATTAACATCATTGTGTCATTATGGCTTTTCTTTTATTTAATTTTTGGTTTTTGTTGTTTTTTTGTTCGTTTGTTGATTTTGTTTTGTTTCTATGTTTGAAATAAATAATTCTAACTAAATGACAAACTAAATTTAGGGAACACATAATAAAAATGCCTACTGCCTTTCAAACCAGAAATCAAGGGGCAAATATCACATCATGAAAGCTCTCCTTTTACATCAGACTTCACATCTAAAGCCAAGATAAACACATGAGATGTAGAGGAACTAATATAACTGGCCATAACAGAGAGACCTTGGCTATTTTGTCTCAAAAAGACAGTCAAATGAATGCAGAGCCTTGAAATGAGAGGATAATCTACTTCGTATCAGCTTTCACCTCCCTAACTTTTATCTCAACCTTGTGTGATTTAATTGATTTTAGAAGCCAAATTTCCTGATGAATTCCTGACAGAATGACACATAATAGCGTTCATTGAGCCTCTGAGGAGTGCACGTTGACAAGTTCATAGGGTAAATACTGGAGAGGTTGCTTACTGACGTGAAGGTGAACAAAAATGTTCGGTGCTCACACAAAAGCCTCCTCTTCCTCTGCAGAGATGCTGAAGGAGGACTGGAGCTGGGTCTCTGCAGAGAAGTGGCTGGTCAGGTGAGAATGTTCCACCTGAAAACACAAGCAGTGGGGAAACGTAATAAATGCAAACGTCAGCAATCGTCGCCCATTTGTGACAATGTCAGCGCGGTGCTGTATTAAGTAACAATCACTGATAACGGCTCTAAGTCCAGTGCAAATCCATCCATGTTCATTCACTGTGGCCTATAGCAACCCGTATCAGCCCGGGCTGGAACAGGCACCGATTTACAGCATCAGAAACTTAATAAGTACTTGGACCCACTTAACACTAAGTGCTACCAGATATGTGTTTAATATCTTCTAGTCCAGGTAGTCAGGAGTTTAAGCTATAAAAATGTCATTTCATGAGTGTAATCCTGTCTATTACTCAGAGGTTTTAGGGGGTCTATTTTTCAGGAAAGCACTGCCATTCTAAGCAAGCAGTGAAGAAATCCTTCTATATAAATGCTAATGGTTTTGTAGTAATTTTAATTTTATTTTGTTTTTTACTATTGAAATAATTTTTGAAATTGCAGGGCTCATTGCTAAGGCAGCAGGGGAGGTGTTTGTCTCTGTATTGTGTCCCATTCATAAAGCTGAAACTTCTCAGCCATGGCATTACAGAGATGTGCATTAATTCACTCGATAACATGAGCAAACCCATTTATAGGCTGAATTCTTACAGAAAAGATGCAGGTTATGAGCCGTCCTGGGCTGAATATCAGGTAGGTTGTTAAGTGCGCATGCAGCATGCAGCACTGTGCACAAGTCTTTAATTTGCCATCATCTAAAGTGTTCTTTTTTTGTTGTTCCCCAGGTTTTCTGAAAGCTGTTTTGTCTTTGTTTTGTTTTTTTTTATTTTGTGTCTTTGGACATTGGGGGCATTTTCAGTCATTTCCAATCCAAATGAATGTTTCATCACATAACACTGACCTATGAATGATTCAAACATAAAAAAAGGCTCCTAACTAAAGGAACGAACCGATGTGTCACAATTTAAAATAAAATGCCTAAAGCTCACACACTGTCATCTTTAGCTACTTTCTGTTTCACAGCCTGTTGCATCAACATAATCTAATGGCAATGTGCATGAATAACATGCAACTATCTGCCCTTTCTGCTCATGGCATGTTATTTTACGCTGTTAAAGATCTGTTATGGAACTTTTGCAGATTTTTCTCAGCAATGCGCCTCCTATCAACAGCTAATCCAGCGTCCATCTTGCATCCTACCTGTACTCTGAGATCTCTCCAGACTGTAAAAGTCTTATTTTGACTCTTGTCTTATCTTTTTGCTCTTTCTTTTCCTCTTCTCCTACAATAATGTCGTCTTGCATTTCTTTGCTGAATCAGTGACGGTATGCATTCAGAACAGCTAGTGCATATAAATCTGTTTGCTAGCATGTGACACTGTGCATAAGGTAAAAATTCAGCTGCAATGTCATGAGGCGTCCTAGAAGAAAAACTTATATAGTGCGGTTTCTCAGCCTCAGGATGCAACTGGGCAGCGACGGCTCCAGAAATGTTCACATAAAATCTCATTGTGCCATCAAACAAGTCACGAACGCAGAGTTTTAAGGTGAATCTTTAAACTAGGGTCAGGGTTAAATCACATTAGCTAGTTATTGTATATAGCATGAAGTCCTACAGATAACTGCAAAAATATGTGATAGTAACATGTAGAATGATTTGGTGAGCAATAATTATTGTTTTCTTAAATGAGAACAGGCAGGTTGCAGTAAAACACTGCACATATTTACAGTTTTACCGGCAGATACACAGACACAAGTGGTAGAGAAAGGCTTTTTGCACACAACTTTGCCTTAAATTTACTGTAAAAAGACAAGAAATTAAACAGAAACAAATGATTCTGCATTCAATAGAAAACCTTTTACATTCAAATAAGATTTTAACAAATGGCTATACTGTTGTAGTCTTGAGGAAAGGAAAACAAGGCTTATATATGGAAATCTGCCTTTAGCTGTGGACTTTTTAACCTTTTAATGTCTGCACAAAACAGCAATGGAAAAAATGTTTTACGTGCGTTTTTTATTTCTTCGGAACAATAATAACAATCAATGTTTTTAAGAAATGGTTGAGATAACAGTAAATAATATAGTAACCATAGTAAAATGATTAAACATTAAAAACAATAATGAGATAACAAACACTACTTTTGGAATTACATACCCCATCATTTGATAGAGATGACTCAGGCAGGTTTGTTTCCACAAATTGTTACAGAGATTCATTATAGTTGCTGAATAATTTGCTCTAGAGGCAGTTAAAGAGTTAAATTACTATAATAACATATAGTATTTTTTATTTGTTTCACATCGTTCTCTTTTGTTCCTACGTTGGCTGTAGCTTCTCACTCTTCTGTCAGTCAGACGGTTGGAGGCATGAGTTTGCAGGCAGGACACCAAACCTCTCGCTGCCTCTGAGATTTTCATTGTCACATGAATTAGCGTGTGACAGAAAAAAATAACAGACATTTTTCTACTTTTACAAAACAACCACCAAAGGTAAAGCAAAGCTCTTTATAAGATACAGACTACAAGGGTACAAACAAGTAGCAACTGTTGAGGGAACAACAGGAGAACCTTTGAAGGCACCACCGCAGGGACAAGCCTTTGTACCCCTGAAGGTACAAATAGGGACTTTCTCCTGAGAGTCCCTCCATAGAGAGATGTCATTAAAATGTATCACTCAGAGTATATTATTTTTATTCATACTGGCACTGTGCAGTACATCTTTTTTTCTGACATCTGTTGTAGTTCATGTTGAAAAAACAGAATATTTCATTTTCTGAAGCTGCTTATTTCACTTCTATAAGTGAAATAAGCCGAGAAAAGAAACTTAGTGATACGATTGCATTGTAACTAAAATGTTTGTGTGATTGTAAGCTTATCATTGCGTATTAGATAATTTTGTAAGTATTACAGTAGCATTGAGAGCCTTCTGGACCCCTGTCAGTCCTGGGCCCCAGAATCCTTCTCCTTTACTCCCCCTTTTCAGCGCCCCAGCTTCTATTCATATAGTTTTGAAGCTATTTGAAATTAATGTCTCACTTAAATACACAAGAAAAACTTCTCTTTCCTGTTTCTTAAAAAACAGTTTTTTATTTTAACTATTGTTGTCCTGCTGCTTACAGATGTGATTTATCCAGTTCATCATTACTTTTTGATCTTTTTTTTTTTGCACAAATCTTGTTTTTGTGTTTTTATTTGAAGCTCAGACTGAGCTTCATTTCACTGCATGCTTTACTCTCTTTCATTAATAAGCAAAAATTGAAATATTAAGTTTTAAATCCAAGAATGATCTAAAGTTCTTAATAGGTCCACAGAGAATAATAATAAAAATGGAGAAGAAATAAAATCTAAATATCTCCTTCTGAATGAGCATCCTATAGTTCATGGAGCTGTGAATCTAAACAGAATGTTATCTGTACAGGGTACAAGTATTCAGTTTATATTATGCGCTTAATATTAACAAACTGGGCTGACATTGTTTCACACGCTGTTGATTTAAAACAGACAGAGGCCAGAAATTCTCTTTTATTTCCGCCTCGACATACACAAACAGCGCCGCTCCCTTGCCGCCTCGCTGCTCTTCTCCAGCATGCCTCTAATGCTTCCTAATCCTGGCTGAAGACAGACGCTGGTTGTGTGTAAGAAATATCTCTTTGCTTTTTCTGCCTCAGTTCATTATTTTTCTTTCTTGTCACTTAGTGTGATAGGTTGGACAGAGGCACACAGATGAGCACTGAAGACACAGTCACAAGGCCTTAATCTAGTCTTTAATGCGTGACTTCAGAGATGTCATTTATCTTGTGACTGCAGCAGGCGTCCACAAAACTTTATCTCTAATAATATATTGATGGATTAAAGGGGTCAGGCAGGAGACCAGGCAAGAAAAATTGCTTATTGACATCAAAATACAGTGCCCCAAAACCTGATAAACATAGGGACAGGAGAGTGGAAGTCAGAGAGAGAAGGAAAAGAGAGAGATGAGGGAGGGGGGAATTGAGTTGGGGTATTGTGAATGTTTGCACCCGGTAATTTCCTTCCTTCACAAGAGCCTCTGGTGGTCTGAGCCCTCGGCTTGATAAAAACCCCCAACCTCTCCTGCTCTCGAGCTAGGCACTGTGCAGTTGCCGAAAGGAAAAAGCTGGTGACTGCTAGGTCATTTCCACGTTTATCTTGACATAAACTCCCCACTACCGCCACCTCAACACCAACCCTTCAACACACACACATGCACACACACAACGCTGCACCTTATTAATCACACTTAAGTGCCGTGTGAGACTGGAGCACTCGTGCGAAGGCAACTGAAAGCAGAAACCTGAATGTGTGGCATTATCAGGAAAAGCACTGCAGTACAAACTTGGAAGACCATCGGTTGTCTCCTCCATTTTACCATTTCCCCACAGCTCAGAAAGGAGCTTTCTTTCTTTCTTTTTATCTGAGCAAAAAGGAGACTCTTTAGTCTGCTTGATGTTGGGATCAGCTTTAAAACCAATTTGTCTGGAGAGCAGAAACTTATTCACTGTATCCTAATAAACAGATGATTGATTATTATTACTCTGGACGTGTCCTCTGTAGGACCTTTTCTTATTTTAATGGTTTATTGCAAGTCTTGAACCACAATTAATTTCTTTATATATTATCAGAAAACAGGAAATGTAAGATTTTATTATTATTATTATTTTATTTATTTATTTTTTTTTATGTGCAAACCAGGGGTGTTGCTAGACATTGGGGTCTACAGGGGCCCAGGCCTCCCATTACCCAGTTCACATTTATTATTATAAAGACCTGCTATGTTTATCAAATGAGCAGCAGTATGTTCCATCTGTTTCTCTTTTAACCTGACGGTTACTGATGCTGAAACTAAAACACCAAATAATATGAATAAAAATATGATATGGTTGTTATAGACTTCGTCCTTTTGGTGTGTTGTCAAACAAAAGTGAAACATACAAATAAAGAATTTATAATCTAATCAAATGTATAAATTAATATGGATTTAAGTTAGAAAATACTTCCAACAGATTACTGGGGTAAAAACAGTCAGGTGATGTTGTTTTGATCTCTTACATGAAATTATAGGTTTTCTTTGAAAATCCAGCCACAAAGAAAGTCCTATAATTAGACTTGACTCATATTTTTTATATATTTGCAGAAAAATATTATAAGTGATGGTTGGATATGTGCTTCAACAAATATCTTAAATAATCATGTAGGAATTTCTTGTCCAGTATTTTTTTTTTAACTTTATTTATCAGGGACAATGCAAACAGACATGGAGGACAGAACCACTGATGGTTTTCATATAGGGGATATAGCATTAAGCTAATTCCCATCTCTTTTCCCTGGTTGGGCTTTTCAAGTAAAAAAGAAAGAAAGGACAAAGAGAAGAACAAAAAACAAACTATATAATATTTTGCAATATAAACAACAACAATATAATACAACATGTACAACATATAACAAACAAATATAAACACAATCCCTATCATCTAAAATCAGGAAAACACACATACTAACTACTCCAGGGAACAGCTTACTACAAACATATGTCTCATTGATTTGTTTTCAGCCCCTTCATCTCATTTGGCATTGCGTTCCAGATGTGACTGCTTTTATGGAAAAGGATGTCCAAAGATGGTTCTGTGAAATGTCGCTGAGTCATGTTTTGTACTGAACCTGCTGTCTGACTGTTAACTTCTTCACTGGATCTTTTAACATGCAGGATGAACACTTTTCTTGTGGAGGTTGTCACCGGAAAACTTTATTTTCTACTTGATACATTAAATTAGGTAATTAAATACTTATTATTGTCATCGTTAACAAAGATAATTTATCCTTAAATCTGACTCATATGCACCAACAGTAGGTCATAATAATCAGACTCTGTCTTATTCATCATTCATTATGGCCTTAAAGTTGGGATTTTAATTTCTGATGGGGCTTCAGTCAACATTAACTGGATTAACTGAAGGTCCAGATGAATCTCCCAGGTCCTGGTTCAGGTCTTTGCAGGATTTGTTCCTATCTTTTCATGACATCACTTTCAGTTCCTGTTCATCTGCTGTAGACCATTTTTTAGTCCTGACGCTTCTTCTTTGGTCTTTCATTTGTCCAGTTTTTGCCACCGTGCTGACATATACCAAGTTTTCCACTAATAGGTCTTTGGGAATCACCTTGTTGCTGCAGAAATACTATTTTCTTCGTGTAAAACTGTTATCTTTGGTATTTTTTCGGTGCAGCAATAGAAATGGGAACAAATTATGTGTTTTTGTTACAGGCTGCTGGTAATAAAGAGCCTATGGATCCAATTTAAAGTCGTCTTTGCAGAGTTGTCTGTTGTGTCGACACAGCTCGTACGTACCTCATGGAGTTAGAAGCCTTTATGCTTGAAATGGTTAAGTGGTTAGGTAGAAGGACTGGACTAAAAATGAGGGGAAAGGCAGCTGATATCCAAAGAAAAAGTTTGAAAGACCTTCAGAAAACTGGGGAACTATTGGTCAATACCACTTTTTAGAAGTAAAATACAAAGAAACGAGCAGGTGGCTCAAGACTTTCACACAGTACTGTTTTGGTTCAAAAGCCTATCACAAAGAAAATTGTGACATGGGTTCTCTGTGTGTAAATCAAATTAGGTGAAGCTATGAGAGACTTCATTGACAGTAAACATGAGCTGGCACCACATCCATGCAACTCATACAGTAATACCCTGCCTCTGTGCTTTGTAATAAACACACCGGCCTGGTAGAATGGCTCGAACTATTCCCTCACTATACAGCAAACCAGTATGAAGCTCAACTTTGTAGGTGACCATGCAAAGTGGACTTTCACTTCCAATTTCAAGAATGCAACTCTTGGAAAAGTCTTTAATGACTGCGTCCCCACTCTTCATGATGGATTTTGATAAACCGGTAAGCTTACTTAAGAAATCTACCAACTGAAAGCATTCTTTTTTTTCTCTTTCCTTTCCTTCCCCTCCCACCACCCGCTTCATCTTTTGCCATCCTTGCGTGAAAACCAGGTTTTCAGTCTGTGGCAAGTCGCTCCAATCCCAAATAGAGTCAATTCTAACCCATCACACACTCTCTCTTCCAGTCCAGGAAAATTAATACACTTTACTATTACAAGATAAAGCTGTAGGGACATATTACACCAGGCATATCTGCAAGCCTGTAATACTACAGAGTCAGCATCCAATAAAAGACATTTGCAACCAGGCATTTCTCACAACAACACTTGCAAAAGATTTAAAAGCTTCTAAATTAGGTGCAGCTCACGCACGAAAGGTGCCTGGTAAGCAGGGTGATACTTACTTAAAATGACAGAGTTGTTTATGTAGGAGGGGGGTAATGCGGGGGGGCTTCCTTGCTTTAAGGTGGCACAGTTTATGATGCGCACACTGGGTTATTTAGCCTCAAACAGTGTGCATAATGTCGGCTGACAATCAGTGCACATAACTCACGTCGAGCTTTAGGTGATCTCCCTTGTCATAACATCGCCCGCTTGACTGCTGATCACCAACTTAGCGCGCCATTTATCTGATGCGCCGTCCGCCTCCCTCAGCTCACACAGACTGCTTTCTAATTTGCAGCAGTGTCAGAAAAAAGTTGGGAAAACTGTTTTTGGGCGGGAGGTGTTTAACAATCCTCCCAGAGAAAAACAGAAATGTATGTGTGATGGCCCTGTTTCTCACCGTCGCAGCAGTTTATTTTTTACAGCCGGGGCGGCTGCCCTTGGAGCCATTAAAAATTTAATCCAGCCAGCGCGTGCACATATAACATATCACCCATTGTAACAGCTGCTGTCTGGGCCAGACAGGGAGAAGCTGGCAAAAAGTGAAAAGAAAGCAGAGGGGATGCAGTCATTTTCTCATCCTGTAACAAATCCCAAAGCTCGGACGAGTTTATTGTCTGGGTGCTTTTAGGCTGTGTTTGTGTTTCATATTGAAATGACTTTTAAATGTCCTAAATGAGCGAGGGATCATCAGTCACCTGTGCATTTCTACTGACAGATAGCAATAAAGTGTGATATGAGTTTGGATTGCAGTGTGTGTGTGTGTGTCACCTGAAGGACAGGCAAATGATCACGCCTGGGTTGTAAAACAGCTTTACAAGGAAGCTAAAATCGCCGGCATTAGACCTGGTAAATCTGCCGCCTGCTGCAACAATGGCAATAAAACAGTAGAGTTTGCACTACAGCTTCAAGGTTGCACCGCAGCCTGATGTAAGCTGTACTCAGTATTCAGAGGTGACAATAACAGCTCCTGAAGTCACAGAATCATTGTTGGACAATTAGATTCTGCCTGGATTTCCAACGGCTGTGCATCTTTATCGCAACCATCACTCACTCCTGGATGTGCAGCATTCCCAAAAAACCTGTATAGAAACATGATGGAGACATTAGACCTCAAAGCAACAGACTGAAATAACCTACTGCAGCTAACATGGTTAAAAATTAAACTAAAAACATAACAGGTCATAAATTCCACTGTGGAGGGACAAAATGTCCATTATGAATAAATTATTTCTCATTTTTGTTGTTAGGCCCAAACAGGGAAGATGTTCAGTGTAAACTACCTTTGGGCATTGGCACATTAATTCCATTTCCATATGCCCCCCCCCATCAGAGTAGCAGGCACTGAGTAGGAGGCCTGGGCTACCCAGAAGCCTGGGAATGCCCCAGAGTCTGCACACCAGCACCACATAATTCTACCCTGCCTCATTATTTAGCATGTCACTGCTATTTTACATGTTAAAGCCCCCCACATGGCCATCTAATTTATTATAAGAACGCAGAATAGGCCAGCCTAGAATGGGGTCACATGCTTTCATGCAGCACAAGAAATAAATTTGTACAAAGTCAGTCAAGTCAAGGTGAAAACCCGTGTCAGGAAGATGCATTTTGTCATTCTTTGCAACAAGAGTACAGGGAGACTTTACCTCCAGCCCGTCACCGTTTCCCCTTAGAATTTAACTACTTTAATCTTTACTTTCATTCAGGAAGGGGGGGGGACGGCTTCTTGCTGAAAGAAAAAAAGAAGAAGGAAAAATAGTACAAAGTCCTGCCAAGAGTTGAATTGGCTTTGATGAGATTCAGCTGTAATTATTTCTCTGCAATAACAATAAGGACAACAACAACAGAAGACTTAATCCGCCAGTGAGAGGGCCTGATTCTGCTTCCTGGTGACAGTGATTAGGCCTAATCTAGGGGTTTTGGTGTGTTCATTGGAGAAATGCGATTTTAAATGGCTGTGTGTTTTGTTTTGTAAGAGTTTTATTTGCAGTAACTATATTCAGTTATAGAGCGGTGGAGTGAAAGTGCAATCCATCTTTTGAGGCATTGACACTGAGCAGATGGAGCACTAAGGCAGCAGCAAACAATTCTTTTCATTATTAAGCACTCTGATTATTTCCCCTTCACTGGCCTGCGGTTTTGTTTCTAAAAATGATGAGAGAATATCAGAGAACAGTGGAAAATTCTTGTTATATAACTATTCATTTGTCCAACTTGAAGTGTAAAAGAAGAAAGAAAATTACTGACATAAACGAAAAAGACAAGAACCACAAATACTGCAATCAGCTCGGCTTGGATTTGAAAACGACTGAGAGGATTCATCATTAATTCATTTATCTTGTTTACTAATCAGTCCCTTAATCATTTGATCTCTAAACATACGTACAAAGTTGGGTCATTATGTGCAAAAAACTCATCCTGGAAGCAGAGAGGAAGAGACATCTCACCACAGGATGACATCCATCTTTAGTCTAAGAAAAAATATCTAAACAAATCAAATGTTTTTTGAGCAGCAAACAGTCTTCACTTTCATTACTGAGTGCAACTTCTGCATTTATGATTATTTACTTGGTCTGCAAGTTCATAAACCATTGGTGATGTCTAACGGCAGCCACCTTGCTTCAGATTATATATTGTATCAGGTGGTTTTTGTTATTATAAATTCATTCCTTTTTAAAAAAAAATTCTTAGTAGTTTGTTCTGCAAAATGTGGGAAAATTTCATATTCATTTAAATCTTTATTGAACCAGATAAGAGAACAATTTCTCATTGACAATGATGACAAGGCAAGAGGCCGCACGAGAAACACGAAATAACAAAACACATCAAAGAATACATGATCATAGCGATTTATAACAGCTTATAAAAAGACATAAAAATAACACAACTATTACTAAAAGCACATGCAACACGTACGGCTTACATTACCATTCATTTAAAAAGAGATGACTGTGGTATTAAAGAACTGAGCACTTTGTCCTGCTCTTATGCATGAAAAGTGCATTATTAATAAAGTTTGATTTGATTTAGTTTCAGCTGCAAATGCTTCCAGTTGTCTGCAGCAGAAAACTGAGAAGAACTGAAGGTGGAGATGAGCAGGTTAATAAAGGTTATTATTTCCAGTGGACAGTTTGGAGGCTGAAGATACACGTTAAAAATCAATCAAATTATCAAGCCAGTTCAGTTGAATTCAGCTTTATTTATACAGAACTAATTCACAACAAGGAACTTTTACAGACTCATTCCAATTCATTGTAGTCCAGTTACAATCCATTTAAAACAAATCCATCATGTGATCCACATTTTTTTAGAACTGTGTTCACAAACCAGCTCATAAAAATAATTAACTAGTAAAGGAACCAACGGACTGGATCAAATCCGATCACATTGTTTGACAGACAACTAAAAAACACGTTTCACATGTCTGAGAAGCTATAATATATATTAGTAAAGTTAATTTATATCAGTCTATATTTTTAAGATAAAATTACTCCTTAATCCGGCTGCAGCAAATCATTTATTCCATCATGAAGTGATAAATGTTCTCAGCAGTATTAGTGATGCCTTAAAGACGGTTTTCTTTCTCCCAACTTTAAAGTTCACAGACTAAAAAGAACTCAAAACAAGAAGTTATTCACATTTCAGATGTATTTTTTCATTGATTTAGTCTTTTATGCATCTCATCTGACAATTAACCATTTGATCCATCAACTGACCCTAGTGACTGAAGCTGATCAGCTGATGAGAATATTTCCATCAGTGATCAATCTACTGATATCTAAAGGAATCAATGAGTCCTTTAGATTGTGGAGATTAAGTAGAAACAAATGAAGAAGAACAAAGAAGAAACAAAGAAGAAAGAGATTTCCAGCTTTGGTTACTGGAGATCTGTGGCTCTGGCTTATTTACTGCAAAAACTGTTGTTTTTTCTGCTTTCTGTGATTGTTACTGCAACCGGGAATCTTTATTTAATTTAATTTCTTAAAACTTTTTCCAGAAAATGTATTACTAAGTGAAAAAATCTACATTTTATGCAGTTATCACAATGTTGTCTGTTAGATAATTCATCATATAGGAAGAAAGGAACCAGTAACTCTGCATAAATCAGTTTGTATTCCATTATTTTTAACAAAAAGCAGCTTCTGTTTAACGCTGTGATCATTTCTTTTTCTGACTATGCCTCAGTAGCAGCCCTCGATTCCCTCCATAAACGGAGCGAGAGGCGGAGAGGATGGAGTGGAAGTGGGAGAAGGGGAGAAGGAGAAAGGCCAGATGTCAGGGCGCTCCAGGAAGAGGATTGCTAAGCGGTGTGAACATTTTTCAAAAATGATGTTTTGTGCCTCAAACATCTTGCTTACAGCAGCAGGGTCTGATCCAAGCATTATGTGCGAATACATCAGTAGCCCTGGACCCCCCTTCCCCACCCTCCCCACCTCTCCACAGGCATACAAGCACACACACACATACACACACATTTCCTAGTAAGTGAAGCTCAGTGCCCTCCTCCCATCCTCCTGCCTGCCTTCTTCTTCTTCTTCTTTTTCTTCTTCTTCTTCTTCTTCTACAGAAGTAAATTATCAAAACTGTGTTTGAAAGTGAATGAAGGGTGACTCGCTCTCTCTCTCCCTTTCTCTCGCTCTCTCTCCCCTTCCCGCTTTGACATCTCAGTTTTTTTCTTTTTTTTTTTTTTTTTTCCTTACTTGCCACCGTTTCTGGGCTAGGTGATAACTGCCGGTAATAGGATTAACATTGATTTCTTTTTGCAAGAACAGAGATGTGCCAGTTCCAGCTATTTATTGAACTGCCAGCTTTGAACTATGAAAACTGACTGCAGGAAAAGACCTAATGCAGCATTTTAAAGAAAAGAAAAGCCTCTGTGCAATTCTTTCTCTCCTTTTTTTGTTATTTCTTCCTCCCCTGTCTTCTTCTTTTTGTTGTTGCAGGATAAAAGAGCAAATCGGGTGCCTCTGTTCTAAGCGCTGGTAATGACTTTATTTATTTACTCTGTTGCTGCTTTTTCATATATGTATAAAAAAAACTGCTCTGGTTAAAATGTTTATGATTTGATCTATAAATCCTCAGAGTGTTTGACTTCCCCTTCACTTTGAAATAAAGATCCATGCATGCATTTTCTTTGTCAAAGCATCATCCCCCTGAAATAAGCATTTCTGCTCAAGTTTGCTCTTCTTTATGAGACAAAAGTATAAAAATTAAAGTGAGAGACTATACTGACCAACATGTAGCTGTAAATGAGACACTTAAAATAGCTCACTTTAATTCAGATTTTAGTTTGTTTTAATCGCACATTAAGGTAAATCAGTGTTACTAATTGAGTGTGTCTCTTCATTGGATCTGAATGGGTTCATTGATTACTGAACCATTTGTATTGATGATACCACTTAAGTAGTGAACAGCTGAAGACACACAAGTTACTGAAATAGGAAGTATGTTCTCCCACCAGTAAGTCGTTATGAGTTATTGCTTTACAGTAATTATTTCACAAATGTACATTTTGGGGCAAAAATCAATTTTTCAAGCTGCTTAAATCATCAAGTTAATGCATTTGTCAATTTTAGGTATAAGAATGGCAAAATAATGTGAACCAGTTTGGAAAAAATGAAGACAATTGGGTTTAAAAACTAACTTCAGCTGACAGTGGCGTAATTGGTGATTTGTGCATATTTGTTGTTTTTATACGTCCAAAACATGAACATATTTTCAGGATTTGACCAAATACAGAGAAAAAGAATAAGAAAAGCAAGAAATCATCAACTTAGAGAAGCTAATGTGCTTGGATAATGTGCTCCAAGGTGTACATTTGGAAACAATAATTACTTAAAACTGCATTTATTTCTGCACTTCTCACTGAATCTATATATTTATGACTATATGATATTGAACATAGCTAGAGGGTAAGAAAATTACTGTATTATTATGCTGTTATATGCTTCAATTATACCATCTAGGCTCAGTTCATCTATATAATCTGGATATCATTACACTACATTAACAAATTATTCAGATAACATCAATTTAAAACAACTTATTTGAATGTGTAAAGTTAAGGAGAGCAGAGGCTACGCAGGGATTGAGTGAGGTGTTGTGTTGTGTTATGCAGTGCTGTGTTGTGCATGACAGCAGCACCCCCACACATGTCTCCTGCTATCAGCTCAGCTGAAACATGAAACAACTACCACTGTCACTACAAATGCACCCCCAATCCAAACCAGACGCCTGTCAACCAGCTAATGTCCCCTGACAAAACACGCTGTGAATTAGAATAGCCATAAAGAGTGTGTCTGTGGATGTGTGTGTGTCAGAGAGAGGGGTGGTGGGAGGACAGGAGAGTAAAGAGAGCGAGGGAGAGAACTCATCTGTGTCATAGTCTATCCCCTCGGGCAATCAAGGAAAAAAAAAACAGTCATTAGCAACTGGTGGTGCTTGCTCCAGCAAATCGCCGTTTGACTGAAGATTTATGCAGACTCCTGCCTGGAAATGATTTATTTATTTTAGCAGAGGCTGTGAGATCATTAACCTCCGCTGTGTCTCTAGGGAACGACATCTGCGGCCCCCCACACTGTTTACACAAAAGGCCCCACGCGTCCGCCTGGCTTCAAGGCTCAAGCGGAGGAAGGAGAGGAGGAGCTGCAGCTGTCAGCAGGGCTGGAGGGAGGCTGGCCGTCGCGCTACCAACTGGATCTTTTAGCAATGATCAGACTCACTTGTTGATGTTTTGACAAATGATGTTACAGGAAAATGTGACAGAGTTTAGCTGTAAAAAAACACAGCATACACCAGAAATATACCTGTATTGGTTTAACTGTATTAAAATGTGTTGATAGAACCAGAAACTCACTATAAAACAGAAAGATAAACATAACACAGAAGAAACTTTGCTAGCTTATTAACTAGCTACAAAAGCTAGCTCCTGATCATGTGGTGAGCTGGAGGTAAGAGCAGATTGGCTACAATAACTGAAACTAAAAACAACATTACATTTGTACAATGATCAGGGATTAAATTGGGATTTGCTACATGGGGGGTCTGATTGGGCAGAGGTGTCTATGGGGGGGGACTATGAACAGTGAGTACAAGCTACAGACTAAATACTGAAAAGGAAGACAACTTATTTATATGACAGAAAAAGTTCCAGTGATTTAGGAAATACCTGCTGAGTCATCCTAAGTCAGGGGTTAGCAACTCAGATGTTTTCCTCCTCCAACACACCTGATTCAAATTAAATGGCTTCAGCATGTTGACTCATTTCATAGATCAGTTCATTATTTCCTAATATGTATAACTTTTCTTTTTAAAATAAAACTTTAAGGTTGTATGTACATGTCCCATCCTTTCTGCAGTCTGTGTCTCTGCATGGCTCCTCCATGAAAAATGTTCTATCCCTGCTTTGGGCAGATAAATTTTTTTTTTTTTTTTTTTTTTTTTTTTTAACCAATGTTAGTGATACAAAGCCTCATGCATTAGACGGGTTTGTTAACTCATTAAACAAAAAAAAAAAAAAAAACTCTAAGAAATTCAGCAAAAATTAGATACAGCTATTTGTTTAAGCTCCATCTGTTTCCATTTCCCGTCGTCTGTCAGTGGTTCTCAAACTTTTTGAGCCCCGACCATACAGATAACATACATTAGTGTTCGTGACCCCGCCTCCATGCAACGACCTAGTGATTAATTGTGTGATGTATCAAATGGATCATCCTGCTGCATCTTCTAAATGTGGGGCTGGAAAACTGTCAGAATCTTCATAAATTAGGAGGATAAAGTGGTTTTTGATGCTTTACTGCAGTAGCAAGGCACCTACATGTGTAAAATTAGCTTTTCTCGCAGTGATAACGTCAAATTCAGATTTTTGATGACGTGTATAACATAGTTGTTCATGTAAATTGAGGTGTTCATTTCAAAGATTTATCTCTTTATTAATGGTTTCATTTTGACAGCCCTTGTAAAAATCCCAAACTTATTTGATAAATGTAGGTTATATATTTTTTATAATTATCTGGCAACCCCCTGAAATTATCTCACAACCCCCATCTGGGTCCCGACCCCCAGTTTGAGAACCACTGGTCTATGTACCTGACTCAGACTGGCTGATGAGAAAGAAGCCTCTGACTTGCTCCAAGAGAGAAAAAAGCAAAAAGGTTACAGCGGTCTCCAATCTTTAAACACCAGAGTGGTAATTCAGAGCTCTGATAGAGTTCTTGGTGTCGGATTTTTACAAATGAAAAAAGAACCAGAAAGAGGTTTAGTCGTCATAATTTTTAAAATTATTGTTTTAAATATTCACAAATCAGGAGAAAGGTTTATTGCTTAAGATCACATGATGCCTGGACGGCCCCAGCCCAGTTTAACACCTGCTAATCAATGTCAGCTGGTTTCCATCGGTACAAGAAAACTTTTAATCCAACTACATTACTTCAGTTTTACATTTCATACACAAAGCAACCCAATGTGCTCTAGATGATCAGAGATGATCAGAGGAAACAGGCAGTAGAGTAAATACAAGTTTAGAAAATGTAAACATTTAAAAAGTTTTTTTAAAAAAAACAATTTTAGACCTGGTTTAAAAGAACTAATGTCTGGATCACACTTCAGGTTTTCTGGTAGTGTGTCGGGTAGTCTGGTAGTTTTTTTTTTTTTTCTTTTTTTCCAGATATAAGAAGCAGAAAAAGTAAATAATTAGTTTTATCTCTCAGATTAAAAAGCAAACTGGACCCAGATGATCTTAGACATCTCGGTGGCTCATGTGGCGACAGCAGATCAGAGCCATCCGGAGTCTTGTACACCACCAAAAAGATTTTAAAATCCATTCTTTGTCTCACAGGAAGCCAGTGTAAAGATCTGAGAAGCAGAGTGATATGTTCCCTGTTTCTGGTCTTTGTCAGGACCCGAGTAGCAGCATCTGGATTAGTGTTCTTAGTGATTTTAAAGAGAACTGTAAAAACTCTATTACAGTAGACTGAAAACAAATGCTAAAGAAGTTTTGTAAATTATGTTAAGCCATCAGTCCTCTTATTTTAGATATATTATTCAGGTGATTTGATTTGATTTAGTATGGATGTTTAAAATTAAGCTCAGAGTCCAAAATGAGACTGAGATTTCTGGACTAATCCATTAGTTTTAACATTGCTTAGTTTTTGCATGATTTGATTTCACAGAAGTTCCAGATCTACTGGTGTCCAGATATTATGACAGTCCCAGTGTTTCATGTACATCAATACACTCTTAATGACAAACACCCCTATATTCATGTCCATCTAGCTAGAAAACCTGAGGTCCAGTTCCACTCTTAACTGATTCCTACTGAAGAAATCTGAATGCTGAAGCAAATGACAGAATAAATCTGCTATCAGGACCACCCATGACTTTTTAAGTATGTGTATTTGAACAGTAATGGCATCTCAAAGCTGCAGCAAAGAACATCTGCATTAACCCACTGCACCTGTAGTGGAGGAGGCCAAGATCACTAATACTTTCCTTCCCTCTCATCCCTGTTTGCAATGCTCATCCTTTAATTTCATTTGATGTCATGTGTTGGAACCATCAGAATCGTGTTTTCTTTGCAAGACAAGTATGGAAATGGCAAGTGGGAGGGAGGTGTAGCTTTCTCTGTTTACTGGAAGAGATGATTTTGCAGCAGCCTTATCAAGCAAACACTTGAGAGCACAACAAATCAAGATTTTTATTGGAGGTTATAAACTTGAGCATCCAATTGGAGATGAAGAGGACAAATTTATGAGAAATGTTAACAGTGGCATCATTTCTATCACAGATGGCAGGCTATTTTTTTTCTTCTTTTTAAAAAGGGTCATTTTACTGTGTAAATATGCATTTCTTTTTAATCATTAATGTTAACTGAAAGTTTTCTTTATAATTATTATACATTAATAATAATATATTCATTTTTTTTAACTTCACAAGCTAAAATATCTGTGTTTTATGTGATAATCAGTTTAGCAATACCCACAAAGCAAACATTAAAACAAATAATTTTAACTTTTTTATTTAATTTTATTTTTTCCTCATCATTTATTGTGAGGTTGCTGTTAGTGGTTCTGTAAACCGATGCATGAACCAAACAATAAAGAAAAGAAACAAAACAGGAGCTTGTTTCAAATTCAAATAAACACAGTTTCTAATTTAATAAATGAAGTTGGGAAATATGCAGAATAAGTTAGAAAATGGGGGAGGATAATTTGGCATGGTTGGAAACAATTTTGTATGGTGAGAGTAAAGGGGGGAGGGATCAGGGATAAACAAACAAACCTTGACAAGGGCAGCAGTGGAGAATCAGTCTGGGGAGCAGAATGTGGTCTGCGGTCGGGTGCAGACAGCCCTGTTTGAGAGGGGGGCTTGCCAAGTACCGACCCTGAACTGTGGCACTCTGTTGCTGCCTGGCTGCACTAAGCAGTGGCTGCCAGCACGCGCTGATTTATCAGGGGGGCAACGCCAGCCACCACCTCGCTCTCCCACGTGCCTTCCCTTTATAAAGAACCTCCCTGACGGCTCTGATAGTGCAATCAGGACTACGGCAGAGCCAAGGCAATTTCTCCTTCACTCTTTGATAACCCCATGCCTTATTGAAAGCCAATAGCAATGGCAGCAACAACAGCTCAATTGGAAAGAGTTGCTGCATTTTGAAGGGGGGGGAAAGGTTATGCCTTGACAAAATGAGAGGGGGGAGGCAAGGGATGTGTGTTTCACTTCATGTGAAAGGCTCATTGTCCTCCAACAGGTGGCGTGATTCCTCAGTGACTGCCCTCCCTCAGCTAGCTTATCACAGGGACAGTCAAATATTTCCTTTTTTTTTACATCATTGAAATTCTGACAGAATGGCTGGAGTTCAACTGCGTGTCCATGGTGAGCTCTGACTGCAAGGAAACAGCCTGGTTAGCAGGGCTGTGAGGCTAAAACAAGTTTTAAATTTAGTGCTAATGTTAGCACATTAACAGTGTTAAAATAGAGATGTTTACGTTTCTACATGTGAAAAGTACAAGTTACATTTAGGCCCCGTTTCCTTTGTTTCTGAGTCATTTCTGTGCTGCGAAGTCATCATGCTGTCATGTAGCTGAGACAGCTATTGCTTTCCGACTGATACTCCACCTGTCAGGTAAGGTTAAAGTGGATTTATACTCGGCGGCGTCTGCGTGAGGTCGGCTACATCTTTGCTCATGCTGGTGAGCTTCCTCTTCCACTTGAGTATAGGGGGTACACATCGTTTTAGTGTCATGTTGCAATTTCTCCTTCTAATCTGAAGGTGGCAGCAGGGGTGGTATCGGCTGGTAAACTCACCAGGTTGGAGTTCTTTTGATGGTTCACTTCAGTTCTGTAGGGAGTTTTATGTTTTTAAACAATGGCGTCCAGTATGGTTCAGTGTCTTTATTAACTTGTGGAGAAGAAATGATTTGATCAGTCTCTCATCAACTTGACTTATCAATTACTGGTTATTGTTTTTAAAACCAATGGTTACCACAAAAATTCAGCGAGAAGATCCAGATATCCGGCAACACATGATCCCAAACTGACCAATCACAAGGGAGTAACCTTCCCGTAACCATCTGCCTAGCAGGGGTGCATGTCAGGTCTGGAAGAGGTTACGCGTCGAGCTTCTGTATATGTATATATATATATATATATATATATATGTATATATATATATATATGGAGAGAGAGGGGAGGGAGACTCCTTACATCTACTGTCTATAGAAAATGTAACAACAATGCATTAAGAGCTGTACCAAAGCGCAACCTGTGTCCCTTTATTTCTTTGTTTAAAATAGTTTGGTTCCTGCCAAATGTACACCTTAAATCACTAACTGATATTGAAGCACAAGATTCTGTTCAAATATTTGTTCCTTGGACTCGCTGAATATGTGCAAAAGTAACACGAAGACACAATCCAGGGGACCTCTTATGGAGATTTATTATTATTATAATTTGTTAACACTTGAGGAATAAAAACTCTGTCGACAGATTCTTTCGCACTCTGATGTTTCTCACTGATCTCACCAATGAATGAAGCTTTGCTTTAGAGGTTTTAATAAGTTACAACCTGGCAACATCGGAAGAATTGATGTTTCTAAAGCATGAAACTTCATGTTAATATTATCAACAACTATTTAGCTTTGTTTTACTTTCAGGCATGCATGTGTGCTGGCCATTAGATGATGCAACAGGAACATGGTTTAGTATTATTATATGTTTAAACAGTTTTAAATATGTTTTTTAAATGATGAAGTTCTGTTAAAAAGAGTGCTGAGAGTATAAACTTCAGCAGTAGTCAGAAGAGACCTTAGAGCAAATTACATATCCTTGAGAGGGCAAAGCAGTCTGAAGCACAGGAGCAATACAGCACAAAATGTTGCAGAGCATCAAGAGGATGCAGAGGAGGAGGTTTCAGAAAGTCAACAAGTTTCAAATGACAAGGAAGTTGCACAAATACGGAGTTGTAGAGTTTACAAAGGTGCAAAGTGAGGTACTGTCACCAGGTGGCAGAGGCCCAACAAGGTTTCAGAGTGTGAGAATCACACAAAGGTTTGGTTTTACAAGCCGACTGGAAAAATAAAAACATTAAGAAAGCAGGGGCTTTTTTCATTTAACTTTGTGAGTTCACACACATACTACTCATCCTTCCGTCAAGTGACATTTTATGTGTTACACACCTGCTTATGTTTGCTGTTTCTCACTTTTCTATAAAACATGCAGGTTCCCTTTTTATATGTAGGTGACCCAAAAACCTGTCGTGCATGGTGACCTGTTGCTGTGCAAAGTTTTACTCACAAATAAGCTTTAAAGGTCGAGTAAACATGTGCTTTTTTTTCAGGGACAGAGGCTAAAGGAGCGCGATGCCATCTCAGTGTCACAGAGTCACTCAGAGAGGTGGAGATGATCCTTGAGGATACAAAGATTATGATATGAATTCAGTGTTTGTTTTTTCCAACCATTCTCATTCACTGCTGGTGACTGCAGTTCCTCCTTTTCAGTGATTAAACTAAAACCTTAAACATCATCAGTTCTCATTAAAAATAAATAATTTGGGGTCTTTTGTACTTCTGCACTAATGTCTCACATTTCTATGAAAATAAAATTAGTCCAACTTATCAGCTTTCACACACTTCCATTAAAGGCTGCAGCAAAATACCAAAGAGCTTCCTATCAAAGATGAGTGAGCTGTTAAATAAACAGACAAAAAAGATAAGACTTACTGTGTTTAACTGTGTCTAGGAAAAGTAGGACCATCTCCTTACAAAATATGCTAAATGATCAAAAAATGAGAGCAGAAAAATTAAACATTTCATAATGTTTTAGGCAGGTGATTAATAATAATGGACGACTGTAATAATTTCACAAAGCTGTATCCCCTCATTTCAGAGTGGAAAAGCACAATTAAAAAGCTTTATGAGCAGTTTGAACCATGGGAACCTTTAACAGAACTAAATAATTTCAATAAAGAGTAAATCTTCAAACTATTATTTTTAGGTGGTGCCGACAAATAAATTCAAACCAAAGTGAGAAGCTCCCATAAACAACCATGTAGGGACGGATGGGCACATTTCTCCTCATTAATAGAACTTGTTCAAGAATGACAATGACAGCATTCACTGGACTGAAGATGGAGGTTTTCCTTCCTGGTTCTGGTCCTGATGGAAGTTTTCCTTCCTGGGTCTGGTCCTGATGGAAGTTTTCCTTCCTGGGTCTGGTCCTGATGGAAGTTTTCCTTCCTGGGTCTGGTCCTGATGGAGGTTTTCCTCTCCACTGTCACGTTGTGCAGCTCAGGATGGAGGATAGAGTCAGAGAGAGGGTGATTCATTAGGTGATCAGTTATTTTTATGAATTGGTTGAACATATTATTATAAACGGGACTAATGTGGATCATATAATGTTTTTTTTTTCCCAACTGGATTATAATTAGACTGAATCAGATTGAATTAGACTATCTTTAAAAGTACTTTAAGACAACTTTGTCGTGAATCCTCCATCCTGAAATATGCATAGAGCGACAATGGAAGAGAAAAACGTTTTTTTTATTACAAATTATACATTTACTTACATACTTGTGTTTATGCACTTGTTATACAAGCAGAAATATCCTTATAAATTCTTTAACTTAGAAATCCAATAACAAATTGGTTATGTAGACATCACATTGGATTTCATTCCACAGTAAGATCATACATGTGTGAACTTGGACAAAAATAAAGGATATCAATGGGACAGAGACATCACTTCAGAGAAAAACAGCACAAAGTTACACGAACGCTGAGTCTGGTTTTGAGTCTGTCTGGTATGAAACATTCTAGTTTCTGCCTCACCAGGTTCCCGGCTAAGCACTGATCCTTCCTTATTCCACATCTCTCTGAACTCGACTGTCCTGTGGTGGAGCAGCTGTTATGCCGGTTTGATCGACTTCAGGGGGTCTGAAGGTCGGAGCACAATGCAATTCTGAGGTAGAAATCCTCGGTCTTATCAGTGTGACCTTCAGGACCGCTGATACCTCTGATTCCACAAATACTACAATCCTTTGCTTCCGACGCAGCGATGCTGAGGTGTATTTTTCTTTAGGATTTCTGTGAAACAGCATTGTTAAGAAGGATGCAATTAGTCGTGTTTGTCTGACTTGACGGGTTTGGTCTGCCTGAATGGTGTATGATAAAGTTAGATATTATTTCTTTAAACCCCAAGCAGTGTGATGAATAATTTAATAAACAATTCCACTTATATACTAACATTTCAAAAGACAAATACACAATTTACAGTTATTTGGTTGTCAAATTGTAGAGTTCTTCCAAATCTATCATAGATAAATCTCTACCTATCTTTTGTTTTGTTTTGTTTTGTTTTTTTTACTTCAAACATCACTGACTCTCAGCAACAGCAATATAAATGGCAGTGGAAGCAATAGTAGCTGTAGCAACAGAGATAGTCCCGCATTTATCCTGTATGAGCCTCATTCAGTGCTCAAGGTTCAATCTGTTGAAAGGCAAAGTGCATTTATGGTAACATAACAGGCTGTCAAAGTGCGCCTCCGTGCTTTGGCTGTGGCAGCTGCAGATCCAGTGCTTTGCCTTGTTTTTACCGTCCTGCATCTCTGTTACGGTAAGAAGACAAGAACTGTACCTGCAGAATATCTGTTAGTGAGAATAAATCCCACAGCACGTATTTCAAAGGCCTCCCTAACACTTACAGAAACTCCAGCAGAGTTAAGAACACTACCTGCGGTCCACACTTCAGCTCCAGAGAAAATGCTGTGTCAGCTCAACAGGTGGTTGGTTAGATTAGTGCTGTTCTCACAGTTTGACACTGCAGACAAGTGAAGGCAGCACGCTGCTGAGAATTTACAGATCTGCTTGTGTTTATGTTGGAGATTAGCTTCAGGGCAACAGCCTCTCTTTCTGCAAAATAGTTGTTTGTTAAATCTGGCATCAGAATTGCTTCTTTCTGTTTCAGCCAGCACAAAACTTGCACTGAAGGAGCCTTTTTTCAGTTTTTTTTAAGAATTGGATTTATAAGTTGCAGGCAATTTAATATCAGTTTGTGAATTATTGTTTAATTTAGTGCATAAAATCTGCCTGCCATGACACTGAATTTGAGAAATTTTAATCATAACTTAAATCTGATATTTATTTATTCAAATTATAATTTTAGGTATTAATTAAATTAGCAAAAGACAGAAAATTAGGTTTGTAAATAATGTAAGTATCCATCTAGGCAACATTCTTAGTAACTTAACTAAAGTGATCAGTAAAGAGCGTAAAAAGATGCCCCATGAACACCTCACCATTAGGCCTTTAGTTGTTGTGAAACTTTATAAACATGTTTAATACATTATTTTACTTCAGCCAATCAGGTGAAACCTGTCATCCTTCCCAAAAAAGTTGCTTTATGGCATAACCCCCAATTTTCACCAGGTGCATGTGCACCCCATTACGGCTGGCCAGCGGCCCCTGCAGCTATTCACAGCCACTTTAGTCAATGGTTTGGTTCCTACAGGGCACCGCGGTGTGTGTCAGAAGCATCTTGTCATGGCTCTCCACTAAACATACGCGCTGAGTTTATTTTTGGTGGAACTTTGTGCATCATCTACTGGCCTGCACACATGCATACCTGAAAGTAAAAAAAGCTAAATGCTAGCTGATGATAATATTAACATGAACACATCAAACTCAGTAGTTCAGACAGGGGCAGACAGGAAATTAGACACAGGAGCAGTGTAAAAGCTGCCGGGAATTTTCTAAATAAAAGCCCCTGTGCAGATTTGCTGATCCATGTAAACATTACGTCATTAATCGTTCAGGGTGGACGACAAGATGTTTATCCAGATGAATCGCAAGATGCCACACCTGTCTCTCATCAGCCTCATCACTGGACCTGCTTACGAGCAGTAGCACATGCACCCAGGAGGTCGTCAGCATCCTCTGTGTCTGTGTCATAGTCCAGAATTGGCAGTTTCCTCTGTCCAACTTATCGTTCTCACTTGTGCAAACCTTCACACCCCAATGTCCACCTTCCTGAGGCTCCAGTACCCTCCGAAGACAATTTGTGACTCCCTCCAAAATCCTTCTGAGAACACAAAACAAGACTTAAATCTGGAGTTTGGACTGTTTCCAGGTTCCCCAAAAAATCCTGCTCAAATTTATCTTTTCAATAAACCATTTACACTAATACATGTCTCTACTGTAGTCTGCTTCGAAGTCAGCTTTAACTTGGCTCTACAAGCCATGACAGCTTGGTGCTGGTGTTACATTGATGCTAACATGATGAGATCAAGTATGAAAGGAAGAATTATTTTTATCTTTTTATTCTCTTTGAACAAAAACTACATGAAAAAGAAAATCAAAGCTTTAAAGCCTTTGTTCTAGAGACGATAAGTATTTTCGATTACCATTAAACTTTGTGTAAAATTTGTTTTAAGGGGGTTTCAAGTTATGTGTAAGTAAATGATGATTAAAATACCTACTAGTTACTGATCAACAATCAATATCTGGTCAGACTAGCATGAAAAAAAGGCCAAAATAAGGGAATCATTCACCCAAACAGCTTCAGTGGTGACCCTGCTCTTCCACAGATTAGAAAACTAAAATAATAAACAACCATACTGAAAACATGGATGATGAATGACGGGACAGACAACTGATCAAGCCTCGAACACAGAAGAGCACAATAGAATAAAGACAAGAACCATCAGAGCAACTGTGTAATATGTTCATGTAAATATGTAGGATTACTGTACTCATTTATAAATGATTACTAATCATGTCCACATTCAACAACAATAAACTCATTACCATCATAATTAAGTCAAGGTGATGTCAAGTCTAACAGTAAAACTGGTAATACTAATACTAATAAAAATACCAACACTAAAACAATAGTTTGGGTTAAAGTTAGTTTTACTATTAACATTCAATTCACCATTCCCACTTTACTGATCTCCATTAAGAATAATAAAATCTTCAATTAAATAATATAGTTTATTCCACCTAAAACCAGCAGAGCTGAGACCAGGAAAGAAAGCCGTGGCCGTACTAGTAATGGTATACTTGATTCTTTTTACTGAGTCGAGTTCCAATGAGTCACTCACCAAAGTGAATCAGGTTTTTAAGTAATTTGAGTCAGTTACGTGGAAAGTACATTGAAATCTACATGCGCACATAAGCTTCACCCCATTGCTGACTGATTCCTACCGCTGAAACAACCGATTGAAAATAATCTATGTCATTGTGGAAATAAGTGAAAAGTCAACAGATCTCCAAGGGGAACCTTTTATTTTTATTTTTCTAACTCACACATGATATTAAATATAAATGCAACTCAGTAAATATGCCATGTTTAAATGTTGCGGCATTAGAAAAAAATAACTATGAACAATACACCTGTTGCTTGCTGTTTAGATGTCTTCTCATATTGAATGTTCTTCCCCCCAAAAAAGAAAAAAATATGAGCATCTGTATGATTTTTCCTACCCATTGCACAGTGATAAACACTCATGCCTTAACAGCTGGCAACAAACTGGAAGCATTTTGGGGGTTGATGCCCCAGAAAAACAGTGTGACCAGCAGATTGACCTTTTCACTATTTCACATTTGCTGTGTACTCCCCCTTGTGGTGACCTCCAGTATTGAACATTTTTGCCGTTTGCAACAAGTATATACACAAACGTAGTGAAACGTTAAAGGTGAAATAAGTAACAATGACACCTAGTGTTTCAAATCAGAACTGCAGTCGACAGAGAAAAACGTGGAGAGCATCCCCTCCCCCCTCTGAGAGTTTGGTGCAGGTTGACGGTTTGTGAGAGGACGGTTCTTTCATATGCAGTCTATGGAGGACAAAGAACATAGTGCCAGCAAACATCATGATGACGAGAGACAATGATTTACACACAGTAAGTTGCTATGCTTTGGAATGCTAGCTCTAATGTTGTGCGCTAATTTATGTTAACATAAAACAGAGTGTAAACAAAAGCTACATTAATCAGCAAATGCCACACAGCGGCTGTTTTCCCTTAGTCTCACTTAATAAATTAATTTGATAATAATTTCAAAGGTTTATAAGGACAAACACACTTTTCACTTGGCCAAAACATCATTACATTTGTTGTTGTAAACTAATAGGCCACCAATTTACTCAACTAATATATCCATACAGTCACACAAATTCATTTAATAAGTGCCAAGAAATAAATTAAATCTAAGCAATATTTAAACTAAAATCTTTGTAAAATCAAGATAAATTTTTTGGTTAATATAAGCAAAATTCCGGTTTTTACCTCAACTTTGCCAGCTCTGCATCCGTCTTGAAAATAATTTGGTCGCTCAGACTTCTCCACCTTGCAAAAGATTCTGAAGTGTTGATCCTCGTTTTATTCTGTTTTTGGTTGTTTGCTTTTTTAGCAGGATGCCGAGGCTTATTTCTGGTCCGCTTCTTTTACTAGCTTCCATACCTGCACGCTGCCGCTCCTTTTGCCAACATAAAATACCAAAAGCTGGCTGTTGTTTAGCAACTGTGGGGAGTCACATATGATTGGTTAAGGGACCAGGAAGTAGGAAAGAGCAACACAGTGTACCAAAGTTATTCCATCATGTAACTGGTATTTTGAAAGGACAAAAGCTTGACAAAGACATTGTAGAGAGACATATTGTTTATAGGAAAGCTTCTTTTTATCCCTCGCAACAAATGAGAACATTTTAAATTATTTTTACAGAAAAAATCCTACTTATTTAGCCTTTAACGCGTACGCATGCATTCAGGGCAAGTATATCCCAGCCTTCAGGTGGCGGCTAATGTTAACCCGAAGCTAACAACTGAAATGGACAGACGGTGGCTTGAGGTCAGTGGCTAGCGGTTGGCATCAAACAACATTCACCAATTTGAGCTGATCTAAAAGCATGTCCCGCTCACTTTTGATGATGGATTTGGCGCAAAATCATCTATAAACAAGGTTAAGTAAAGTGTAAGGAGATAGTTATACAGAAGATGTGTTTAAGAGGAGCTTTAGTTCAATGACACACCAGTGGCAACCCTTCACGGTGCTTCCTCCATGCCTGCCCGGGTGTGTGCACCACCACTTGAATTATTTAAGTCTACTTTCCTCTAAACTGAGTCGGAGTGATTCAGACTTTTAATAAGAAAGAAACTTAATGAATGGAGTAGGTCAGACTGTCAAGTTGAATGAATTTAATGAATGAACTTGGTTTAACAATTGATTTAACTTAATAAAAAAAATAAGTTTTTATAACCAACAAAAAAAAAATGTGCTTTAGATCAACTACAGCCAAAATATGCAGTACTTTTTAGAGTGGAATAATTGATGAGCTCCTTAAAAAGTAATTAGGCTATTCATGGCGTTAAGTGTAGCGGTGGACAGGGCTTGATGACTGCGGTGTGGACCTAATCCAGGACAGCAGCTGAGCTGTTGATTTGCAGACTGTGGGCCTTGCATTGTGAGGGCTTTATGGTCCCTTTATGGTACGCCAAGAGACACCTGCATGGGCGATATGTTGCCGGGAACATTTTTCTCTCTCCCACTCTGTGGCTCCTTTGCTTTTGTATCATTAGTGGAGCAAGGGAGCCGTGAATCACTCGTCTCACCCCGTAGTCCCCCGCCTCCCACCCCGACCACCACCGCCGCTCCCCTCCCTCTCCTAGGGTGCTAAACGGCTTGACAGAAGGGTGCCCAGACCGTTGGCAGTAGCCATCGACTGGAAGGGAGAAGCTGCCAGGAGTCCTTGATGGATAGGCTCATTTTCCAGCCGGCAGCAAGTCTCGGCGAAGCATCCGTGTCATTTGTAATGTCAGCCAACAAAATGTAATCAAACATTCCAGCGGTTTAATCACAGAGGGCTGCTCGAGAAATGATTGTAGTGTCAATATAATGCTATTTCATTATCTGTTTGTATTTTATATTGACAGTGTCAGATAAACAGTGTGGAAAATTAAGATTAAAAATATGGTAATTTCATTTCAATCACCCCGGCTACAGTTGCTGGCCCATTATGCGATTGATTACTTCTGAATTAAATTTGAGGCTGAATGTAAAGTTTAATCTTCTTTCTTCTCTGCAATTCAGCTCCCCAAAGGCCTCTTAGTAAGTAAGTACCCATTTCATTTGATCTTTAATGAAAAGTAATGGCCCAAATGAATTGTATAAATCAGCTGTCATGTGTACCTAGTTGACATTTTATTTCTTTTTCCCTTTCATTTTTAATCCACTTCTTGCATGTTTAGTACCATGACCCCAAAAGAGATCAGTGCACTTATAAGTCGATTCCTTTTTCAGTAAATAAAACCAGTGATGTTTTCATGTTTTGGTTTTGTTTCAAATAGCAAACTTTGGTCTTTTATGTAGTAAATTGAGTTTTGATATTTACAAAAACAAGAAAATGAGGTCAAATACATTTACCCAAGGTGCTTAGCAAAGAAATTAAGAGGAGTGCTTTATAGCCTAGAGTGCCACTTGAAGGAGAAAATGCAACCTCTAAACCAGCCGAGGGGTGATAGACATTTTAATTACATGGTAAATTTTGATATTTTTCTCTCTCTTAAGCGTTGTCGTGCACTAAAGATCTGGCAACAAATTCTCCCCATTTCTGGGCCTATATGTGAAGTGACACAACTGTTTAACGAGAAGCTCAGCAGAAAAAGAAGGGCTCGAAAAAAAAGAGGAGCTCTTCTTTGTGAGTCCCATTCAGTGCGATTTGTCCCCCTTTGTAGTCCTAATTATGTGCCAAAGTAGGATAACAGAAGTTCTCAACTCGACCATTATGCCAGCACAAAAAAGGAGACGCATACAAGAAGCTGATCACTTTGGAATTAGCAAACATGATACTATATGCGGAGGAAAAAAATCATTAATACCGTCAGGGATTAGAGGTTCTGATTAAAGGGTAGCTTCTACCGTATGCAAATTAGTGATAGGCATTTATCAGCGCCTGGGCAAGCTGTCTTAGCTGCAAAGCCACATATGTTTTTTAGCTGATTAAAAAACTGCTTGAAGTTGCAGGCTTTTTAATGGTGGAGAGAGAAAGAGAGAGAAAGAGAGAGAGAGAGAGAGAGAGGGATGCAGAGAGAGATGGAGAGGTTGTGAAGCAACTCATTTCCTTTTGGCCAAATTCCCGCAATCGCTCAGAGCATTTGCCTTAATTCCCTCCTTTATTAACTGCATTCTTTTGTATATAATTAAAACATTTCTCAAGTGAGCATGTGCCTGCTTGTTTTATTTTCTGCTATATTTTTCATCAGCAAACATATTGTATTCAACACAGGCCTTTTTTTCTTCACTGTATCACCGTAGCCTTGGTGCCCCTCATCAAAAGAGCCCGAGTTGTGAACGGCGAATATAAGGGCAGAATTAGGTGAGAATTTGTCAGCAGTCTGCTATTGTGTGAGGGTCTCTGTGTTATTATATTTCCTTTCATACAGAGGTGACCCCCTTTGTGTTAACAAAGAAGACGAGGATGAAACTGGGCTCTGTGTGCTCCTCACCCAGCACTGATAATGCCTTAGTAACCCAGCACCCCCCCATACACACCCCTCTTCTCCTTGAGGGAGCACTTTAATTTATGCTTTTTCATCTCCCTGGGCGCAGGACTGTTAACCTGCTCTGTGCACGACTGATTCAGGGGAAGGGGAAACCTCTTATCCACACCAGACTGCTGCGTCAAGCTCTTACGCCGTCATTACAAACTTAGTTCAACACGCAAACAGCCAAACATCCTTCCTAGAAAAGAAAAAAATCCAGCTATGGGTTTTTTTATTTAAATAAGGAGGTTTTTGCAGGGTGTGTGTAGCATTTTGTCTGCTTATCCACCATCACAATACCAGCACAAATATTTTGTTTTTGCATTTTGCATATTTATATTATTATTAGCCACTTCTTGCACTAAGTGTACTAATGCATTAATTCAGATAGAAATATATCTTTACTCAAAAAGTTTACAACTTTTCAAAAGCAGTAAAATAAGAAAACCAGTTTAAAATGCAGATTTATCACAACAACTGCAACGATCTAACGATGTGAACAGGATAAAATAAAACTTTATTGTCAGTGTGAATTCTAATATTGGATTTAATAAAATATGTTTAGTGGATATAACTCCATTATGAACACTCATCTTTAATAAGACAGATGTTTTTTGGAGAACATGATGGAGAGTATGATGCACAATGTTGTTCATTTCTATTTAAAGACAGCAAATTAGACGTAATTCATCTAGTGAAACTTTGTAATTAGTTTAATTGTTTAATAATAAAAATAACAGCTGAAATTACCAACTAATTTTTTGCTGTGCTGTTTTTTTAGGCCCCTGCACAGAAATGAGTATGTCTGTGCAACCTCAAGGTCTGTTTGGAGTCATAGTAAAAGGAAAACTTGTGAGATTTGTAAAGATGTGTAAATATCAGTATATGTGTTACAGGAAAAGAATAAATGACGATGGCACACAGAGGTTTTAGTACAGTTAGTTTAGGAAAAAATAGGGTTTTTCAACTAACAAATCCTATTTACACAAATAAATAAATAACAACCTTAAAATGAGCTGAAGAGGTAAAAATCTGAAATAAACTGTATGTCAGACCATTTTTCAATCATAAAAATTAAAATGCGTTAGATTTAAAGAATAAATTACAAATACCATCATATCTTCACTCTTGATCCTCTCTGCCTCCACCTGTTACAATGATTAAATTTAATTATTTCCTTTAAATCTGTGTTTATAGTGTCACGTCACTGCTGTGAAGTTGATGCTTAACTTTCGTGTCTGATTACATGAAACTGTCTATTTATGGTCATTATTGTCACTCCTGTGTTAAAAATAATTGTCCAGGCAAGTTGAGGGTTTGACATTATTTTAAAAAACATCCACACCAAGTTCCTGCTGTGTTAAAGTTCACCAGTTAATCTCAGTGAGGTGAGTCTGAACTCACCACCGCTGATCTAGATTTCATCCTATCAAGTTTCTAAAACTTCATTTTTTTAAGGCAATAAGTTAAAATATTTTTAGTAAAGCCAACTTGTTAGATTTTACAGTAAAGCTTTGTATAATGAAAAGTGGCATCAGTAAAAGATAGACACTATAAAATAAAATCATACCAAACAACAGGAAGGTTTATAAAATAAATCAATAGTAAAAAGTGTTTGTCCTTCTAGTCCATGGAAAAAAAGCTGTTTCAGAGTCTTGTATACAACATTATAAAAGCAATAATCAGTACAATTCACAACATGTATTCAAAATCATAATACATTCAACACATTTTATTTCTTTGATTTAAAACAGCGGCAGTAGGAAGCACCGGGCCAGCTAGCAGCTCTGATAGTGTGAAAAATAATGAAGTTAATACAGTATGTAGGAAATAAAATGCTGGATTTCATTCACTTTATTGTCGTTTATATAATTCCCTGTGATTTCTAGCTAATTTTAGAATGGTTTTAACAGAATATCTGTCTCTAAAGGTTTGTTATTGTCAGTATAGTTTATTTCCACACATTTTTAATAAGATTCATCACAGTTACTGGATAATTTTCTGTACCACATGATGGAGCAAGCAGTTTGAGAGTTAAACAGACTCACAACTTGGGAAGGGTTAGAAATTTTACATGCATGTTATTACTTATTTAGCAGAAATACTGCATTTATATGAGATCTTTAAACACTTTCCTGATGCATGTCTTGTAGTTTTGCGAGTTTTAGTTCAACTATATGGAAACTGCACAGATAAAGAATCCCTTTTCAGTTTAAAAAAAACTTCAATATAATGACAGAAATATTCATGTCTGAATTCAATAAGAGAGACAGAATCTACAGTTAGGCTGCATTTCATCCCATGATGGACCAGATACCATAAAGACAGGTTCTGGGGTGTTTTTTGTGGTTAGCAAAACCGTAGCTGATACACAGTGGACCAATAATACTGTGCAAACCAGTGATTCAGTAAATTACATCGTGGCAAAGAAGCCATGTAATTGAAATATCTAGATAAGGATAACAGTGACTCTAAATGATATGAAATGATGGAGGCAAAAAGAAAAAAAAGTGGGGAATGGTCCAAAGATGGGCTTGTGGTTGCCTTGAACAGTCTGGAAGGGGAGGCCTAAATAGCAAGCCATAGAAACATGATGAAAAGAGCTTTTGTTGCTTTTGAAGGCAACTTCTATCTCTCAAGGACATCTAATTAACAGACAACAGCTGAGTCCATTTCAAATGGTAATATATTTTCTCTTAAATGCACCAATTTCAATGCCTTATTGCTTACTTCAACAGACATTAGTGGCTTTTTTCTATTTTTTTTTTCCAGGGAGGTATTTCATGCTTTATTTACTACACTCAGTGTATTGTTAGAAATTGTACAGGCATTTCTCTCTGACCTCTTCAATATGCAATAATGAATTGGGAGTTAATGAAAGGTAAGCATCTCAATGTGCTTTTCATATTTTGCTCAGTACATCACTGAACAGCTTACAGACTGTTTCAATCAGGTTTAATTTGTCCAGAGGGCAATCTGATTGAAATCAAATAAATTGCTACAAAAATGTGGGTTTATATAAGAACAAGCACCGTGCTGATACGTTCACGTTAGAGACAAATCATTCTGACAAGTGTACAACCTCGTTCAGGAAATTCTTGTAAGACATGCAGCTTCTGAAACCTTAATAAAGAAAACGTGGTGCTGCACCTGCAGACTGCATGTACACGTGGTAGTAACATGTGCCTTGAAGGGTCTCCAACTGAGCTGGAGCTGTCTGCGCTGGAGAAGATTGCTTTGACCATTTCCTGTCATGCCACTATGTTCATCTTTCCTCATTGTCTATAAAAGGACATAAAACTATGATGCTACTGCTGTGATGCATATTTATATGTGCATAAAAACAGTGTACATATTTAGACATGTTGATGGTATTTAAAAACTTCTCATGATTGCGGATGGTGTAGTCAGCCTCTAGACCTTACAACTTATCCTGCAACACATCTTTTAAAGAATTCATCCAGGTACCTTTCTAATTTAGAGAAAAGGTTCTTGTTCTTCTTGTATTTAGTTACAAGAATTTACAAAAGATAACAATAGATACTATTAAACAGCATTTTAAAAAATGAATTCATTTAGCCTCCATTGCTTGTGCCCTCTTATAATAGTAATAATAATCCACAGGTCCTTAAGCCTTGGACATATTTTTTAAAAATTAAGAATTGCTCCATAATCATAAAGTTTATATTCATGTTCTATAGACTTTAGAGAATTTTCCCAGTGTCTGAAATGCTGTCTCTTACTTTGCCTGAATAAATTACAATAAAACAGAGTAGAAATGTGAAATTTATATCCTGATCTGTTTATTATTATTATTATTATTATTATTGTTTTTATTATTGTTGTTGTTGTTGTTGTTGTTGTTGTTGTTGTTATTGTTATTCATATTATTTTTATTATTATTATTATTTACACGTTCACTCAGTATTGGGTAATTGTTCTCATCCTTAAATTAAACTGAAACATTGGCATAGAATCATATAAGTTTGTATAATTGTGTTCTTATGTTAGATGGTTGGGGCATTAACCATCAACAGGACACCATCTCATAGTCATCTGAAAACTGAAAATGGGGCTTTGTAACAAGTTGTGAAAGACGGTGATTTAACCAAAACTACAATCTCTTTCAAAGACATTAATTGTGATACTTTAGCTTAACTACAGAAAATAAAAGATAAGGTAGCTGTTTAATTATTAGGTACATCTCTTCAGCTGTTTGTTAACACTAACCAGCCAATCACAGGGCAGCAACTCAACATATCTAGTCATGTAGACGTGGTGAAGACCACTTGCTGAAGTTCAAAATGAGCATCAGAATCAGGAAGACAGGAGATTTAATCTGTTAATACCAGATGTCCTGTGGGCAGGAAATGACAAATAAACTCTGTCTACCTACACATGTTTTACACGATTGGAAAGAACAGATTCTTGAGATGTGAATGATGTATACTACTCCAGGTCATAACTGTAGCAACAATTATTTCTGACAAGTTGTCAACTTGTGTTTGAAGCCATACTGTACTACACCATTAACAAAAACACTCCTGTTACATCAGCTAAGGTCCAGTAAATGTGGCAAAAAATTAAATTATTTTAAGGAGTTGAGTGACTCTGAATGTTTGGTTGTTAGTGCCAGACAGGCTGGTCTGAGTATGTCAAGCTGGTAGGGGTTTGCAATGTGGGGCATTTTTTCTTTGCCCACTTTGACCCCTTAGTGCCAACGTGGCCTGGTTTAACCAGCACAGCCTACCTGAGTATTGTTGCTGACCATGTCCATCCCTTTATGACCACAGTGGAGCATCTTCTGATGCTACTTCCAGCAGGATAATGCACCATGTCACAAAGCTCAGATCATCTCCACCTGCTTTCTAGAACATGACGATGAGTTCACTGGACTCCAACGGCCTCCACAGCCACCAGATCTCAGTCCAGTAGAGCAGCTTTGGGATGTGGTGGAACGGGAGATTCTCATCATGGATGCAGCCGACAAACCTGCAGCAACTGTGTGATGCTGTCATGTCAATATGGAGCAAAACCTCTGAGGAAGGTTTCCAACACCTTGCTGAATCTATGACACCAAGAATTAAGGCAGTTCTGAAGGAAAAAGGGGCCCAACCATATACTAGAAGTTAGACCTGATAAAATGGTCTATAAATGTAGAATATCATAATTATGACAAAAGTAGACAAAATAATACAAAGCAACTGAGGCAAAACAACCTCAAACATTAAATGCATCATCATCCTCAGCTGTGTCTGTCAATAAAGATCATACAATATTTGATAAAAAGAAATCCTCAGATTTCCAAACCCTGCACACATATTCTCAATCCTTGCAAATGGAAACATCATTTGATGACTAGTGCATGAAGGAGCTGTCAGATTTCTTTGCAGGGTTTTATTAGATAAAATAACTTGTAATGTGGCCTCTGTGTCCACACACACAAGCAGAGTGGCAAACAGTTCACACTGTGCATCTGACGTTTTGCTTCTCCCATGGGGGAATTTAAAATCAATAGCAGCTATGTTAAAGATGCAGCTTGCCATCTGAACTGTCCTCCCCTTGTCTCATCACAGGCTTTTTGGCTTTCTCTTCCAATGCCCCCCACCCCCCTTCTTAGCCTTGTAGAAGATGTACCGACAAGCTCTTAACAAGATACAAATTGTTTAAGTCAGTCTAGGTGAAGTGAGTCCCCTGTCCTCAGGCTGACAGACATTATGTGCAGAGGAATAGCAGGTCAGAGTTCAGACAAAAGACTTGATGCAGCCTCTTTAGTTTCTGGGAAGGAGAACTGAGTGTGCTTAAATGTCCTGGGAGTCGTTTGCCTCTTGATTTTGGAATCAATGAACAGGCAAGAAAGGAGGGGTGGAGGGTTTCTGTAGCAGAAAATGGCATTAGAGTTAATGACCAAGTAAGTCCCAGAGGGGTAGTCCATATTAAAGCTATTTCAACAGTGACAGCTGACACCACATGACCTGACTGATTAATGACAAAACGGTGCTCAAATAGGAATAACAATAAGTGTCAGTCAGCATGAAAGCAAAACAATTATTCAGCAGTCTTCCACTGTTTTTTCTGGCTTTTTGTGGATTTTATTCCATCAGCAGCTCTTGCGTTTTTTTTCTGTTTGATATGTTTGAAATAAAGCATCGTATACTTTTGCAGACCTTTTTGTTTGTTTGTTTGTTTGTTTTTCTGTTTATCCCCTAAGATTTCTGAAATTTAGTTTAATATAGCGGTCAATGAAGTCATATAAAATAAATTTATTTAATTTAGTTGTTTGATAGTCCAAAAATCCCAAAGCAGTAAATTTACAAAGATCTGACACCAAGATTAGACACAAATTATTTAACAAATCAGATTTTTAACTTTTGTATGAACTAATAAAATCATTATTAGTTTTAACTTGCAATGCAGTGATGCTCTTTATGAAACAGTTAAAGCAAATGATCTGAAAATGAAATCTAATCACCAATGACTGGTAAAAGTTTGTTCTAGTGACAAGTTTCACTATAGAAACCAGGACAGCAAAGCCTCATGGACAGTAACCACATGTGATTATGAAAAATAAAGTTGGTCCTAGTACCTAAAAGTAAAATGGAAGGCACTACCTTCCTTCATCAGACCCCGCTCTGGGGAACCAGCTCCCAGTTTGGCTTCAGGAAGCAGGCAGCCTCTCTACCTTCAGATCAGTCTTAAACATTTCTTTCTGATAAATCTTTGACCCTGTCTATACGACAATGTTTCCAGGCAAAACGCAAATATTCTTCCTTTGCATTTTTTAAGACAAAAAAAAAAAAAATGCATTTGCACAACAGCAGAATGAAAACTATGTCTGTGCAGGAGAAAACGCAAAGAGGACCAGAAACGATGTAGTGTGCATGCCAGGCCTCTACTGGGCAGTGTAACTTTGCAACGACACACCCATGTGTGCACCACATCCTCATAAGACCAGAAAACCCATCACAAGTGCAAGATGATGTCAAAGATGTCATTGTTGTCAAAAGATTCCACTTCCAATTCACACTGACGGGACTCGCCTTTAGTTATGAAAAAAATTTCACCCTGTTGTCAAATCCTACAACGTTCCATCCACCCTAAACTCTGTTACCATGGAAACAAGAGGCCAGAACGCAACAAAACTTTGGGTTTTACTGTCTCAGCGTTGTGGTGTAAACAGGGCCTCATAGTCAGGTTTGGCTTGGTGACCCTTATCCATCCCTGCTATGGGCCAAGGCTGCTGAGGGATGTCCCATGATGCACTAGGCTCCTCTCAGCTCTCTCTACTATCTACATGTAGAAATATCAGACGTTGTTGTCATATTTTCTCTCAGCAGGTATCCCTGGTTTAGAGTTATGCTGCTTGTTGACCCTTATTTCCTGTCCTCTCCACCCCCAACCGATCCTTCTGGTTCTGATGGAGATTTTCTATCCTGGTTCTGATGAAGGTTTTCGTGTCCACTGTCTCCTTGTGCAGCTCATGATGGAGGACAGAATCAAAGAGAAGGTTTGATGCAATCCGTTGGTTTCCTTAGGTCATTATTTTTTATGAGCAGGTTTATATGAGCACTTATTATAAAATGGACAAATGTGGATCAGAGAATGGATTTGTTTGTTTTAATTAGATTATAATTGAACTACAATGAGTTTGAATGAATTGGAGTGCATTACTCTGTGTTTCTAGATGACTTTGTTGTGAATTGGTTCTGTACAAGTAAAACTGATGAGGTTTCCTAAGGCTGTAACTTTACAGTCAACCATAAATGTCTCATGGCCAACACAACTTCTCTGCTGTAACAAATGAGGAGGGTTTGACAACAGAAAATTATGATGCATGGCAAGAGCAATATATAAACCACCGATCAAACAAAAGTGCTTATATTCAAAACTACCTTAAGTTGATTTTTTAATTAAAGAAAATTTAAAAAGTAAAAGAGTGAAGAAAACACATTTTAACAAAATTTAACAAAATTTGAATGTAAAATGTGTTATAAAGGTTCACAAACTGTCCATCCAGCTGGGAATAAACATTTTTTTACCTGACTCCTTCTTATCCTTGGTCATGTCAGAGTATCAGAATGGTCCTTCAACCTATTTTAGGGCTGCAGTCACCAGTTGAAGAAATCTTATTGTTTTGGGATTGTTCTAGATGCTGGTTGTATCACGCCTGCGTGGCGGCTGAGGCCCCATCTAATATTTACCACCACGAGTCTGCTGGGGGTGACGAGGGCAAGGCCAAGTCCCACGTGTCCGACTGGAGAGCAGATTAAAGTGTTCTGAAAAGCCGCACACTGCTGCTCGCAGTAAGAAAAATAATAATGTGGACATGGCCTTCCCTTTATGACAGTAACAGCATATTCTCCTGGGACCAATCTTTTTTATCAATTTCAAAGAGTGAAAAACAGCGCACACCCAAAGCCAGGATTGTGTGAGAGGATGTATGGAGTATTTATGATGCTTGTGCATCCTGAATGTGGAGATGACAAAAGCAGTCAAACAAACTATATTGCTATCTGCCATTTTTTCTTTTTTTTATCCAAACAGGTGTATTGTATGTTGTTATTTCTTTGAAAATGAATGAGGCACCTGCTGTACCCACCAGAAAGTCCTTGAATAAATGAAACAGCAGAAAAAACATCCTAAAAGAATCTAAAGATGACAAACACTTATTTCTTACAGGAAGGAAATTAAAATTTAGTGATACTCACTTTAGTTAAAATATATTACTTGCAAAAGTTTTTCTTTTAAAAGTTTTCTCAAAATCACCTCAGATGATTTAAATACCATTTATAATATGAAATAGACAAGAAAAGACTCAACCTATGGTTGGAGTTTGACCCACCCAATAAACCAGACCTTGTCCCGGAATAAACATTTACTGTGGAGATGACCTGAGCTTTGTGACATGGTGCATTATCCTGCTGGAAGTAGCATCAGAAGATGCTCCACTGTGGGCCTCTTAGTACCGACGTGTCCTGGTTTAACCACCACAGTCTACCTGAGTATTGTTGCTGACCATGTCCATCCCTTTATATCCACAGAGTGCTAAGAAAATTTCCCCCACATCATTACACAGCCAGCATGAGCCTGAACCACTGACCCAAGGTGGAATGGATTCATGCTTCAAGGTTGGATGTGTTGGATATTCTGCAGACCTTGGTTGGAACCAGTGCTCATTTGACTTCCTGTTGTCTTTCTATCATCTCCAACCAGATCAACCATGCCACGTTCAAAGTCACGTAAATCTCCTTTCTTCCTCATTCTGATGCTCAGTTTGAACTTCAGCAAGTTGTCACCATGGCTACGTGACTAGATGTGTTGAGTTGCTGCCATGTGATTGGCTGATCACATATTTGTGATAAACTACTGAGCAGGTGGACCAAATGGAGTGAGAAGTGAAATGTTTGTCACTTCCAGATGAACTAAGCACAGCTTATGTATAAATTATTATTTTCACTTTAATCACTAACTGTTAATTCATCCATAATCCACTTGCCAACTGTCTTGCTTGCCTTCATTCATTTCATTAATGTTGGACACCACAACATTATATGTGGTATTTGGAATATATAACAAGCCTATTAACATTTATAAACATTATTTAGATTTATTACATAAAGATATATGTTTTACCAAAAGTAAGTGAAAACTTTGACTTAATAACTAAGCTGAAGTTACATTTTTTTTTTCAAGTTTCACAGGGAAAACTGAAGCACTCTGATGTCTATGCATGCTCCTGAATGGGTGAAAAACAATGAAAACATTTACAAGACAAAAGCGGTACATCTCTGTGAGATCTCTTCACACTAAACACAAAAGCACTTTATCCTTTTCTCATATCTGGTATCAAAGAACGCTGCACAGTAAACAGACAGCACAGTGAAAGAGTATAAATAGACGCTGTTATTCTGCACCATCTAATAAAACAACATAATTTTCCTGACAATGTTTTCCAGCTCTTTTTAAGACAAACACAGTGCTTTAATGCAATCTTTTGTCTCCCCTGTCTTTCTGTTCTATTATTGCAAAGAATTGTTGCCCCAGATCTACAGAGGAACTCACATGCTTTAGATTAAACTGGTCACCATAATCAGGCTGCAGATTTTAATTGTAAAAGCCTCCGCTGGCACTGTTTTCTCTCTTATTCTGTCCTCCTTGACAAAAATCTGACAGTGGCTTTGCATGGCAAACCTGTTTAATGAATGACTAATCCAGGAAGAGCGCATTATGGCAAACTGTCACACACACATTGTACCAATATTAACTTGAATTTACATTATCATCCCCTGGTAATGCTGGAATATTTGGATTTCCATTAATGTATGGCCTTTCTGTGCAAACAGCAAACAGCAGTAAACCAAATCTGTTTTTTTTTCCCCTCTCTTTTGACTGGATGTTGGTGTTAACACCGCACAGAGAAGCTTTCTTTATAGGGATGACAGCTCCAAGGCTTCCCCACTCCTCGCAATCAAGCTCACAAACAAAAGACCCCACTTGCATTACTCAAAACCTCTTCTCAAGCAGCCAAGCCAAACTCCTATTACACCATTGTGTTGGTGCTGTAAATCAACAAGAACAATGCGGAGGAGCACAATCACACAGGCCGGAACCGTCCTTATAAAACACAAACCCAAAGAACAATGAGCCAGACACTCGTGTGAAAAAATATTTTCCTCCTCCAGTTATTTATTGTGTTTATCATCTAGCTTTCTATTCAGTGTTTATATTTTTATTATCCCATTTCTGACATGGCAGACTCAAAGCTGCAAGAAATCCAAAAAGCAGACATTTGGTCTTCTCTGGGTGGGCAGCCTACAGGACCACAAGAGCCTACAAAGGCAGAGCTGCAGAGGAAATACAAATGCACGCAAGGATTTATGAGCATATTTTATACGTTCAGCTGCTTTAACAAAGTCGCAGACCGTTGAGACGCCCGCACTGATGGTAACACACCTACTAACATCAACAGCTTCAACCTTTTGAGTCACAAATCCATCTCGGATTAAAAAAAACATTTTTTTTATTTGTTCTTAATTATACATCAAAGTCTTACGTCAGTATATAGAACAGCTACATCCGTCCACATTAAAGGCTAAAGAAACTCCATCAGGGCTTTCAGCAGTCTTTTATAATTTATGGTTAAAGGGACATTGTGTAACATTTTTTGTTGTTTACTGGCCAAAATTCATGTCTGCATGTATATTCATTCATTCATTCATTCATTCATTATCTGTACTGCTTTTTCCATTACGGGTCGCGGGTGAGCTGGGGTGAGAGGCAGGGTACACCATGGACAGGTCACCAGTCTGTCGCAGATAGACAAACAACCATTCACACGCACACTCTCTCCTAGGGAGAATTTAGAATAACCAATTAACCTATCATGCATGTCTTTGGACGGTGGGAGGAAGCCGGAGAACCCGGTCTGCATGTATATATGTTATTATTATTAATATTATTATTATTATTATTATTATATAACAGGTAAGCTGGTAGGGAAGCGCCATGATGATCTGCCATCTTGAAACTACAGCTGCTGGCAAGGGACAATTGGCACCAAGGCAGAATCCCTGAGTCAGCACACAGTGATTGAGAAGATAGTTTAACTACCACGGCAAGTTGAAAAATCTGTTAAATTGTTGTTCACAAAAATGCAGGACCATTCATTTGCAGCATCAGCACAGGAGCCGTTTTCACCATCGCCAAGAAAGCAAAAAGAACATTTAAAAGGCAGCGTGACCAAACGATACAAAAAAGGAGGATGAATATCGGGCTCGCCTTCCACAGGTTGAAAGAGTTCAAGAAGGAGAAAGATTTGCTCAATGCTCATTATCATGGGCAGCATAACAGTAGATCCTGCAAAAATACACCAGATAGGTTGGTACAGAAGTGTTGTTACGGTAAACGCCGCCTTTCAGTCATGACGCTTGACAATCAAAATTATAATCATTATCATATCATTATATTTTAATAAGCACATTTACTTTTAATGAAAACTTTTATTAAAGTGATGAAGTATTAAGATATTTATGCTTGTTAAGATTTTATATCTGCTCAATAACCTGGTATTTTAAATAATAATAATAATAATAATAATAATAATAATAATAATAATAAATTAATTAATTAATTAATTAAGTAATAAACAGGATGCAAGATGGATGCAGACTTAGTTGTCGTTTGTGTGAAAATCAGCCAGAGTTTAATCAGCGGGCTTAAAAATCACAGCAAACAGGATCTGTGGAGTTTTGTGTGGTACTGATGATAAGCCAGAGTCAGTGTTTTTGTTGCAGAGACCTCCTTCAGCCCCTTCTCGCTAAAATATCTGCGAGTTCAGTGGTGCATCACTTCAAATCAACTCCAAGCCGTTTGATTTACCTTTTGAAGAAACTCCTCCATCCTGATGAGAACGGTCTCTTCTTGGTCGGCTGTGCCTGTCCACAGTGAACAGGGAATCACTGAAGGGTTTAATGTGGATGGAAAATGTTGTGAATAAGTCACTATGATCTTTGGACCAGATCTCAGCCCAGATAAACACCTATGGGAGATTCTGGACTGGCATATTTTTTATGCACTCCCATCAAACTATGAAAGGAGAACTGACACACATGCAGAAGGGTTTTATTCAGCTTTTTATTGTGTACAGTTCAAGTAAGATTATCTATTAAGACTATAACTGTACATCATAGACAATAAATGTTTTCGTTATAACATAAACTACTTGGATAATAATGCTTGCACTTATTTCTGTATGGTGACAGCTTTTCACCGGTCACACATAATGAGGAAGGAGCAGGTGTGGAAAGGACATCCATAAACCCAAGGCAAGCAAGAGTGGTGCTGGCGAGACGGAGGAGCAAAGCAGCGAGTTTTGAATATTACTGACCCAGCACTTGGGAAAGGCAGTGCACAACAAGACGAAAAATGAATGCTTTTTAGTTGGAAAATCCTTTCACCCTCTCACATTCGGCAGATCAGATTAAGAGAGAGGTTTAAGAAGATTTTGACACGCACAAAAAAAAAAAACTTCTGAGCCACGGGAGGGGTTTGAGTCGGGGAAGGTGGTAGAGAGCAGTTTGTAATTCAGTGGCTTCAGGCAATTCATCACAGAAATTGAGTTTCTAATGCAGCATCTTGTGAATCCCTTTTGCCCTGTCAACGTTTTAATACATTACATTGAGAATGTGAATCATGTTTTAAATTTGGCACAAACTACACAGCTTCTCCTCAACTCACCCTTACTGTATCACACATACTATCCTCACATTATACACACTGTACAGCATGCGTGTACATGTATGCATCTTACATACATTCACAACCAGGGTTTATAGATACAGCAGAAAGAATATTCCTCATGTTCTGCAGTTAAATGTTTTAAATAAAAAAATCTTGCCATGAAGTATATTTAGATCTTATATTAAGTTGGGGAATTTGCACAAAACCCCACAAAAATCCTTGTTTGTTATCACAGAGTTATATGAAGATTCCTCTTAGAAATGTCTGCAAAACAAACCTCATTATTACTGGGGGAATATTAACATAACATAACCTGATTATTGCAATAATTGCATTATGCATAACTGCAAGATTATTTCCATCACCTTAGGCCCCATTAAATGGCTTTTAGCTAGCTCATCCAAAAGACACAATGCTGGACTGTCACTCAAACATGTACCCAAACCTGCCCGAATTTTGTCTCCGTTTTATAACACATGTAAACCTGACATATATCTCTGTAACTTCCAATATGTTGCATGTTTGACATGTTATTTTTTCATTTTAAAAAGGATCATTTACAGAAGATTTAAGAAAACCAAAGAGAATACCCATGAGAAAAGCCAACAGCACCTAGCGTTAGCCGCCTGAGCATGTCTTTTTTCTAGCTGCAAATGTAGCTGCAGAGCATCCAAGTACTGATGACCAGCTAACTCTTGGGTGGCACCAGTTTATTTTCAATACATCACGTTAATAATTTAATCTCCATAATTAGGACTACTGGGAATTCAGGACTGAGCAGCAGCTTTTCCTGTCAATCTGTGAAGTTAAGTTGTTAGCTAATGTTTTCTTTGCTCAGCAGCTAGTGGCAGCTGAACAGGATTCATTAAGACAAATTTTGATTTGTTCAGCTAATTTTCCCCAGAAAATTCAAAGAGCGTTTTAGAAAACCAGTTTCTGAATAAAACATACTGACCATTTATTTAAATACCTCCCCATTCATAGTATAAAATGTCTACTCAAAGAGTTGAACCTTAGCCTATGTTAAACATAATCCCTTTAGATTTCATGGACCAACAATTAATATATAATAATACAAATATAATTCCCAAAAAGTTGAGACTGTGTAAAACATAAATAAAAACAGAATGCAATGATTTCCAAATCTCTTGAAGTGAAACTGTATTCCCAATAAAACATAAACAACATTTTAGATGTTGAAATTGCAACATTTTACCATTTCATGGAAAATATGAGCTGATTGTGAATCTGATGACAGCAACACATCTGTACAAAGCTAGAAGAGGAGCAACAAATGGCAGGAAACGTAAATAAAAAACATCGGAGAAGCATTTCACAACCAATTAGATTAATTGGCAACAGGTCAGTAACATGACTGGGTATAAAAGGAGCACTTCAAAGAGGCAGAGTCTCTCAGATGTAAATATGGACAGAGTTTCACTAATTGTTCCACCATTTTTAGATGCAGTTTGTCACAGACTGGTGAACCTATGCTCATCTTTAAAGCTGAGAGGCTCTGCCTGTGAAGGCTGTAGAGGAACAAGTTTGCAGTTTGGAAGGTTGATGGTTCAATCTTGGCTTCCCCAAACTGTGTGTTAAAGTGTACTTGTGTATGACACTGAATGTGTGTTATTAGAGATGTGTTGCTGCCATCAAATTCAAAATAAGCTCATACTTTCCATGGAATGGTAAAATGTCTCAGTTTTAATATTTGGTATGTTAATTATGTTCTATTAGAAATAAAATATTAATTTATGTGATTTGCAAATCATTTCATTTTGTTTATATTACATAACATCCCAACTTTTTGGAATTAGGGTTGTAGAGTATATGTTGGACACCATACAAGCAACAGCTGTTACAGTTTAGGGCAGCTCCAACTATCCTGCTCTATCTCAGCCAGTGCACACTGGTCAAAAACAACAATATCTTGACCCCTTAACAAAGAAAAAGTAAGTTATAGGTTTTTTGTCTTTTCCTCAGGACAAACTTGTCTAGTTACGTTGTTAATGGATGTCATTAATTTGGCTTCCAGTACTACAGTGAGGAACCTTGGAGTTTTTTTTTTTTTTTTGGCTCACATATAAAAGAGGTTTCTAGAACATCTTTAATAGAACATCTAGACTTTTTCCATCTACGCAATATTACTAAAATACTTTTATTATTATTTATTATTATTATTGCAATTCTTTATTAATGGGCTGTCCCAAATATGCCCTGAAAAGTCTCCATCTGATCCAAAATACTGCAGCGAGGGATCTGATGAGAACTAGCAGAAGAGGTCATATTTCTCCACGTTTAGCTTCTCTTTATTGGTAGGACAGAACTTAAAAATCATTGCATATAAAGCTCCTCATGACCAGGCTTCATTTTATATGAAAGATCTCATAGTTTCATATATTCTCAAAAGAGCACTTTGCTCTCAGACTGCAGATTTACTGGTGGTTCCCAAAGTCTCTAAAGCACCATTTCCACCGACATTCCACATGCGAAAACTGGGACATTGCAATCCGTTGAATGGTTGAGAAAAAAGTCACTTTACGTGCGACCTGGCTTAAAAACAATGCAGGAATGTCTCGTTTAGAGCAACATATTTTCTTTTTGTTTAATAAATCTCTTTAAAATGGCGTTACAAAACACCGGCAAAAAGAAAGAAGACAATGATCAGCACTCTCCTCCTTTGTTTCTGAGTCGTGTTTTGGTTTTACTTTAAGGAAGGCGGTGCGCTGCGACGACGTCAAGCTATTATGTAGCTGAGGAATCTATCGCCATCCAGCTGATACGTCACCTCTCAGGTAAGATTACGATTGGCTGCGGAAACACAACGAGGCTACAGTTTACAAACCATATCCACAGCCGAACCATCCTGACCCAAACCGCACCCATTTGTGGAATCAAAGCTTAAGAGCACAATGGGAGGCAGAGCCTTTGGCTATCAGGCCCATCGCTTATGGTACCAGCTCCCAGTTTGGGTTGGGGAGGCAGACATCCTCTCTGCCTTTAAGATCAGGCTTAAAACCTTCCTTTTTGATAAATCTTGTAGTTAGGTGTGGTTTAGCCATCCATTATTTATGGTGCCATAGGCTTAGACTGCTGAGGGATGTCCCATGATGCACTGAGCTCTTCCTTTTCATCTCTCTGCTCCTTATCTTCCATGTAGAAACATATGACAGTATTGGCATCATTAACATGTTACTCTTCTTTCAGCAGGTCTTCCTGGCCAAAAGTTGCAGTGTCTGTTGGTTTCTCTTTACTGTCCTCTCCAACCCAAATGGTCAAGGCAGATGGCCCCCTTTCCTGAGCCCGATTCTGCCGAAGGTTTTTCCTTCCATTAAAAGTGAATCAAAGTCAAGATTTGATGTAATATTTTGGTTTTCCTTAACAAGGCTATTATTTATTATGAATTGGCTTGAACTTATTTGTCTGTCAACTGCCCTGAGATGAGATTGTTGTGAAGAGGTGCGATACAAATGAAAGTGAATTGAAATGAATTGAATTCCTAATGCACAACTAAGCAAGGGCCTTACTTTTACAAACTAGAGTGTGGAGCATGATGTGGTGGTGATGGTCAGTATCAGGTCTCACTGGTGGACGGCACACTGCACACATACTGTAATCATCTTATACAATGCTTTCTAAACACAAAGTAAATCTTGTCTGTTGTTTTGGTTACAGCCCCATTAAGAAATTGCTTGTAATCCGTCACCATTGGCTGTGATTTATCAGGTATTCTTGAAATGGCTCTGTACATTAAGTCAGCTTTAGTTTGTGTCAGAGGGTATCCTTAAGATCAGACATCTGACACAGCAAATCTTTACACAGCTTTTTGTGTACCTAGAAAAAAATTCACAGAGTAGCATGTAGCCAAAACAGCATTAAGCTGAAACCAACAGATTGGATCAAATCTTTCCCTTGATTCAGTCTTCCATTCAGGAGGTGACAGTGGAGAGGAAAACCTCCATCAGACCCAGAACCAGGAAGGACAGCCATCTCTCTGGACTGGTTGGGGCTTAAGAGGACAGTCAATAAACAAGCACCATAACTCTAAGCCGTGGATACCTGCTAACAATAGGTTACATTTCAGTAAGAGTTATTTAAAAAATCTTATTTTATTAAGAGCCCAAACTTTATAATGATTAAACAGAAACAGAAAATTTGTTTTAATGATAATGCTCACTTTATGTTAACCTTTTATTTTATCTAAAAATACTGCAAGAACACAACTTTCACATCTAAAAAATGGAGGCCTCCAGTTTTTTTTTTTTTTTTTTTTAGTTTTTCTTAAATTGAGCATCCAGAGGTATTCTTTGAAAAAAAAATATCTGAATGTTAGTCGAGTCTGTCCGATGAAAAAGTTCAACAACTTCTTACTGATGAAAGCTGGCCACAGAGGACCATCACTGGTCATGAACAATCAATACTCACATTAGGGTTTTCTCTCACATACTTGATTAAAAGCCAAAAAAACACATTTCAGTTCCTTGTTCCCTCAAACTCTAAACTTTTTTTGAAGTATCACTTCTTATTGATTTTTTTTTTCCTTTGTAGCATTAGCTAATTAGCAATTTGCTATGAAATTATGTAATATCACAAAATGGAAATTAAACAGTAGCATTACAACATTGTGAAAATCATTTGCACAGATAAAGACACAGTAACGCTCTGATGATAGATGTAAAAAATGATCATTAAGTTTACTCCAAGAAACTCAGAGCATAGCCCACTCTAATTTTTCCCTCCTAAAAGTTTACTTTCTCTTTTCTGCATTCGTCCTGTTCTTCCTGAACTTTACAGAGATGGTGTTGTCAGACCTTGTGACAGAGACAAGCTTCCAGAGCTATGAAAACATGACTAAAACAAGTCAGTTATCATGAGCAGATCTCACAGCTCCAAGGGGATCCTCAATCCTGTTTCTAAAGGGTCAGTGTCCTACAGTTTTTAAGTTTCCCTGCTGCAACAAACCTGATTCTAACTCAGACTTGTGCAGAGCTTGATGTCACGCAACAGGGAAACATGCAGAACACTGGCCCTCGAGGACCAGGATTGAGGATCCCTGGACTAGAGCATGTTGAAAAGCAACAGTGTGTGTCACAAGATACTGCCAAAATCCAGTAAGATGTAAAAGTATGATTAAGGTGTTTTTGTTTCAGTTCATGCAAATTAGAATCACAGTTGTGCAATTCAGCTGGATCCAGCTAAAAGAAATAGCTAGCACTGACTTTGACCGCATATTTGAGATTTTGTTCCTGTGTCAATACAACTATTAATGTAAGGCTAACATAATAGCTAATACTAATCTACTAGTATAAATGAAAAGGCTAACATAATGTTAGCATGAAGCTACATAGTAGTCCTAATCAAGTTATAGTTCCAGATTAGTTTTAAGATACTGTGGGAAACTTTCATATTTAGTTTTCAGTTAGTGTACTGTGGGACTAAACATCAACCCAGTTAATTGAGATTTTCTTGGAGCTGAAAATAAACTATAAAGATCCTCATAGACAACCTCAGTATCCACTTTTTTAGATCTAAGCTAGCTCTACGTAACCCAGTTTCATTTAAAGAGGAAACTAGCAAGGCTGCTTGTTGGTTTCAAAGTAGCTATGGCAAGAAAATGTGGAGAAGTATATCCTGTAACTGTTTCATATTGAAAGATACAAGAATGAGGAGAAAGGGAGCTAGTTCTCACTTTTCTGTAAAGAGGGAGGGCACAGATCAGGCTGAGACAGCCCTGACATGTGGAGCTAGCCACATTAGGCCCAGGAATATTTGGGCAATGACAAAGGGTGATCAGTCAGTGATGGCGGGGGTGGGGGGGTATTTTTACTGAATTTATATCGTCTAGGCTACAAATAAATACAACAACCTTTTAAAAAAAAAACGTTTTAAAAAACAACTTTTTCATTTAGTCCACTTCTAGTCTGGTGGAGTAGATGAATTTTGACCAAGTCTCTTCCCGTGTTTCCTTTTATGAAGCAATAATGTAATAAACATACAAACACAAACAAACAAAAAAAAGGTCTTTATGCAGAATTGATGTAAGTTTCCAGCTCCCTCCTTTGTCATGTACTAAGCTGCACCAAGATAAAAATGGGAATTTTTTTCTGTAGTCTGTGAATTTACATTTACTTTTCTGCATTTTCTAGCTCTACTAGATTCTGGACACTCAGATCTAAAACTCTTGAACAACTTCTTCCCCACGTCGTCAAGGCCCCCAGTACAAAACATAAAACTGGTCTTCAGTTTGTCTTATTAAGTTGTTAAACTGCAGAAAAAGTGAGGGAGCTGAAACCTCTAACCAGGAAAAATTTCACTGCCATTGCATCTTTCATGGGTGCACTGCAATCTCCTCCCAGAGTATATGAGAAGGGAGATTCACGCACACTTTCTCTGCAAGTTATGGTGCATTAAGGCGGCCGAGAGTAGGTGACATTTTTACCAGGTAACTCTGTTGTTGATTATAGAGTATTAACTTTAAATATTAACTGTACAATTAGTTTTGCTCCCTTCATATAAAGGCAGCTACGTAGTAAGATCTGTAATTCCCAAATCTTTCCTCCAATTTGAATGTGATACATTTAAATTAAACCTGAGTCTTCACTTAAAGTTTATGTTGATTAGATAACTTCTTTAATATGTTTAGAAAAACACATAAAATAACCAAACTTGTGTCAGTGTCTAAATATACACTACTAGTCAAAGTTTGGACACCCTTGTTCATTAATTCTAATGTTTATCAACTTGACTGTGAGTCACTGTGGTCAGACACAAGGATCCAGACCAGGGTTCAAAATACTGGGGAGCTAAGGGGAGCTCGGCTCCCCTGAAAGGTACAGGAGCTCTCCTAAAGACATTCAGCTGATAATTTGAGGGGGAGCCCTAAAAAAGGTCTAGCTCCATCACTGCTATCACACTGGGGTAACTGGGGCTCCCACAGGCCTAGTTTAATTTTAGTTTAACACCAATGCCTCCAACAGTGGATGTCTTGAATCAGTCATTATTCTATTTTTTAAATACAGCTAGCAGTTGTGCAAATACAGCACTGCAAGCATGTCTTCTTTTTGTGGAGTGTGCCACTCATGCAGCTCCGCAAGGTAAAGTGCACAATGAGCACATTTGCTTCAAATACGGTACTATCATTTTCAGAGTGGGGGATCATAATATTCAAATCCGTATTTAACCTTTCAAGGCAGAAGGATTATGCAGCAAAGTCTCCATTCCGAGCAGTTTCCTCGCCCCCTACTCCCCTGCCATAATAATGATCATTATCATCATTGTGTGAAAAGAGGATTATCATATCGTTATATAAACCCAGGAACACCCCTACTATTATGAAGTAATTTCACTCTCATCAGCGGACCAGCACTGTGTATGACAGTTAGCTGAGCTGTCGCAGGTGACCATGGCAGTCTTCCATCACTCTGAGTTGGCAGAGTCTGCTGTGAAAGAGGAAGGCAGTTTCATTTTAACTATGAAATGGAGAGTAGAGAGAAGCTGTCAAACACAAGTTTGCTCATCTCTGCAAGTGTTTCTTGTTATTGATGGAAAACAAAAACTCTAAGTAGACTGAGTAATTTATTGTCTTTCTAATGTTCAGTCTTTATGCTAATGACATTTTAATGAGAATTTCCATTTTGTCCCCACAGTTAGAAAAAAGATTTTTTTTTCTTATTTACATATAACCTGTATTAACTCAGATTTTGTGAATTAGCTGTGTGCCCTGCTCAATCCTATTCTGTATTTTTTAGAATTTAATAAGGTAGTGACGTTCAGTCTAGCAGTCAGTGATCACCATTCATTCACTAAAATGTTAAGCAGTCAGTCACTTGCCAACAGCCAACACTAGGATCCTCCTGTACCTGTAAAATATATCATGGTAAAACTCCAACACAACTTTTAATTATAATAGTATAGGTCAGTTGTAAATATCTTTAAAATTGACCAATAACACACATGACTCACTGTGTCAGAGAGTGTCTATTTTAAGTAGTAATCCTTAGAAAATTTAAGCTAGGGGATGGATATTATAATAAACCAAGCTTTTAATCGTGTGTGTTCAAGACACATGAAAGCATGATTTTCACTTCTGAGTTACATTAATAACTCACCATGTTTTTAAAATACTTCAATCACTGTTTAGGTTAAACAATTCATAGGGTCAGAAAAAATATCATGGCAAGGGCTCAAATACATTCTTTTTACAAGGTGACATAATAAGTGTCATTTTTCTGGCTGCCCTGGTTACACACAAACACAACATGTTACATGAAAGCCTTATCATTTACTGGTTGGGTTTAGCCAAAAGCTTAACTTGATTTTCTTTAAAAATGAAAACTGTTTGGTTGGGTTGGTTGACTGTGGTTAGGGTTAAATACATTAATTTTACAATGTGGAGAAAGCCTTCACCAATTCAGTGTATTCACGTTCATTCATATTCTTCAAATGTCAATTGTTTCAGCCTGCATACGCCCTACTGAGATGTGTGTTCAGTGGAGGACCTTAAGAGGTCAGTTCTTGATGTGTTAGCCAACACAAAATCTGTTCAGGGAGTCTGAGAGTAGTCAGCTAGATTAAAGTTTAGATCCTATATTTCAGGCATCACCAGGGCCTGTGTCCTGCAGGTTTTAGATGTTTTCCTGCTCCAACACATCTGACTCAAATATATTGTTTCTCTAACAGTTTGTTGTAAAGTTCTGCGCAAGCCTCTTAGTGACATCTAAAACCTCCAAGACACTGGCCCAAAATGTCTGGAGTTGGTGATCCCTGCTAAATATCATCAGGTCAGTTCAGTTCAGTTTAGTTTCAGTTTGACCAAGTAGCACCAATTCATAACAACAATCATCTCAGGGTAATTTACTGAGAAATTAAAGAAGTAGTAGATATAGTCCAATTCAAACCCATTCACAATATTGTTGAATTTTACAATTCAATCAAATTAATTGTAATTTAATTATATGATGAAAAATAACTGGGGTAAAAAAGTAGCCTAAAGTAGTTAAAGAAATTAAATAGTGTTAAAGTAAATGTAAACTGGATTCAGTCCCTGTCCTGAGAATCTATGCAGGGATGCAGCTTCCCATTTAACAGGAAGAGACCTCCAGTAGAACCAGATTCAGAGACTCAGACAACTAAACTGAGGGTGAGATGACGGGAATGAGACGCAAACAAGGACAAGATGCAGTTTCATGTTTAGAGGCTATCATCAGAACCAGACCAGGATTGAGTCCTGACTTGAATTGCCTCCCCCTCTCTGCCTATTGTCCTCCCATTGTTGAATAAATACCTCAAATCCTAAAGTCTTTAGCTGTAAGATACAACTTCCAGGTGAAATTTGACAAATCTACTGTGTCAGTCATTTTAATAAAAACAAAACCAGTGAAATGTGAAACATTTTAGACTGCCTAATCTCTTTTACCCTTAGAAGTGTGCAAACTGGTCTGTTTAACCTTCTATCAGGCAGATATAGCTTCTACATTTTAAGCTGATGTATTTATTCTTCATTGCAGCTGGTTTGCATATGGAAGCAGTGTCTTTTCTTAAAGGGACACTAGCACCATATTGTGGATAAAGTCAGCATTACTGGACTCTGATTACAAAGACTGCCTTATGTTAGTGACAAACAAGCACACGCCATATTTAAAGTGTGCTTTTCTTTTCCTGACTAATTATTTACGCTGTGCCGTGTGTCATTTTGACACTGAATAGCAAGGTCGGTCCTGTCACTCCCAGCAACCCCAGTATTTCTGCTCCTCCGTAGGTACAGCTTTAAACATATGGACTCTTTTAATTAAATCATACTTTGACTCAGTCCTTCTCAGTCTTACTGACAGCAAGGTCATTAAACTATTAAAGGGAGTCACGGGCAAAATTGTTGTGAGCAGACTGAGGCAGGAAAGGTTAATTAAATGGCCATTGCTTCTCTTTTCCTCAAGCAAAGCAGCATTCTTCCTTCCCAGACAGGCCAGTAGAGAATGTGCCCCCCCCCATTCCGTACAAGATGCGTGAGCATGCGACGTTTCATTTTTCTGAGCTGAGGTGAAAAAAAAGGTTTCTCTTTAAGAAAAAGAAAAGAAAATCTTACACAATGCTGATACAAAACAGTGACCTCTCCCTGTGAACTTTGCAATACGGTAAAACTGAGGAAACAAAAGCAGAGTGAAAGAGCCTCTGTGTCCCCCGTGGTTAAGGACAAATCGTTCTAAAGTACCTTATAGATAAAATATGAAAGCATTCAGATACTCTGCGCATACCTTCCTTATTACCATTTTTCCAAAAGGGTTAGGACTTGCTATTATTAAGCTTATTTAAAATAATTAGCTTTTAATTGGATAACACACTGATATATTGGCAAATTAGTCATATTTTCATTCTGTTGTGTCCTTGCAAAAGTTATGCAGTGTAAAACATCTCCCTACTCCTCATTTGAATAACCCTTACATACTGTTAATCTACATATTCTTGTAGCATTAAGATATTTTTCATTCAACAATCTTTTTCTTAACTCAGACTTTACTGTGCAACATAAATAATGATAATTCCTTTGAAATAACGGTAAGAAAAAAACCATCCCAGCATTCTTCTCCATGCTGCATCGTCACCTTCTGTTTAGATTTTGTGGTAGATTGCAGACAAGATGGAATCTGTATTGTGGCTACAATCATTGCTCTCTATTATAACCACCATTCCATCAGACAATACAATGATTTAACTGTAGACAGCTCTGATGGATTTAACAACAGCTGGAAGTGATACTTTTCAGATGTGGAGAATTTTATCTTCTCGGTACCTGCTGCAGGAATTCCATAACAGTGCCCTGGTGTTTTGTCTTCAAGTCAGCTTCAAAAGCTATCCACACTTCTAATCTCTACATTCAGTACTGTATACATATATATGCTATAGATATACAAACTGGTGAGATAAATGCAGCTGAGTGGTATTTGAAAAAAAAAATAAAGAAACATAAAAGATATTCCAGAGTTTCACACCAAGTCAGTTCTAAAAGTACAGCAGAGTTCACTGAAAGTACACTGGAAGAAGTATTAAACTATTTAATGTATGGGACAGTTGTAAGCTAACAGTGATGTATGTATATATAAGATATTTAAGGCCCAATGCTACAAATATTTACTGTTTACTGACCTTCTCTTGGGTAGATGTCAGATGTCTATAGTAAATGCAGCATGTAATGTACTTCTTCATGTTGTTCTACATCATCTCTACCATGTTCTAGATCTTAATTCAGAATTCATAAATCATCATCTAACCATCCGTCTCCATGGTCCTAAAACCAGCAGATGTGATGACTGAAGTTCAACAGCCAACATTGATGAAGAAACTCTGATAAAACTGATGACCTGGATAAAAACACATTTTTCCTTTTATCATTGAAGTGTGAGTGTTTGTGCAGCAGTGACAAAAGTCCTACAGCAGCATCACCCAAAGTAAACACCTGCTGATAAAATACATCATTGACTGCTTGTTTTACACGTTTTTCTTCAGTTTTTTACATTAGATGATCACTTTAGTTGTAATAATCAGTTCAACATTTAGTAAAATTTAGACCTAAAAAGAGGTCTTATTTGTGCCCCCCTTTTCTAGACCCGACCCTGCATAGCTAGTATTAACATAGCAAGTATAAACCCTGTCTACCAACAGCCACCTACTGTGTTAGAGAAGGTCCTGCCAAAAACAATACTTTGGAGTGAATATGTGACGGTGTGAACCATGAACTGCTAGTTTCCTCCTTCTCACCTGAACCATAAACAAACGCAACAAGAGACAAAAGCTGATCAGCTGATCACCGACAGCTGTCATGATTCACGGAACAACATGAGAGTAGAAGGAGGAAACACAAACCGAGACAATCAGAGATCCTCTAGAGAAACACGTTGGTACAAGACGCAGGATAAGTTTTTTTTTTTTTTTTAAAGTAAGCTGGCCAAAGGAAGAGATTCAGACCACAGATGTGAAAACACGAAAGCTCCTGACCATGCATGGAGGGTTCCACCCCAAATCCAGCACCTACACTAAGCGCAAGGAAGGAGGCAGAGGACTAGTGAGTGTCAGAACCACTATCCAGGATGAAACATCCAACATCCTAGAATACATCAGGAAGATGGCCTCAACGGACGAAGTGCTCGGTGAATGTCTCAGGCAGAGGAAAACAGATCATGTGGTGATGGAGGAACCATCATGGGAGGAAAAGCCCCTCCATGGGATGTACCACTGACAGATAACTGAAATGGCTGATATTGAAAAATCCTACCAATGGCTAGAAAGGGCTGGACTGAAAGACAGCACAGAGGCACTGATCATAGCTGCACAGGAGCAGGCCTTGAGCACCAGAGCAATAGAGGCCCAGATCTACCATACAAGACAAGACCCCAGGTTCAGACTGTGCAAAGAGGCCCCTGACACAATCCAGCACATAATAGAATAGAATAGAATAGAATAGAAAATACTTTATTAATCCCTTTGGAGAGTCCTCAGGGAAATTTGGGTACCAGCAGCAATACAACACCAACAGTAAAGCAGGATAAGCACTAAGATATAATATATACAGGTATGAAGTAAAATAGAGGCAATAAGGTGCAAGAAAAGTATAAAATAGAATGCAATAAAAATAATAAAAAAAAACTACAGGGTGTAAGATGCTGGCAGGGAAAGCTTACATAACCAAGTGACTGGTATAGTGTACAGGAACATCTGTGCGGAGTACAGACTGGAAGCCCCGAGTTCAAGGTGGGAAACACCTCCAAAGGTGGTAGAGAATAACCGGACATTGTGGGGATGGACAAACAGCAGAGGAAAGTCGTTGTGGTTGACATCGCAATACCAAGCGATTGCAACATCAGGAAAAAGGAACATGAGAAACTGGAGAAATACCAAGGCCTGAAAGAAGAACTTGAGAAGGCCTGGAAAGTGAAGGCAACAGTGGTGCCCGTGGTCATCGGAGCACTTGGGGCAGTAACCCCCAAACTGGAAGAGTGGCTACAGCAGATCCCAGGACAAACCTCAGACATCTTGGTCCAGAAGAGTGCAGACCTAGGAACAGCAAAGAACCTGCACAGATCATTTTTAGGTTTTCTTTCTTTCACTCAGACAATTTACAGATAAATGGCATCCAGTAAAAATGCTCTACCTTTTACTTTTCCAGACATCTGCTGTTTATCGCCACAACTTGCTCTTTAGTGCACATCTTCTGCAAGAAAAGGATGAACGTGAACTGTTTTCAGTCACTTGCCTTGTTTTTAGTCATTTCCCTTCTTTCCTTTATTCACTAGCTGTTTTCCATCTTTACCACTACTACTTTTTCAGTAGTATAGCCGAGTTTAAACTAATGGTATACTGTGATTTTTCCTTCTCAGTCTCAAACACCCCTGTCCTGGAGCAACACACACATATAAGAACCACCAACCTCATTAATACATAAAGTACACACCCACACAAAGGTGAGACCATGAAAGACTGGTTTTGTATTCCAAATATAAATGTATTGTAAGGAACATAAGATGTAAAACACTCTTTAACAGCTGGACTTTAACTATTGACCAGCCAGTGACCTGGAGGTGAACAACAACATCAGTAAAAAACATAATAAATCTGTTCTTTTTGCATCTATATTTGAACTAAAGCAGCATCTAGAAACCAAACCTCCAACACTAACGGTAAACACCGTTTTCATCTACCATAACACAAACAAATGCACGTGCATCTGCACACACACACACACTCCATCAGCACCTCCTTCTTAGTGGTTATGGGAAATTCGGGACCTTTTCCAGCAGGTAAATCAGCCAATCATGTAGACTTCATCACCGGATTTATTGCAAACATGTATGACAGAAAAGGGCAGGGCTAACAGTTTAGTACGCTAGCTTAACCTTCAAAGTATCAAGTACTGTCACAAATTATCTGCCTAATGTTCATTTAATTTTTAAGACATACAGGGTTTAAATTCTCTGTTTACCTGTTTCGTGTGTTGGCCCAGAGTTTTGCTGCCCATTGACAGCGACCACAACTGAAGAGTTGTCTCTCTTCTTTAAATTAAAAGAAACGTCTGATGTCCATTTTGACTGCTCGAAATAACACCAGAGTTCAGATTAGGGATTAAACGCCTGGCTCTTAGCCAATAAAACACAGAGGATTCCCCGCTTCCATAAAATTCCTCTGTGATTGGTCATATTTTTGTACTTGTGTTGCATTCACAGAAGCCAGGAAATTCCAAAACTACCATCTTCTTTAATGTCATAAGGTGGCTAATTTAATTTAAACTTATTCCTTCTTGGGTAAAAAAAAAATATTCAGGGCTTGATGTGAAATGTTCAGGGCTAGCAATGCCTCTGATCAAGACCTTATGAAAATATATATTTGTGCTGAATATATTTGTGCCTTTTCCTGGCCAGTGCTCCTGTCTGCCCCCCCACCATCAAAACTTCTCTAGACCCGCCCCTGCATAGATGAAGTATAAATCCTTTCTACCACCTCCCAACTACAAGGAACTCCCCTGATTTTAGAGCCTGTTTAACTCACATTAGATATCTGAACCTCAACGTCATGAATGACGGAAGCTGCACATGCGGTAAATGCATTAAAAATATTAACGCAATTAATTACATAAGTTAATTTGATAGCCTGAATATATATATGTGTGTGTGTAACAACGGCCCTAATGACAGCTAATTCAGCATCTTGCTTGCATTTTGTTTCTTCTCTGAGATCTCTCCAGCCAGTAAAAGCCAGTCCCATGTTGAGTCTTGTCCTATTTCTTGCTCTGTCACTTTCTCTCTTTTTTTTCATTTCCTTGCTATGACAATGTCCTCTTGAATTTCTTAGCAGGATCAGCTGTAGTGCACGTTCAAAACAGCCGGTGTGTTGATATCCAATGGCTGGCGTGGGATGCCATGGCATAAAGCAAAATGCAGGTGTCACGATGCTCCAGGCTGGAAAACAGGTTGTAAAGCGTGGTTTCTCAGCAGTGGGACGCTGCAGGGCAACAACAGTGGAAATCTATATTGTGTTGCTTTGAAATAATTTGTTTCAAACACGAATGGCTCATTTTTCTTTTGTGTAAATGCGTCAGTCTTTAAAGTATATTACATGTTTTCCTCTGTCAGATGCTCACAACATAAAAGCCATTTTGTATTAAGCATCCTTGTTTTCTTAGTCTAAACTCCTCTTTCATCATCAATAATTCTCCTTTCCCTCCTTTGTTTTCTTGGACCAGCCACCTAACCAGCACTGCATTTCTGTTTTTCCTTCTAAAACATCACTTTCTTTAAATTTCTTTGCTCATTAAGCTGCACTTTGTTCAGGCAGTAGCTCGGAATGTCAGAGACGGGCCTTGGAGTGGGCATCCTACAGGAACAACACTACAAGAAGACCATCTCCTCACCCTGTAAGCACTTAGGAACCAGTCTTCTACAGATTTGCGGTTAAGGTTTGCAAGACAAGATGACCAACGCCTCTACCCTCCAGTTTAATGGGGCTGCCAAGAGACCTGCCATAACTGCCCTTCACCGTTTCTAACATGTGCATTGATACCTGCACACATGGTAGTACATTATGTTCAATAATGAGCCCAGATTGTGCCTGCAGCAGTTGGGTCATAGAGTCAAAGTGTGGAGAAGACATGAAGAACACGGTACTAATTGATGCACCGATGGTAACAGCTTTTTGGTGGAGGCAGAGAGATGCGAAGATGAGATTCTGCAACCAGTGATTTCATATCTCCACAGTCTGGAAGTCTCTATCCCCCAAAATGTCAACGCCGGTCACCGCAGAGCAGGATTTATCAGATACTACCTCAAGAGGATGGATGACCTGCCTGCAGTCCTGACCTCAAGCCCAATGAACACTTGTGGGATCAGTTTGGACTGCTGTTGGTGCCAGAGAAACCAACAAAACCAAGCTGGCCAGTAGTGTGTGGCCATGCTGGTGACCAGCATGAGGAGGCACCAGCCTGTTGTGGCTGTGTATGCTTCTTCCACATGCTACTGAGGCTCCTGTTTGTTAAATGCAGACAATGGTAAAATTGCCAATATTTCTAAATTTTTCAGACTTCAATCCTTCAAGCCAATAAATCACACCAAACAAGAGTCTGATCGTTTTTTCATGGACACAACATACATACTCAGCTCTGCTGCTCATCCCACAAATGTGTTTTCCTTCCAAATGTGGCTCCATTTAAAAGGGAAATAAACAAACTTTTAAACAGTATGAGATTTATTACTGAGAAGCATTGTTACTACAAAGAAATAATCCACCAAACACTCATTTACTTACTTTTTATGCTAAGTTTATAATAAAAATAATAAGGATATACTGTCACATAGTGTGTTTGTTGTTAAAAATATTTACGCACGTGATCTGATACAGCAACAAATCCAGCTGGGGCCCAACCATCATGATGTTCCCTACAGCCACGATTAACTTCCACAATGAGCCCCACACTGCAGAAAACAAAGGCTGCCTTTAAAGCAGGTAGGTATTACATAAATATCAAATGATGACAACATTTGTATATGGATGATGGAGGATACATAAAGACTGCTTCTGTGTAATATTGGATTTAACTACTTAGGAAGGATGAGGTCCAGACATTAAAGAACACCAACAATGACCAGCACCATCATCCCACTGATTAAGGCCTTGCCGTTACATGGCAAAAACATCCAAGAGGTGAAGGGTCCCAGGTGGCATGTCGGAGCTAATGCTCAGGTAATTAAAGAAGGAAAGTGTTGGACCCAATTATGGGATACTGGACATTGTTTAGGGACAATGTGGTAGTCTACGGTGGATGAAGTTAGTAAGGCCTCATCTTTTGTGCTCACATGGCATGCAGGCATGATCAACAAATTATTTAGTCAGGTGGAGGTACCAAGGGAGCAAAAAGATGCAGCACAACGGACAAGCTGCAGGTTGAGTCTGAACCTCCAATTTTAACCTCTCAAATGCATGAGAGGAGATTCAAGAATAGACAAAATGATCAGTTAAAGTCAGCACTTTGGGTGCCTTGAAAAGCACTTTATAAATCTAATCCATCATTATTATTATTATTATTATTATTATTATTATTATTATTATTATTATTATTATTATTATTATTATTATTATTATTATTATTATTAAAGTGTTAAACAAAAATCTGGTTCAGAAGTTTGTCTGTATAAAGTTGCAACTACAAGAAACATCTGGAAACACACAGCAAGTTTTCCTGTTTTTTCCCTATTATCACCAATGTAACTTATCCATTTCCATTTTCCCAACTGGTCTTTGAAGTTGAAAAGGAAAGTGTGATTGCATGTCAGCTTTCTATGTGCATTGTCTTTATTGTTAGTTGTGACTTGAGCTAAGGTAATATCAAATACATTTAATTGCAGCTTTCTTACACAAGTGTTCTGTGAAAATAAGCTGTTCCTGAACTACAAATAATCGTTATCAGTTTTCAGGGTTCTTTATGTTTCATGCCTGGTGTGATTTGTCCAGCTGTACTTAGAGTATCTGCAACATTTAAATCATTATGAAGACAAATGAACTGAACTTATCTAATTTTGGATATATATATATATATATATATATATATATATATATATATATATATATATATATAAATATACACACATATATTTAACTAAAAATGGCTGTACGGCTGGAGAATGACTGTGAAACATACTGTTTGATGAGATATTGATCAGGAAATGGTAGCACATCTGTGCAAGTTGTGAAAATCCTCTCTACGTAAATCACTTTGTATTAATTCAGCTTCCAAATCTCTGGAATTGCTTTGTAGGGACAGCTGATGTCTGACAGCAGGTTCAGGTGGGAAGAGACAGGTAGAAACTCAGGGTTTCTTTATGGTGAACCTGCCAGCGAAGAGGAATCAGTTACCATGGTAACAGACTCAGGGTAAGACTTCTGGAATGACTTTCCCTTGACTGAGGGTTAACATACTCAAAGTTTCTACATTACCCTCGGTGTCCTGTCGCTGCCTGTCACTGCCTGTTGTTCTGGAGCAAACTGCCCAGTTAGGTGAACTCAGTATGCTCAGAAGCATCATTATAATTCATCCCATGAGTAAAATAAAATTAGATTAAATCAAAATTAATGTTACACCCCTGCCACAGCCATAAATTCCCAGACACAACTACCACATATATTAATGATCTGCTGCCACAGATCAATATATTCTCTATCGATGTCACCAAACTGGCTCTGTAGTTATCTTTTCCTAAATCCTTACCATCTTCCCTTAAACTCATGATTTCCTTCAAGGTCAGTGGTTAGAAAAGGACTGTAGGATGTAATTTCTTCCTTTTTCCCCTCTCTCCTGTCTCCACAGGTCCAGTGTGTTAAAGGGCTTTGCAAAGCTTTTGGAAGAAATTGTCATCCCTCCTGTCAGGCCGAGGACAGATGACCAGCAAGGACTTGTTTTTGTTTGTTTTATTGTTAAATGAACTACTGGATTTCGAACCTGGAGCTATTTTTTGTCTGAGATTTCTCAGCCTGACTTTAATTGATACCAACAGGGAACAGATATCTTTCTCATCTAAGTCATGAGTAATGTGGACTAATCACAGAGCCTCAGTGTATGCAGCTGAAGGAAAACAACTGAAAAACATGACTCAGCATTTTCTCTTAGTTTGACACATGGGTTGTGGTTCCGGCATTTATAAAGCTGCTTTAGTAAATATTCTCATTTGAAAACATTTCAATTACCCATCATGTTGTTTCCACAGATCAGTATTTTGGTTTTGTGCCTACATATTTATCCTTTTCACCCTTGTTTCTGGTTGATGGCAGTTTTAATGAAAGGTGGAGAATGTTAGCAACTGTTTGAAGACCACAGCAGAGTGTGAAGTTGCAAAAAGCCGAGCAGGTCAGTCAGGTGCTTTTGTGGACCAATAAACAGATTTGAGAGTCATTCAGTTTAAATTAAAACAATAAATAATTGTTCATGTTCTTAATTCTAACAGGATAAATTGTAACTCTTACATCTTACACCCGTTAGACGTTTGTTTTAGTTTCAAAAATCTGTCCCAGGCTATAATTTTTACTTTAATCTGACCGATGAGTGTTTAGGATCACATCTCATTGCACCTAAGTGGCAGATTACCACAAAAGTAAAAAACACCATCAGAGCTACAAGTTGATTTCCTAGAGACTGATCTTGCAGAGATTTAAAGACCTTTGTATTCCCACCGGCCCTTTTAAAGACCAAAAACAGCGAGAAACAAGCAACGCTCAGCATAATTTCCTCCTAAAGTGTGAAGAAGAGCCTGATAATTTACTGGGCCTCAGCGCTCATAATTACATACAATGAAATCTGCCACCCCTCTCTTTCTTAGCCAAGGGACAGTGGTCAGAGTGAGGGACTTAAATGTGAGGAAGTAAAATTGCCTTCATTGCTACCCTGGCATTACCCATGCAGATCTTTATCAGTCAGCCCGGTGACTCTATTGTGACTATTTTGCTGGCCTTACAATGGCTTTCTGTGCACTCATGCTAGCAGGAGATTGACTGAAATTATATTCTCTTCATGCTTGGCTAGGTTGCAGCTTAGAAACAAGCTGCTTATGGAAGCTGGGGAAGATTGCTGATAATAGGAGCTTCACATCCAGCTGACCTTTTTCCTACTCCTTTTTTCACCTCTTGCAATAGCTCAATTGCAGTGACAGGAGAAACCGAAACAACCTTTTTCTGTAGAGGATGCACCATCTAAGACAGGGCCAAGGTGCAGTGGATGACAGAGTTTTTCCTGCTTGCTATGATGAGTTTGGATATCCATTTGGCCTAAAAAGGGATTGGCTGGCTTTACTTATTATTTGTTTCAGTTTCCACAACTCTTAGCATCTTGTTGCTTGTAGAGCTGGCATTTTGTTGGAGCTCCACTGAGCTGCACGCTGCTTCTGAAAGTCCTTCATTTTATCTTTTAGTCATTGGACCACATGAACTTTTGCCATTGCTTCAAACTGATTATGCCCTGATGAAAACTGGAATCTTATTTTCCCTTGAGCCTTACTAATAAATGTTTGTCATTAAGCTGCAGAACTGTTTAGTCCCAATATGTCAGTTTCTTAGTTTTATGCATGTGGAAACACTCTAACTTTTATTTTTAAACATTACTGTGAGTTCCATAGAATATAAAACACAAGTTTGATCACAATAAAATGTTATCAATCTATTAAATTGACAAGAATATGATTCAATACACAATTCTCCTACAATATGATTCTGATTTGATTTGATTCAGGATGACATGCTGATTTAACACAATCACTTCCATTCATATAAAATTACAAAAAGTAACTAAATTATATTTAATTCATGAACTCAGATTTAAATGAAAAAAGATCTGCATGACTGAAATTAGGTCCACAGGTTCAGCTGCTTGTTAACACAAATATGTAGTCAGCCAACTCAGCACATAGTCATGTAGACATGGAGAAGTTCAAACTGAGCATCAGAATGAGGAAGAAAGGTCGAGATGTCAAAAGTATTCCCTTTAAAAAGTAATCCCTTTCATTACTCAGGTAGAAGCAGAAATGCTAGGGTTTGAAAAGACTTCTGTAGATGTTCAAGTATCAACTCGAGCACTTTACTCAAGTAAAAGTATAAAAGTTCTGGTGTCAAAAAGTGTAAAAGTAAAAATTATCTAAAGCTTAGGCTGTGCCACAAGGGCCTAGAGTGCACTACCCTACCTCCCAAAAAAAAAAAAAAAGAAACTAACCCTTTAATGCTGCTCTCAGACATTTTGCATCACTTCATGATAAAAACATTGCTCAAAACCCTGTTAAAGACAATCTGAAACTTGACTTCTCCCCGTGGTGGACACCTTTTTCACTATGATACCTTCAATATATCATACAGTAATAAATCCTAAATTAGCAGAAAATTTGTTTTGTTAATCATTTTTTTTAGATTTTATTAAAGGGCCAAACAAAGGCTTTGGATTGAAAAAAAATAGCCTATTCTTCCCAATTTTTCTTGGGTCGGGCTTGGGATGCTATGGGCTAACTGTTCTCTGGTCTCTGCCACAGAGGTCTTTGTACTACGCCTACATTCATCTGCTATGTCCTTGCTGGACTGTGTCGTGAATTGTATCATGCACTGTACAATTAATTGCATACAGACCAATAGGGTATCGGAATGGTATATCTATATACTTTTTATACAACCATGATCAAATTCAAATTCTATCGATCTCTATCCAGATGGCACGGTCATTGCGTTCTTTGAACAAGGACAAGCTGGAATAAAATTGGAGTAATGGGTCTATTTTTTAAAATTCAAGGAGTAGAAAGTACAGATAATTGCATGAAAATGTAAGAAGTTGAAGTAAAAAGCAGGCTAAAAATTAATTACCTAACCAAAATTTTTACTTAAGTAAGCTAATGAAGTATATGCATTTTGTAACTTGACACCTCTAAAGAAAAAGGATTTTAGTGACTTTAAACGTGGCATGGTTGTTGGTCTGAGTATTTACTGGGATTTTTACACACAACCATCTCTAGGGTTTCCAGAGAATGGTCTGAAGAAGAAAAAATATCCAGTGAGCAGCAGTTGTCTGGACCAGAATGTCTTGTTGATGTCAGAGGTCAGAGGAGAATGGACAGACTGGTTGGAGATGACAGAAAGACAACAGGAAGTCCAATAAGCACTGGTTCCTACCAAGGTCTGCAGAACAGCATCTCTGAACACACAACACGTCCAACCTTGAAGCAGATGGGCTACAGCAGCAGAAGACACACCGGGTGCCTCCTGTCAGCTAAGAACAGGAAACTGAGGCTACAATTCACACACACTCACCAACACTGGACAATAGAAGATGGAGAAACGTTGCTGGTCTGATGAGTCTCCATTTCAGCTCCACATTCAGATGCTAAGATCAGAATCTGGTGGAAACATGAAAACATGGATCCATCCTGCCTTGGATCAATGGTTCAGACTGCTGGTGGTATAATGGTGTGGGGAATATTTTCTTGGCCCACTTTGGGCTCCTTAGTACCATTGTGGCCTGGTTTAAGCAGCACAGCCTACCTGAGTATTGTTGCTGACCATGTCCATCCCTTTATGACCACAGTGGAGCATCTTCTGATGCTACTTCCAGCAGGATAATGCACCATGTCACAAAGCTCAGATCATCTCTGTTTTCTAGAACGTGACGATGAGTTCATTGTACTCCACTGGCATCCACAGTCACCAGATCTCAACCCAAAAGGACAGTGGTTCCCAACCTGACACTTTGAACATCCAGAACCATTGTGATTAATGTCCACACATTGTCCTATTTGAAGAAATAAAAATTAAGGCTGTATGTTGTTCATTTAAGTTTGGCTTCATTGAAGGACAGGGCCCAGCCAGAATACATTATTATGGTGAGAATCTCACTTTTGAAAGCATAAAACAAAGCATGGTGTCAGCGGGGGGTGGGGCAGGGGTCCTTGGCTTTGTATTACTTGTATGAAGGATGTCCTCAAGAAAATGGTTTGGGAATCACTGCAATAGCAGCTTTGGGATTTGTTGGAATGGAAGATTCTCATCATGGATGCAGCCGACAAACCTGCAGCAACTGTGTGATGCTGTCATGTTGATATGGAGAAAAACCTCTGAGGAAGGTTTCCAACACCTTGTTGAATCTATGACACAAAGAATTAAGGCAGTTCTGAAGGAAAAAACCCAGTACTAGCAAGGTGGCACTGATAAAAATGACCCATGAGTGCGTTTTATCTGTCATCATTTAAATTTAATAACTTTACTGGTGTGAATGCGACTCACATCTCATCACCTTTTGGTTATGTTTGGATTCAGCTGTTCTTATTTCATGTTTTTCTTTCAGAATCTGCAGAATTGACTTTAGATCCACTCTGTCAAATCTTCATTTATCTGAAAGAATTTTGCACAAAGTCTGAAAGAGTTAAACTGAAGTCTCACATTTTTCCACCCTTTCAGATAAAAAAGAAGAATAAAGGTGATCCTAAAGATAGCTCTGGCCCTCATGTGGGGGGCAGTAGTTGCAGGGGATATGTATATCTGCAGATAAAGCCTTCTGTTCCGAAACAGTATTTACCAGGCCTTTTTAGATACACATCAGCTGTGAAGCCATGGGTCCAGCCTTCATTATACTGTGTGAATCTTCCCTCATTTAGCCCGGATAGCATCTTCTTTCTTCCACCTCCAAATACCCCTATCCACATTCTCATTCGCTCTGCACAGCTAACAAGCAAGATGCTGCTGCTGATGGTGGCAATATAGCTGGAAACAAATGTCTTTGTTTGCTCTTTCTCTGAGACCCCCTTAGTCGTCTTTTTTTCTTTCTTTCTTTCTTCTTTTTTTGGCAAACCTCGAAAGAGCCGACAAATAAAAAAGGCGCTCAAGGAGACACTACAAAGACAGGTGGAAAGAGGTGCAAAGACCCCTCCCCAGAAGATGTGAAGGTGAGATAACCTCTTAGAAGTTATCAGAGAGGGAAAAGGAAACAATAATGCACAAAAATATCAAGCAATGATCTTCTTTTCAAAATGGAGAGCAAATAATCCCTCCAGAAATTTGGAATTGTGAGTTCTAGTTAACAAAATCCTGCCTTGTAGTCACTGAGGAGCTAAAGCCAAGAGGTGTGTTGTAATCCTGCTGATGACCACCATCACATCTAGAATTACAGATGCTCTGTCCAGCTGTCATCCTGAATGATTTATACATTCTCACTCAATAAGCCATAAATAACTCAATTCAGGCCTTTGTAAACAGAGTTTGCATAATTAAACTTACAGAGGTACCAATCTGCTTAAATAGGCAATTAACTACGATTATGTGTCTAAAAATAACGATTCCTCCAAAGCTCAACATATTTAAAAGCTTGCAGCACAGGTCAGGAGACTCTCACTGGAAAGATGCTTCCTGTGACACTATTGACATTTTTCCCTTGTGAACACAAGGCCCAAGGAAGCATAAACATTGGCTCGCTTGGCGTGCACATGCACTGATGTTAAGATGGGACCATACCCATATCAGATTTCCGTCATATTTCTCCAGCTGACTAGACTAAGCACAAGTCAGAGGTATGAGCCGATAAAGGGTGTCTTTCACACAGCAACAACACGTACCAGTGTGCTTATCACCTCAGTCCCTAACATGCAATCACAGGGAGGACAGGAGGAAGACTGTTACATTTGTTGATTTATATTTTGTTGTTGTTTTTTTCTTCTTGGGGTGATAAAGAATGTGGAATCTAAGCAGGAAAAGCCCATCTCTGCGGGCATGAGCAGGAGCTGAGGCAGGCCTAGATCTGCTCCTTATGTCTTAATGGAAATAAAATGCTTTGTTGGCTGGTTACTGGAGTAAAAAGGTGAGACCCAAAGCCGATGGGGCACAAGGAAATACTGACAATTAGCTACTGTATTAAAAAAAGGGGGGGGGGAGATGTTTGCCTGCATCTGAATTGCTGGCTTTTAAAAGAAACAAGGTGACAAAAAGAGAAGAAAATGTTTTGAGCATCATACGTGTCTTTATTTTTACATTATTTATTATTTATTAAAAGGCATTAAAGAGGTTTTTATTTCTGAAAGCCACCGTGGCTCAGACTGCCTTTCATACCTTTAGCTGTAATGGCAGCAATTAAAAAATATAAGTTAAACTTTTAAAGAGCCTTTTCTCCAACACTGTGTAGCAAAATGGTAATAATATATTCATCCCTGGGTAAACATCCCTGCCATGTCCTTTATAAACAACGGTGGCGAACAAAATGAAAGTGATAATTTCTCTGCCTTTGAGAATTCTCTTCTTTTAATTCTGACAGTAAACTCGTGGCTGTTACGGGGTGTTAAGTAGGATTTAAAACTTGTCAGACAAGACATGTTTGAAATTGCTTTAAATAAGTGCACTGTGTTGCTGTCAACCACAGGCTTAGAGGGAAATATCCCCTACAATTGAAGCACTCATCTGGGCTCACAGAGCTGTGCCCCAGCAGCCAGTGCCAGATTCTTCCTCCCGCTCTCCGGCTCGAGCCCTGTGAGCCAGCAGCACCCCCTGCTGGACGAGGGGGCCAACCCGTGCCGCACATGGGCTCAGGTTTCTTTCATCTGCACGTTAACTGGGAATCGTGACTTTAAAATTCTGTCAGCACTCACGTACTCAAAAGATTGTTTTTCACCACTGTAAAAGTCTTTCTTAATGTTTATTAATTATTTTTTTATTTTTTCCAACTCTGCTTTGTTCTCCAACCACAACATGTTTTTAATATGTCTACACAGGATACACACAAGTCATTGAGCCTTACGAAACACACAATTACTCAACAATTTTCCCATATATTTACTCTGGAGTAAATGTAGAATTAGAGAGGTGCCTGCTATCAGTGTTTTCCCATGAAAACAGCCAAGAAGTTGTTGTTGTTTTTTTAACTGAGCCTTGGTTCCACCAATTCCTGCAGGTTAGATTTCTCAGAGGTCTGTTTAGAAACACACACACACACACACATTTAGACTGCAAGCAGGTAAAAATTTTAATAAAATTGCTGCCAGGACTCAACTGCTGATAATGTGTCAATAGACGATAGTACGTCAGTACAAGCTTGTACTATTTTACTGTTGTAGTGTATTTCATCTGTTCAAACAATTCAAAGTACAAAAAAAAAACACTTATGGAATTAAAATAGTCTAACCTATTTTTAGTTTCCTGATATAACTTTTAGATAAAATGAGGCATATTTAGCTACTCTCCTATAAAAATGTATTTTAAAAATCTCCTTTTTGTATTGCTAAGACATTTAATATCTAAAATGTTTACTAGCTGCAACCCCTATCTTAAAAATGCACCTTGTTTCCATTAATTTCTTCCAAATGCTCATATAACATCATATAATCTGCTCTAAGCATGAAAGAGGCCACAACAAGGCCACATTAATTTCCCCTGACTGCTGCAGTAAAGGGTTAAATTAGCTGTCATCACCCGCATCACACAACTTTTTGTATCAGAGCAGCAACTTGGGCAGCTGGGTCTCATTTTGCTTGTATTTCTCAGTGAAAAGAGGAGGGAAATAAAAGAGCAGGGTTAGGATTTGAGGGACTAAACCTCCGCAGCACCTTGTCCTATGATCTGGTACACTCTCCTGCCAAGACGAGTCTTTATCATACAAAGGGATTAGATTGCCCAGTGTAAGTGCCTTCAAGTTATTAGCACCTTCTTATACAAAGTATAACAGCAAACCCAAAGACATTGATTGCAGGGAACAGTTCAAATATGATTTCCTTATAGCTATTAATATGTATGCCTTAAATAGAAGCACACCGCTAAGCAGCTTATGATATTATGAAAAGAATGTTCCCTCAGGGGCATAATATGCCAGCAGTGACAGCAAGGAGAGATTCATATTTACCCAGATTGGCTGTACTTACGTCAAGCATTCTCAGAGCTTGTGGGAGGGAAGATGGGGCAGTGGCAACAGCTCGCTTTCGATAAGCACTTACCGTGAATAAAAGACAAGCATGAAAGTGAGGTTTAGCCTCTTTAAAGATTCCCGACCAAATGTAGAGGCAGATAGGGCAGGTGCCTTTGGTTCCGGACGTGATTAGCTGTCTGTGCAGCACTGTTCCCACAGAAATGAGACATAGCAGAGACATTGTCCAAGCTTGTCCAGGTGGGGGACCTGTCATCCCAAACCAGAGCTTAGCAGTGCTGTGCTTGGAGCGCAAGATTAGGACCCAGAAATTCAGATTTGTCTTCTTTTTTTTCAATGAATCCTTGAGTCAAAACCTTTTTTTTTTCTTTTGCTCTCACTCTGGTTGCCTTGCTTTATTTTATTCAGCTCTACCCTCATATTATATTGATGATAAATACCTTGTCTTTCGTGTTTCATGATGGCTTCATAAGCTTCTGCTCCACACAAACGTTTTTAGATGCAAATACTGACAAAAAAAACTGTGCGTGTGGTCTTTTTTCTGCTTTGTTGAGACAGTATAATACAAACTGACACTGGTCTATAAAACAGTGTTATTGCTTCCTTATGAGTTCAGCTAAGCACTGATTCATCTAACGCAGACATCTACTCTGGTTTGATTTACTTTGGGTTGGGACAAATTCATAAACTAAAACTTGAGAAAGTCAGGCTTTGTTGAGGTGGTCCGTTGAACAGGTAAACATGCGGAGCTGAGGGTCAAGCGGTGGGTCGGAGGTGTTGTTGGTCAAATATGTGAGTAGAAACCAGATCTTCACTTAAGAAAGAAAGTTTCTTTTTTTGTTTTTAATCTTCGATTCATAGTCTGTATGATTAAAACATTTTGAGGAAATGAAATAAGATAATCCTTTAAAAAGAAGAAGGTAAAATGATCCCTTCGAGAGGCTTTAAGGGGCAATGTGTCAGTTACTGCTTCAGGGCTCAGAAGATATCTGTGATTGATTGGTTGAATTATTGACCAGTACCAATGACTCAAATCACATTCCAACCCACACAAGATAAAGACACATCAGCAGTTAAAGAAAATAATAAAACTCTATTATACAGTTTATTAAATCTTATCTTTTCACTTTTGTAGAATCATGTAAAGTTTACAAACCTGAATTCAGTCCCGGGTCACCCGTTCTCACAAGGTTCTGGATGATTAATAACATTGATGATGAAGAAATCCTTTGTGTGGTTATGGATGACATGCTGCCTCTTTAAAGATGCGTCACATGCATTTGTACATTTGCAGGGTTGTAGTGAAGAGGCATCCGATGCAACGATAATAATAATAATAATAATCCAGATTATTATGGTAACCATGTCAATTATTATCAATCCCATTAACAATAGCTATAAAATAATGTATTTAAATACAACAGGACAAGTGTTATAAATAATAATACTAAAGTAAATGTAGCAATACCTAAAATACTGTTTGTCAATGTTCTGCTTTCAGAACTATGCTTGAGTGTTATTTTAACCACTTCATGTGAGGTTGGCTATTATTTATCAAACCCCAAGTCTCACAGTGAGATTTCTGCCCATAACTGAGTCCTATAACATGTTTCTGTTTATTGTTAAAAAACATGTGGCTTAATTTTATATTGATTTACATTTTTAAAAAAAAATATCAGCAGACATCATCAAGACTTATGTTCCCTCTTAGAAAGCACGTCTAATTATTTATTTTCAAAATGCAGATTTGAAATGTGCTTCATATAAATAGTCCACACAGAGAAAGAGTGCAAGCTGAACTTGTTTCAGGTCACTTTGAGAGAAGCTGGTTCTGAAGGTTTCCTGAATCAGTGAGCGTTGCAGTTAGAGCTGTGTAGCCTTCAGCATGCTGGCTAAATTTCAGACTTCTGTAAGCAGCCCGGTGTTTGATGTGCCACTAAAAGGCTAAAGGCTAAAGTGAGAGGTGATGAAAATGTGAACAAGCAGTAAAACTAACAGCAGCAGCAATGTTAGGGACATGAAACTATTACCTGTGTTTATGAGCAAAGCAGCAGATGGTTTTGTGTGATTTCATTAAAAACAAAAGGTTGACAAACAGCTATCAACTCTGTTGCATATGAAAGCCCATAAAACTTCATGTCACCCATTTGTCTGCACCAAGAATTACTGAAGAAGACGAGACACACAACAACGAAGAAAACTGGCTCATCACGGACGACTTTGGTCTGTACCAGAGTGCTCCACTGACTTATTAAAGGTTGTAGGTCTCCACCACAAAACAGCTAAATATGGAGCTGCATCAGATCCTAGCAGTCTTGTGTTGATCAGATTTCTATCAGAACTTTTACAGAGTTCTTCCATGTCTGACTGCAATGCATTTCTCCCATCCAAAGCTGGCTATGGTCATGCACACACTTATGTTTGGGTTATGTTTACCTTGCACTGACCCTCTTTATTTTGAAGTTCGCTTGCTGTTTGGTCCACTTGAAACAGACCGAGACCTGCGTTTGTAGGCGAGTCTAACCTGAGTCTGCTTCCTTGATTCGAATCAGGATTTCTGAGCAAACAAATAGGATTTGAACCAAAAAGGCTGGTGTGAATAGCTGCATTTAGTTCTCTAATGCGCCCCCTAGTGGAGTCCTACAGTAACAAGCATAGTTCACAAGCTTGTGAACAATTACAATCACGACAGAGCTGGTTGCCTACGCAAATGCAAGGTTAAAAAACAAGTATATTCTTAGATTAACCCAGCTCGCATACTGTGATAGAGAAAAGAAATAAACTAAGCATTTAAAAATGAGCTTAAATCACAGAAGCCCCCACTCACACATGCACAGTTTGCATGAGCAACTTTATTAAAAAGAACTCTCAGCATGCAATTTCTGCAACCTGACTCATTATTTAGTCACAAACATGAGCATATACTGAATGAAAACAATCTTTTTTTCCTCTAACAATCCAGACTCTGGATATAAGCCAAATGTTTTATGTTGACACAACATATTTATTAGGGATTACTGCAGCCGCTGTGGTGTGTTTTTCTCTGAATGGGTTGCAATAAGAAAGCATTTTTCAGTTTGAACCTCCATTAGATGGAAAATAAAAATGTGCCAGATAAATGTTTGCACTCTTTGAACCAACTAAATCACACCGTTTTACATAATGTTTTACATAATGTCATTATTCATAAAAAAACATCTATTTGAGTTTAAATGGAGTGAATTTAATGAAAATATATTTGGTCGATTTTCAAAAGTTACACTCACTTTAAATTGGTCAGTAGAGTTTATCAACAGCTTTTCCAGCAAATTTGTCACTTTGCCCCTTTAACTTATGAGTTAATTTAAAAAGTAGAAGAACACTTATGTATATATTTTCACTGTACTGGCTGAAAGCATGTTTGATGATTGAAAATTAGCTTTCATTACATACAAATGACGCGATAATGTCACATTTGCACATGTCACAGTGAAACTCAGCATGATAACCATATCAACACAAGGTTATTTAATCAACATAGCTGACATGGACATCCAGTGTGTATCTGCTGTATGTCTTTTGCAATCTATTAAAAAAAAAAAATATATATATATATATATATATATATATATACATATATATATATATATGCCGAGGACATGGAACAGCATTAGCTTGTAGCTGTCACCCCTCCACCCACACACACCCACGCCAATTTAAACGGAGATAACTCATCATTGAAGCCATTTATTCATGCATCTACAGTACTGAAGCAACTAAAAACATATTATGGTTTTCTTGTTCACTGCTTAACCTTTCATTTTTATGAAACCGCAGTACGATTCCTCGGCCAGGGCTACCGCAGTGTGTGTGCACATGCTCTTCCAGCCAGCCTGCTGAAGCGCTGGTGACCAACAGCGAGAGCTCCGGGCATTCAGGCTGATGTGCATACTTGTAACCAATCACATCTGTCACAGTCGCAACATTCTCTGGGGTCAGATCAAGGCACATTGATATTTCATGTGGCCTATTTCTACTGAGCATGTTGCAAATTATACATATTTTCACATCATAAATGTGGTCTCCGGCAGAATTAGAGCGGTCATACTTCTTCAATTTTTCATCTCGAATATCAACATAAAATGCACTCTGGTTGCAAGTTGCATTATCTGATGCAGCTCTATACAGAAAATGCTACAGCAGGCGGGCAGTCACGGTGTGACCCCAACTGTCCTGTTAACTGTCCATACAATCACAGCTTTGCAAAGTAGCCCTTCCTGGGTCAATTCGCCTTGTTGTGGCAAATAACAAAAATATGGTAATACGCATATTGATATTGGACTAAAGACTTCCTGAACAGGCCCTTACAATGATCTCACCATGACCCTAATATTTATTGACTCAATTATCCTTCTATCTCCACATTTTTGACCGTACACTTGGACTACTTATTTGTCCTGCGTAAAAGATGAAAGCAGGTGAAAAGTGTGGTGAGGAAAAAATGAGGGATTGGAGAGTGTCAAAGAGTTTCATTTATAAGAGGAGGGAGGTATTATGAGCACATTTATCCAAAATTGGAAAATAATGAAGAAAGATTAAAGCCCTCCCAGTATTTTAGATGTTCCAAATGGACAACCAGTCCTGTACTTGACAATGGGCCACAGAGACTTCCAGACACTATTATGTGCCACAAATGAGAGAGTGACAATGTGAAAGCCTTTTTGCAAGATAGAGGGAAGGAAACTTGAATAAGGTCTACTTTTGCACATCTCCTTTCATGCATTTTTGTGTTGTGGTGACAGGACAGGAGATAAGTAGTCACTGTTTTAAATTAAGCAAAAGGTATAAAGGGTTTTTCCTTCACACATTATTATGGCTGTTATTAGACTCAACATGTATAAGTGCAGCAGCTCCTGCTAGGCTTGTCAGGCTGACCTCTCATTCCTCTTTTGCCCTGAAAAACATGCCGCCAACACAAACAAACAAACAGACTTGTGTATTCAGGTGCTGCCGCCTCTGATTGACTTATAAAAGCTGAAAAATGGGCTTTATTGACTCTGTTTTTCATTGCACTTTCATGAATGAATCAACTCATGTGAACTGAAGGTGCAGTTTCAGCTACACCTGACGGGTTGAGGATTTTGTTCAGGGGAGCCAGATGAGAACTACAGCCCCCCATCACCTTCACCTAAGCTGAGAAAATACAGACAACCAGGTCACAGAAATTCTGTCACAAGTTATTGGGCACCTAAGAGTGTGGGAAATCCTATGGTGCAATATTATTCTCTGTAAATCTCAAACTGTGAATAACACAAGCCAAGCAATTTAAGCAGGAAGGTCATAGCAAAGTAAAGCAGCAAAATTGCCAGGAAAAAATAAAAAAAACAGGCTTTCTGAGAGAGTGAAATAGATGAGAGATGAGGGGAGATGAAAAGTTGACGGGCTACCCAGGCAGGTCTACAAAAAGTAATGAATATCCCTTGGTGTGGAGCGATTTTGAGGAACTGTCATTCTGAATGAAGTGAGATAAAAATTATATTTCACCCAGATAAAAAAACTAACCATTACAAAAGTAGAAAGGACATATGTCTGCCTGATGCTGCCCTTAATCCAAGACAAGGCCTGACAGCCTCCACCACCAAATGTCAGAGCCGCTGAAGCATCAAAACACTGTGATTATACAACACATGTGAAAGACATAAAAAATAGAGCATTCTGTGGAAAGACACTGACTTTATGGACATAATGTAAAAAATTTTGCTGAAATTGGACAATTCCAGCTGTTTCCTTATAAAAAGTACGAGAATAAATAACATAAAAAGTAATTATGCAGTCCAGCATGCAATTTAATTTCATCCTGGTAAGGAAGCATTCGCTTGCACGAAAGGATTAAAAGAAAAAGAAAAAGGTGGGGTCTACATCCAGGGGTACAATCTTTATATCAAATAGCTCAAAATAGGCAGCAAGACTTTTAAATTTGCATCACAGCTGTAACTGGTCAAATATGGGGGCCAATCTATGAATTCAGGCAAACTTTTTGTTTTTTCTTCTACCCCCCTCCCATCTCTCCTTTTTATCAATCCAATTTCTTTTGTGCAGCACAGAATGAATTGAGCAGCCATAGATTTCTGCCTTGTGTTGTAGAAAATAACGTGTCCTTCGCAAAAGAATACACTCATGCTTCTCATTCCAAAGTCTTAGTGCTTTTTCCTTGAATAAATCATCCACATCTATTGAATCCTTTTCATTTTGCTACACAAGCCCACCATTCAGAGTGAAAAGAAAAGAGTCTGAATTACTTCGAGCTGGAGAGTTACCTTGCATAGAGAGGAATTAAGGACCATTTGCCAATATTGTGGATCAACTATGTCGAGAATAAAAGCAGCATTCTTGTGTTACTTGGATGGGGAATATAGCCACAAAGGACTTCAGACAAGGACCAGCGTACAATCCACGGACTGATTTTTACTTGAGGGACCTTGGACTTTTCACAACAAACAGTTTCCAGCAAAGACAAGCATAAAGGAAAGCATTTGAATAGCCGTTGTATTACCCTCTTGCCCTTTGTCAGGAAGAATGTAGGCTGTTCTTTGTACGTCAATGGATGACCTCAATCTTATAATTTATCACTGTGGTGCAGCAAAGTAAATAGCTGCCTTTTGAGACCGTTGTTTTGCATTGTTCCTGAGCCGCTTCATGGGCTTTATAATTCTAAAAGTTTTCTTGCATATTTGTGTACTGGGCACCTTCACCTGCCCTTGTCTGTTATACAATGTGCTACTAATACAGAATGACTCAAATAACAATGATGAGCATGAAATAAATAATACCATTCTGCAGAAATGGATGGACTGGGTAGGGGTGTGGTTGTTCTTTATAGGTGCACAGGAAATGTATTAGAAAAAATAATCTTCTGATTTCCAATAAACCTTTAAAGAACGGTTCAAAGTGAATTTGCAGGTCTGATGTTTGCACATGAGTCGCCTGACTAACCCTTGCACTCTTAAAGGTGCCCACACTCCCACCTGAGTGACACTCACTTGAGCTCTGCTCCAGTTTCTAGGCCCTCTAACAGCAAGATAAGACTCTTATCACCTCCAAGAGCCAAGATTTGGCCTCAATCCAAGAGAACCAACAGAGCAGGAAAACCACTGTCTAGACACTTATAGTGAACTAAAAGCAACAATGCTCTGTTTGACAGGAAACACTAAAGGGCTGTCGCTGAAGCCCAGCAAGTTGTGGGGGCTGTCGTTCAGACAATGTCATTGTGCGAAAGCGCTTCACCAGATCCCCTTTCCTGCCATCATTTTTCATCGCCAGCTAGCATGAACACTTTTCAGGCCACAGTAAAGGAGGTGCACACAGCAGCAGACTCAGACTCTGCAGAGGTTTACTGCAAACAAACATGGTTAGCTCAAGATTCTGACATTAAAGCAAATTTTCAAAACAATTTATCATGTGGTTTTGTTAATTTTACACAAAGATGCTTTCATATCCTGTAAACATATTCCTGTGTGATGCTGTACTTGTGGTAGGATTGGAGTGCAACTGAGAATTTTCTCTCAAGGCTCCAGTTCCGTTAGAGGTCTCCAATGAACTGCTCTCAAAAAACAGAACTGATGGGAAACATATCTTTTATTTTATATCTTACCATCTTCTCGTTGATTTCCTTCTTAGTAGCCTCTAGTAAGTGGTATGCTGTAACTGACTGTGCTGAACAGAAGTCAAATGACTGAAGACCTGACGATTTCTCACTTATACAAGGTCCATTTATTGTTTGTTACTTATAAAAGGCCTTTATTCCAAAAATACTAACAGCATCTGTTTATTTTGTGTTGTGTTTGTTTTCTTTAGGTGGTTTTGCCTAACAAGTCTCCATTTTCATGTGCCCTAAACACTTAAAGTGTCCGTTACTAAGTGTGATTAATTGCAAGAGATCCAAGGATATCACTGAGTAGGACATACTGTACCAGTCAAAAGTTTAAAAACATTTCCTATTAAATCAAATGGATAAGTGTATCCAAACCTTTGACCGGTAATGTACGTAATCACTACCATTGAGTAGGCAGACTGTTGCCCATTTTCTCGTGATTTTAAGTTTTCTGGAGCCCTGTTGAGTGGTGTACATAGTCTCTGTTGTTTTGTAGCAAACTGTTCCATTAAATGAATCCAGTAAGCTCATTTACATCATTATATTTCAGCCCAAGATTAAAATAAAAATTATCCATCTTACATCTGTGCTATAGCCATAAATTCCCATGTATAACCAACACATGGCCCATAATTAATAGATTTTTTCTAGATGGGCTCCATATGAAGCACATACAGACTGTAATTGTATGTTTTAAATAACATAAATTAAAGTTATTTAGATTTGAATTGGTCACTGATCTTCAAAGTATCCTAAAGATTGAACAGGAAAAACAACAGGAAAAACAGCAGCTTCATGAGCATCTTTCTGTGTAAAGTCAAGAAAGCAGCAGCCTATTATAGAAATATTGCTCTATGGGTGGTCCAATTCTCTCCAAGACACTTTATATTCTAGGTATTTCCTGTGATTGGAAATGTTTTGCCCAAACTTAAAACAAATTATATACAATTATCTAAACTTTCTGTATGTTGTATTTTACCATTATTGAAGCATCCTCAGGTTTCTATTCATTTCTGCACAATACAAAAAGTAAACTCACCCACTTCAGCTTCTGCAATACATCCCATTATCACCATAATAATAAAGGATTATCAATAACTTTCTAAACCCTGAGGTCCACCAACGGAGGAGATGTTAAGAACAGATGGTGCTAAAAAGGCCATTTTGGCACCATCAGTTTGGAAATGTGCATTTTGCACATTTGCGCTTTGTGTCATCTTGATTTATTCTTCACCAGTAACATTTACACATCTTAATAAACCTCTTTTTACTATAACTCCAAATGTATTCCAATAGACCAGAAGTTGCAGAGATATATTCATTATGGGTATGACATTTTTTAGCAGAGGCCTAAAATTAGGCACAGGATCCAGTATAGATATGTTAAATATTTTAGGCTTTATTGGACGGCAGAAATTGCATTCAAGTCAGTTCTTTCAATGTGGATGAAAAAGATGTATATTATAGATGTAGATTATATTATAAGCAAGATATTCAACAACAGTTAGTAGTGTTGTGTTCAATCTTGTCTGTACATCGGCTTGTTGTGGTAAGGTTTGTCTTAAAAACAAGGCTGAGCAATGGGAGATAGCAGCAGCAGCAAGCTGAAGCATGCGGGAACACAAGGCTACACATGATATCTAACACCTTTCTGTGAAAAAACTCACCTGAACTTTTCCTTCTCTTTTTTTCTTCTCTGTGTTTTGCTGAAGTGGAAAAGGCATCTTGAAAACAAAAGCCCAGCTGTTTTGGAACAGCAGATTATTAAACAGGCAGCCTCTAAAGCAGCAGCTGTGAGGGGAAAACAGCCTTGAGCTCACAGAAGCAAACAGCTACTGTGCTCTTGAAACTTTCACTTGCAGTTCCCACCTTGGTCTTTATCTCCACACATAGCACAGGAGTCCCATTTTGAAACACACAGTGAATCTGAAATATAAGAGACTACTGTCTGGTGTTGGTCTTCGTTTTAGAGTCCCAGCCATTCTAGGAAAACACAGTGATGGAGTCATCTAGATAAAATGCAAACATGGAGATTACCTGAGCGTGAAGAATTTAGATTGAGATGATGAGCTGCCCTTTTGTTTACATTTTGATGGAATAAAGTACATTAAAATGAATAGAAGGCCACAGATGACTCCTACTGGTCCATATAACGAGTCCACACACCATTACAGCCAGCTTTCTGTCCTCCTTTTAACCACAGAAGTGCTGACACAGTCAAAGCAACATGAAACTCATGTGGACAAACTAAATTTTTTTAGATATAGTACTGGAAGGAATTTTTGACCAAGCCACAACAACATAGGGCAAACCAAAAGCAAAATAATTTTTATATCTGTTTTTCTACCGTGAAAGCTCAGCCTCTATTGATTTTAGTAGCTGAACATAATTTAGCTTTGTTAGTTCTGGTAATCTGGGAGAAAAGTTATGCCTAAATATCTAATCTTTCCAGACTGTATGGTGGTTTTGGGTATGTTTGCTAGTCACTGTTAATGGACGATGGGAAAAAATTGTAAATTAAATATTTGCTCAAAATTATCACCATGATTTTTGTTGCACTCACAAACTGGAGCTATACATCAAAAGACATTAAAAACAGACGGACTGTACAGTGGATTTCAGTTTATGGTTTATGTAGTTATGCAGTTGCATTTAATGGGATATTTTGGGAGAGTTGGACTCACTGAGCAGGTTGAGAAAACATCAAATTCAAGTCTATCACTGCCATCTAGTGGATGAAAACTTTTACTCACTCCTCCTTTTTATCTTTTCCTCAACATTTTCTTCATTCATTAGACTTTTGATGGTATACATAATAATAATATATGCACTCATAAAAACTATATTAACTTGTACAAGTTAGATTTTATTTTGTTAAAGCACATATAACACATTTAGATGTTGGTAAACACTATAGACAAGATGTATATAATTGCACTACCAGATAGATTTTTTTTTTTTTTTTTAAATAAACTTTTTTCCTGTATTCCTATATTTTTATACTTGGATACTTTAATTTACTGTTTCTCTGCTGTTGGATTGACCTTTACCAACATAATTTTGTTGTATTGTCCTACCAATACAATGCCAATAAAGCTGCTTCTTTTTATTAAGATCTGCAAAGATGAAATCTTCATTAATTGGGTAATTAGATGTGTAAAGCTGTGTTACAAAATCTCTACTCATGGTGCAGACATATGCAGTATGTAAATGCATTTTGGACTTTACCTCAATGAAGCAGAACGTTATGGGAATCATATTTTCAGTTATTTGCAATGTAAATAACAAACAAGTACATGCCAAAGCTACGGTGAAGAAGTGGTGATAAATTCTGTTTTTGGTTGAGAACATGGTGCAGCTAATATCCATCTCTATAACAGATACATAAAAATATGCAGATAATATTGCACTGTAACCACCTGCACAAGCATTACAGCAGCTGTAACTACATATGAACAATAATAAAAATGATAAATAAATATCAAAAGCTATTTAGTTAGTGTACATTTGCTGTGACAGTGAACCCAACTACATAGCTCACATGTAAATATATTAGTGCTACACTTTAGCCCTAAAAACTGATTAGACTTAAACTACATTTAAAATGTGTTTTTTGTAACAATTTTGATACTCAGGCCTATTTAAAAAATAAAAAAATGAATGGCAACATAACTGGTCATCAAAAAGAGTAAGGAAATTACAATAACAAGAAGCAAATGTTAGCACAAGCTAGCAGTAGCTAGCATTAGCAGCTCCTGCTTTCTGTTAGCTCCATGGAGCAATGCACGTTTTGTTTTGTTTTGTTTTGTTTTGTTTTGTTTTGTTTTGTTTTGTTTTGTTTTGTTTTTGTTTTGTTTTGTTTTGTTTTGGTTTGGTTTGGTTTGGTTTGGTTTGGTTTGGTTTGGTTTTGGTTTGGTTTGGTTTGTTTTGTTTTTGTTTTTGTTTTGTTTTGTTTTGTTTTGTTTTGTTTTTAGTTTAGTTTAGTTTAGTTTAGTTTAGTTTAGTTTAGTTTAGTTTAGTTTAGTTTTGGTTTGGTTGTGTTTTTGTTTTGTTTTGTTTTGTTTTGTTTTGTTTTGTTTTGTTTTGTTTTGTTATGTTATGTTATGTTATGTTATGTTATGTTATGTTATGTTATGTTTTGTTTTGTTTTGTTTTTGGTTTTGTTTTTGTTTTGTTTTGTTTTGTTTTGTTTTGTTTTTGTTTTTGTTTTTGTTTTGTTTTGTTTTGTTTTGTTTTGTTTTTGGTTTTGGTTTTGGTTTTGTTTTGTTTTGTTTTGTTTTGTTTTGTTTTGTTATGTTTTGTTTTGTTTTGTTTTGTTTTGTTTTGTTTTGTTTTGTTTTGTTTTGGTTCGGTTCGGTTCGGTTCGGTTTTTGTTTTGTTTTGTTTTGTTTTGTTTTGTTTTTAGTTTAGTTTAGTTTAGTTTAGTTTAGTTTAGTTTAGTTTTGGTTTGGTTTTGTTATGTTATGTTATGTTATGTTTTGTTTTGTTTTGTTTTGTTTTGTTTTTGGTTTTGTTTTTGTTTTGTTTTGTTTTGTTTTTGTTTTGTTTTGTTTTGTTTTGTTTTGTTTTGTTTTTGTTTTGTTTTGTTTTGTTTTGTTTTGTTTTGTTTTTGGTTTTGGTTTTGGTTTTGTTTTTGTTTTGTTTTGTTTTGTTTTTGTTTTGTTTTGTTTTGTTTTTGTTTTTGTTTTGTTTTGTTTTGTTTTGTTTTGTTTTGTTTTGTTTTGTTTTTGTTTTTGTTTTGTTTTGTTTTGTTTTGTTTTAGTTTAGTTTTTGTTTTGTTTTGTTTTGTTTTGTTTTGTTTTGTTTTTGTTTTGTTTTGTTTTGTTTTGTTTTGTTTTGTTTTGTTTTGTTTTGTTTTGTTTTGTTTTGTTTTGTTTTGTTTTGATGTAGTGTAGAGCTGTTGAGCGCTACCTCTTGTGAATCATATGATGAATTTTTCATATAATAAATAAGTTTTAGCTGAAATTTTACAGCTACTAAACTACTGACTTGCTATATAACAGCAGTGCTTGATTCACTAGATAATGTAACTGTAACAGTGTTTTAACTGCTCCCATTAGTGTCTGATGTAACAGTTACAACAAAGGGCATTGACTGAATCTTTACTGATTTAGTGATGGGGAGATATTTTGCTGTGAGTGAAAATTAAACTAAGCAACTCTTTGGTTAATCTTTGCACTGATTGTGGAGAAAATAGTTTGACAAGAACATTACATTGAGAATTAAGTACACATTAAACAAATAAAAATAAATGTTTGTACTGGATTCCACTTTGGTTGTTTCACTGTTTCCAGCCGCTCACACATGCCACCTTGTCACAAATCCCATGTCATGTTTCTGCTGCATGTTTTGTAGAAACAGTTTAGCAGAATCTCTCCAAGTGAAGACTTCTGCTCCTCTAAAGACTAGTTTCCTTTAAGTCAGAGAAGTGTAGGAAACAGCTGAGTCCACGTTTCCTCGCTGAACACTGGTCAGATTTAATTTTCATGATGACCCTCTGCAGGATCAAATGTGTACTTCATAGTGAAAAGGTTCACCAGATGTTCTAATGTCATGACTAATAGTCATCTCCCCTACCACCAAAGCTATGTTGATACCACCATGCAGGATGTTCATTCCCTTCATGAGGACATGAACCTAAAAGGAATGGACAATAAATCCTCTTTGTGTCTTTATGTAACTAATAGATGTCAAAAATACTGATGCTGTCACTTGTAGTTGTGATGTAATTTGAATTAAAAGACACTTTTATTATTTTTGTGAGTGTCAAAATGTGCTTCAGCTATTCTTTGTCAGGTGGGGGTTGTGACCAGTAACTTGATTATTCTGGGCCTTGTAGTTCTAAAAGGTTCAGAACCACTGGTTCATAGAACCATCATCCTCAGCAATAACTTGACGTAAGTGTTTGCTGTATGAGGGTGTCAGTCTCTCATGTTGGTGGTCCACTCTTCTTTATAATGTTGCTTCAGTTCATTGAGGCTTGTAGCATTAGTTTCTGTACAGCGCTGAAGGTCTCACCACGGCTTTTCATTCAGGTTAAGGTCATGACTTTGACCGGATCATGTCAACACGTTGATTCTTTTTCAGTCATTTTGTTGCAGATTTGCTGCTGTTACGACTTTAGATTTCAGACAAATGGCCTCACATTTGACTGCAGAATTGGATGGGAGGAGTTCATTCAACTCAATGACTGCAGCGTGTCTCGGTCCAGTGGCTGCAGAACAAGCCCAGATCATCATCCTCCACCTCCGTGCTCGATAGTGCTGCTGTGCATTGTGACCAAACATCTCCACTTTGGTCGTATCTGTCCAAATGACATTGTTAGAACTTTGCAAACTCAGAACGTTCACATTTAACACACAAACTGGGCCCTGTAGAGTCTGAGATGTGAATTTCCTGTTTTGGTGAAGTTTTTCTGAGCATTGCTTATTTTCCTGGCACAACCCGTGTCAGTTTAGTTTCACTCCATCCTTTTTCTGTAGTCACTGACAAGGTAATAACTGTGCTGTTTTTCAACACAGCTTGAAAACAAAAAAAAAAAAATTATTAATTTTGTTCCTTGTTCCACTGATATTGGGCAAAGCCAGAGGATTTTAAATCACCAGAACGCCCGAACCTTTACAGTCATATTCATTAACACACATGCTTCTGCAGTCACTGTGTTGTCCTGCTGGTTTAATTACAAGCAGCTACAGTTATGTTTTCATATATTTGTTGCAGCTGTTGTTGTTATTCATGTTTTTTTTTTCACTTTGTTTTCTTATATGTGCTCCCAATGGTTGTCCGTTTTGTTTTGTTTTTCTTTTCTACAGAAGCTGAGGAGGTTTTCTTTTAAGTTTCTTTACAGGTGTAGCAACCGGTTCTTTTGGTTTCTCTGTTGTCAAGTCCAGCCTAAACATGTAATCAAACTAAAAACAATACTCAAGCATCAAGGGGATCCACAAAGCTTTATTTCCATTATATCCACTAAGCGCCCTTGGCAAAGCAAATGTGTTTGTCACAATGCAGCAGCAAGAACATCATTCTGCTGCCATGGTGCTGTACCAAACAAGGGTAAATAAATAAATAAATTACCAGAACTCATTCAGGGATCCTTCTGCTTAAACCAAGACCACATTCCACTTTCACACTAGATCATTAATTAACAGGCTTGGAGTTTTGTGCATACATCCACAAAGAAAAGTATAAATCAAATCAAACTGTATTAATATTTATTTATATATTTTAATACATAAATATATACATTTATATATTTTAATGCATAAAAGCAGCATAAAGTGTTTACATGATAAATACAACAGATTTTGCATCATAAAACACAAGGACACCCAAAGTTCATTGCAAAACAAATTAAACCACACACACCTAATCATACTCTCTCACAAGTGTGCAGAATGAACCAAACTTAAGTATGAACTGGACCAGGGGACTCAAACGATACTGTTGTGGAGTAGCTCAGCCTCCACCAGCAGCAGCCTCTCAAATGAGCCACTGATTGGCCTAAACCTCCTCAGCAGAGGATTTTTCCAAGTCATATAAACAAACACTAAAATCTCACTATACGGACCCCACAAATATCTACAACCTACATACTCAAAGACTGATATAAACAAACATTGTAAGCTAACCCTAAAACCATTTCCCAACACCTAAAACCCAAATACAACTAATCTCTCCCCATCACACCTATCTCACCGCCTCTTCAGGAACCTTTAAAGAGTCTTCATGCCCCAGGGAAGCATTTGCCTGAACACCTTGAGCACACACACATTTACTGTCTTAAACCATGAAAACTTTACCAACACTTTTCTCTTTTACCAGCATCTGGAAGACAGAATCACACGTAACATTATTACATTGTTCAATGCCAACAAATAATCAAACATTTGTGTGCAACCTTGTCTATATTTAAAGTGCAAAATGTGAATTAAAGTGTAAATGTGCCTAAACAAACAACCTAAAGTGCTGTACAATTACTGGAATTACATATATTTCATGTGCCAGACTGCTGCTTCGTTGAAGGATTGTCCTAATTATGAAGTTGCTTGTTTTTGAGGCTACATCTGGTTCCATTCAGTCCTCCAAGTTCAAAACTCCAAGTGTTTGAGTGTTAACATGGCTCTCATGCATTTTCATTTTTCATAGTTTTATAGTGCTTAGATGCAGAAACAATATGCATTCTATATGTTGACTGCAGAGTATATTTTCTACTCAGGTCAGATTTTCTATGTGTCCCAGGATACACTGGAGAACTTTTTGCAGCTTTCAGATGGATGTTTTGCTAGTTCATTTGAAAAGCTCTCCTCCTTCACCAGACGTTAAGCTTTTTTTTCTTTAAGCTGAAACTGTTTAAATCTCTCCACTTTTTCTGACATTTTACATTACTCAAATAAATTTAGTTGTTTTGAACATATGCATTTATAAGTTAAAACAATTTTTACGTTATCAAAAAATAGGAAGTAGAGTAAATGTAGATGAGGTTATTATAGTGTGGAGTTTTTATATTTTACCAGTTCATGAAAATATCAGCTCATTTTAATTCTGATGGCAGCAGCACATCAGTAAAAAGTTGGAAATGGAGCAAAAAAAAAGGCTGGAAAAGTAACTGGTACAAACTGGAGGAGCATTTGACAACTAATTAGGTCAATGGGAAACAGGTCAGTAACAGGACTGGGTATAAAAGGAGCATTTCAGAGAGACAGAGTCTCTCAGAGGAAAAGATGGACAGAGGTCCGCCAGTCTAAGACAACCTGGGTCTAAAAGTCTTGGAACAATTTTACAAAAATGTTTCTTAAGACTTTAAAGATCCCATTATCTGTAGAGTATAATATCAAAATATTTAGAGAATCAGGAGGAATCTCTGTGTGCATGGGACAAGGCTGAAGGTCAAACTGGTCTTGGGGTCCTCAGGCAGCACTGCATTGAAACCAGACATGATTTTCTACTAGAAATCACTGCATGGGCTCAGGAAGACTTCCAGAAATCACTGTCTGTGAACACAGTTCACCCTGAAGTCCACAAATGCAGGTTAGAGCTCCATCATGCAAAGAAGAAGTCAAATGTGTGATGATCCAGAAACACAGCCAACTTTCATTTCTAAGTTTAACAGACTTGAAATTTACCACAGCATACAAGCTGGGTGTACCTAATAAATTAACTGTGATGTAGATGAGATAAAACATGCGTAACCAAAACTTCCCTGGATCAGGACAATCAGGGAATCTGAGCTGTCTGGTGATAAGACCGCTGGAGGGCAACATCCTGTCCCACAGAAAAATACCATTACCATCAATGTAAACTGAGCCAAACTCAGTTCATCCTTAATAAATACTTCTACTGAAACAATATCAAAAGTATTCTAGATCTCACTGTTGGGGTACTTTATGAATATAAATACAGTAAAATCAAACGAGGATGAGAACAGCTAGATAAAGGTTTCTAAAAGACTGTAGTTAAAGTGCTGGTTTAGTTCATATAAATAAATAAAACCAGAAGCTGGATTTCACTCTGATCCAGACCAACATGTGTTAATCTCATTCGGTCCATGTTCAGTTTGAAGTTCGTCTCTGGATTCCAAGTGAACGAAAGAAAAAAAGAAGATGGAGAAAGAAAGTGAGACAAGATAAGAGGCGACTTGGCTCTTTCATGTCATAAGATGCAGGAGTAGATGGCAGCAGAGGCAGGTATTAAGGCGACAAATGCCCAGAGACACAAATCCACCACTCAAATGTTTCTTTCATTTTCAAAATCAAAACTGCATTACCTCCCAGGCAGCCTCGCTGGGCAAAGAGCTACCTGAGGCCACCTGGATCCCACTCCCAACGAGTTCGCCAAGTGAATTTCCCTTAAATCACCTGCTATCTTAATCTGACAGCCAGACTCGATTACCAGGCGTAAAAATTGCTTTTCTCGCCACCAGCAGTCGTTGGGAAATTATCTTAATTGTGTCGTGATTATGCCTCAGAGCTCTGGTGAGAGCTTTACGATGCTCCTTTCAAACACAGCGTTGAAAGTGTGCCTGTATCAGCTCTCAGGGGAAGACGGGATGAGAGCAAAACACATTTATCTGCGCTCGTTCGAGTGTTTCACAAACATGTACCCATGGGAAATGCAGAAAAGGGAGGAGGATTCAGAAAGGCAGGTCACCTTTCAGAAAAAAATGTGATTTTTTTTTTAACTATTTGAACAAAGTAAGTTAATAATTCAAATTAGAGTCAATCAGTTATGATCATTTAAGTTTGGTTAAAGGTGTGAGTTCCTGTGTGCAGGGAATTAAATGGGCTGAATTAAAGGGTTGGCGTGTTGGAAAGACGAAACAAACAATATGAACACATCACCTTGGGCTCTAAGGAATTTTAATAAACCATTGTTCAAATAAAATTTCTTAGTATAGATGACTAGATTATTAAATGGAAAAAAAAATCAGCTGATTAACAGAGTGACTACAGATTACTGCAGCTCTGAATGGAAATGTTACTTCCACTGAGAAGAAAAACATCCAGTTGAATGTAGTTACTTATCATTTATTCAACAGATTTAAGTTTATATGAAAAATAAGCAAAAGTCAAGTACAGAGAGACATGTTCATTAGGGAAATAAAGATTTATGCAGGTTTATATCAGGTGTTTTTTCTTACCAGATAAAACTATGCAGTACTGCAGATTTCAAAATGCTGATAAAGACAAAGTTACTGCTTAAAAACGTGTCCTTCAATGAATGGATCAAATCATTACATGATAGTATTCTTATATAAAAATGTCAGAGCATGCATGTTTGATTATTACACATATTGCTTAGTGAAAGGAGCTCCTCCTTACTCCTCCGCAGAGAACCAGCACAAAGTATTTAAAGGTGAAATTATACGCAGGAAAATGATCCTCTAGCCTAACAAGTAAAGGCACGTATGTATATGAAGTGAACAGACTAACATCAGTATTAGCAACCTGCTCTTCTACAAAGACTTCATTAATGCTGAACTACACTGTCACCTTTATCCGCTCCACCTGTTTGTTAACACACATATCCAATCAGCCAATCACATGGCAGCATCTAGTCATGTAGACATGATGAAGACGACTTGCTGAAGTTCAAGCTGAGCATCAGAATGAGGAAGAAAGGAGATTTAAGTGACTTTAAATGTGGCATGGTTGTGGGTCTGAGTATTTACTGGGATTTTCACACACCACCATCTCTAGGGTTTACAGAGAATGGTCTGAAGAAGAGAAAATATCCAGTTGTTGATGTCAGAAGTCAGAGGAGAATGGGCAGACTGGTTGGAGATGATCAAATAAGTACTGGTTCCAACCAAGGTCTGCAGAACAGCATCTCTGAACACACAACACGTCCAGCCTTGAAGCAGATGGACTACAGCAGCAGAAGACACACCGGGTGCCTCCTGTCAGCTAAGAACAGGAAACTGAGGCTACAATTCACACACACTCACCAACACTGGACAATAGAAGATGGAGAAACGTTGCTGGTCTGATGAGTCTCCATTTCAGCTCCACATACAGATGCTAAGCTCAGAATCTGGTGAAAACATTAAAACATGGATCCATCCTGCCAATGATCAGGCTACTGGTGGTGTAATGGTGTGTGTTTGGGGGGGATTGCAATTTACTCCCACTCCAAACCTCAAGGTGACTATAAAACCAGCAGATACATCCCCATCAAATAGACTTGAGGATAAAGTACACAAAGACTGGCATATCCAGATCTGGTTAAAGTTTGGTCAAACACTGCAGCCAATAGGAAAACATAACATTGGATCCACTGCCAGACATTGTACAATTTTTTTTTGTTTTACATTTCCTGTACATAAACTTACCACTCCAGCCATATTTGTTTAAAGAAAATGCTGGGTTTCCCTCTTCCTCCCTACCTACCTCAGCTCCAGTCCCAGCAGTGATACAGCCAGAAAGACATTGTTGAAACTGAGTGTGAGGAGTTCATTTTATACTTTTCTAAAATGACTCAGGACACAGCAGAAGATTTTCCATTTTTATTGACTTTTTGGACTTTTTTTTCCTTTTTCCAGTGTCATCCATAACCGTTCATCTCAATGGTATTTTGCATATTCTTTCATTCAACACTAGAAGGATATAAACCAAAAGGTAGGTTGATGATGGATGTTAATTTAGAAGCCAAGCTTACCATGCACCCCAAGCAAACTTTTAACCAAATTACCATGACTGGGCAGAACATTTCAAGCTTTTAAAAAGGAACACCTTCCAGTTTGTAAATGCACTTTGGCATCATCTCTACCTGGTTTGTATCCATCTAGCTGTAAGGCTGATTTACAAAAAAAAAAAAAAAAAAAAGAAAAAAAAAAAAAAAAAAAAAGGGGGAACATTGCTATTGAACAGAGGATTCTGCATAGCAACTGGAAGACAAAGGGACTGGACACTGACCCAATACAGAGGGTGACTAACACAGGACATCACTAGACAGTTGGCACACAATGGTCTGCTGTTTGCTCAGTCATATTCTTCTGCAGAGTAATTTACTTCAATGCTTTAAAAAAAAAAAAAATATCATTCAACGTTTAGTGTGAGGTTTGATGCGTTGGAGCTCTATGCCTAGTGTTGTACGAGGTTTAGTTGTGGTCATGATCTCCAAGCATCTGGCAGTTTGAGTGGGTGCGATTCTGCAGTGGCTGAAAGCGAGCTGCCCCCCCCACCTCCCCCTGTTCAGTTTAACCAATTCATAAGGCTACAAGTAGGTGACACTACTTGATCGTAGTCACAGAAGCACAGTTACAAGCAGATGAAGACATCACAGAGGACAACCACTATAGTGTGCTTTGGGGCTGATGACTGACAATTTTCACTCAGCTACATGGATAAAGCAGGAAGGGGTGAGTTTCTGAAACAGCTGGCCTCATTGGTGAGGCATAATATCTGAATGGCAGGGATTCAGTCCCTTTACCACCTCCTGCAAAAGGCAACTAAGGGCAGCTCGAATGAAAGAACTGATGTCTGGCCACCACAATTTGGTATAACAGTTCAAACCACAATGAGTTGTCAGGTCTGGTCGACATTTAAAGATCAGTCTGTTGCTGCTTGATGTAACTGCAACACCTGTCACTTTTTAAGCATAAGATGGTATTTAATGCAGATACAAAGCTCACAAGTCAATTACAGTATCTGAAAGCACTGATGACTCTGGAGGGGTAGACCAAGATAAACAGAGAAGGATGACATTCTCAGAACTGAAGACTTTAGGGTCAGCGCGGTCAGTCCAGGTCAAGATTGGGACGATGACAGGGTAAGATTGTGATTGGTTAAACTTGGGGCCGTGTGTAGCAGCACAGTTTAGAAGCGCTTGGGTCCCCAGGGTGAGGTCTTGGTTGCTACCGGGGCTCCGAAGCTTGGGAAGTCTTCAGAGCTGCTCACATCCGGAGCCTAACGGTGAAGACAAATGGATCAGTTTGAAAAAATAATGTTGCAACCCAGTTAAAATTTCAGGGTCAGCATTGCAGGCAAACTCACCTTCTCATTAGATGTAGCCCAGGGAGCCTCTCTCACCACAAAACCTTTGGACGGGCCACGTTGTTCGTCCATGGCAGCTGCGCTACCACTAGGTGGCCTCATGTAAGACATCTTTGTCTCGTTTTCCACAACATCAACCATCTGATGAAAAACACAAAGTTCATCAGCTCTTATTGGTCAATATTTGAGGAACATCATAAATTATGTGCTGTAGGGAGGAAATAAATGAGGGAGCTTAGCTTACATATTCCTCTTCTAGGTTAAGGAGGTGGTCAATGGCTTCATCCACAAGCTCAGGGCGACCTATGACTGTCACCAGGTTTGGGTCTGTAGCTCCACTCTGAGGAAACCTGAGATCAACCTGAAGAAAAATAAATAAAAAGACAGATAGAAAGATGCATCATGACAATGTGTACTTTTTCCCCTGAGAAAAACCAGAAGGTTGCCAGAGAGTCACATGGGAATCCTATTTATTAAAAAACATTTCAATGTTCACACAGTATTGCTCTTCACCCTGAATCCATCACCATAGAACCAGGTGTTGTGCTGTATAGATAGTGATGGAGTTTTGTTGTAGATTTGTTTGTCAGTGGTACTGCCCATGGCAAAAAAAAAAAGAAAAAAAAAAAAAAAAGTGACATCCGACTGGAGCGTCAGATCTTTTCCAGTTTTACCTCCTGCTGATCTGACATTCTTGGTACTTATAAGCTTATCTGTGGCTGCGGTGCAGAACATTGCTCATGCTGCTGCATGACTCCTTTATTTGGACATAAGTTTCAGTAACGAGTTGTTTTTATAAAGTTAGGTGGACCACAGCCTCTCCAGACAACAGCTCTGACTCCTTTCTGTGTCATGTTCAAACTTCATGGTCTGCTACAGCTTCACTTTCTCCATCCATTTTTACTGCTCAACATCTCCAATAAACAGCTGCTTGCTGCAGGTTTTCTCCCCCCTTCAAACGGTTTCCTGCTACACCACAATCACAAATGGTGTTTAAAGCAGGGAGGGGTTGTCACCCTTCTTACCCTGGGGCCTGACTTTTTCACTACGAAGTGGTCTGGGGCCCACTCAAATATTAACACTGCATTGGTTCATTTGATCTCAGTCTTGGTTTGATTTGTATTCAATCATTTGAATTCGAAAACAACTTAGATATGAAGTAAATATTGTCCAGGCTTTGAACATTTTCATGTCCATTAAAAAAAAAAGTTTCCATGAGTTTACTTGTTTGGGCTGCTCCAGAGGTCGAATGCTCGTTCAGGCCACTCAGAACAAACCGTACTATCAGTGGAAGTAGATCCAGGTTCATTTTAACCTGTTAAACCAAGATTTTTGTAAGAGTGGTTTGCCTCAGACCCACCCAAATTAAAACTAATTCCACATTTATCACGTCAATTTCCATAATTGTGGTCAATGTATACCAAAGACCTAATAGAATATAATTCCAGTGTCAGAAACTTTGTTCATATGCCGGAGCAACTTGTAATAATCCAAAAGAAAAACAAAAAATTTTTATCCTCGCCTAATTTTTAAGTTTACACAATGGAAATGATAGAAATGACTATAAACATAAAGATGCCACGGCATGTATTCAGCTACAGTTTGTGCCGCGTCACCGTGCAAAGACCTTACATGGTGGCGATGCTCCAGAGTTTATGCTCAAAGATGTATACCTGACGGATGAAGTCTCATTCAAGTTTAAAATATCGTTAGAAAAGGTTGTGGGATGTAGAATGTCAAACTTTATTTAAACTGCCAAAGGCCACGAGACATCAACGAGATGGCGGTTAAAGGCAGCTTTTGAAATTCACTACTATGGACAAGTTTGCTGTGAACTTTGGTGAAAGAATAGAAGGATAAACTGAAGATGAGGAAAAGGTAAGAAAATAAAAGATATTGCTTTTGGAAAGGATAGTTTGGAGATGTACTCTGTGATAAACCTGCAATCTGATGCGCTGGCTGTGAAATGCAAAGGTAGGCCTCGTGTTTGTTTTGAGTGGCGTGAGGTGGTCGGCCAGGATAAGATTATGCCTGGGATCATCTGAAAGTGCAGCTTTTCTAGTTTCATAAGATACTCGCGTTCTGGTGCATTTTGTTTCAGGTGTTGCTCATGTTGATGGCATCATCATGTGTATTTTAATGTTTAAACAAAGACTTTGACAAAGTGCACTTTGAGTGTTGATGTAGCGGTGTTAGAAAAAAAAAATACTCCAACGTTGCTAAAGTAACTTGTTACACACATGAACTAGTGCATACGGCTGTTTGACACCAGGAGGAAGGGTTGAAGAGGACTAAGCGGTGCCAGTGAGAATGTGCAGTTAAATCCTTTGTAGCATGAAGCCAGGAAGAAGCTGGAACACAGCCTGCTGCTGATTGGGCCTCATACATGAGGTCTTTGACTTCAGGTTGCTTCAGATGGTCAAAAGAATAAAAAAGTGTTCATCTGGTGAAATCGTGTCATCGATTACTTTATGCAGATGCTGTAAACCACCCAAAAGCAGCTCAGCTTAGAGAATTTTAAAATAAAAAATGATAACTTCCAGTTTATTCTGCAGCCTCACCTTAAACTCATCCATGATCTTGCGTATGCCTTTGCCACGAGCTCCAATGATGCGAGCATGGACCCTGCTGTCCAGGGTGATGTTCTCAGAGATCATCTCCTCCAACTCGTCCACGATCGTCTGGATGGCGTCTCGTGCAGCTATGGCTTTGTGCTCATACCCTGTAATAGTTATCTGATCCTGTAGACAGTACACTCTGTTATAATCCCTCACCACCTCCAATAAATCAGTACCCAGAGGCAACTTTGTACACAACATTAAAGCATCCATTTCCACTGGTTCAGTTCAGGCCAGTGCGGTCCAGTACGCTATTTTGTTTCCATTATAAAAAAAAGGGGCCCATAAAATCGAGCCATACCGCACCATTTATCGTCCTTCAGTCCATAGGAAAATGCTACGGTACGGTTAGGGCGCAGCTACTGGCATTAACGATAAAATCCATTGATAGGCTAACAGAAAAACGTCACCGCCCACGACAAAAGCAAGCGTGAAACAAACAACGTTGTCGTTCAGTTCATGGTTCAGTTGGACGTTGGAAAAACAGGGAAAAGAGGTCTGCAAACAGCAGTGAGGCCTGGTCATACAATGTGGCATGCATCGTCCGTACAAAGAAACAAAAGCTAAGCAGAACAAAAACAAGCTGCTGACTGGCCTTTGTTGTTTGTAGCGTCACATATGTTGTCGTACTAGTATGACGCCATGCTAGGCATATGGTCTAAACCCCACATGCCCAGTGGAGGCCCGACTTGCAGTGGGAACGCTCACCTGAACTGGCTGGACCATTGTAAAAACCTCTGAACCGCTCAGTGGAAATGGGGCTGAGTTATTTCTGTACTCTACCTGGTTTTCATCATTCTTCTCTGGGAACTGGATGTTAACATCATGCTCAGTGCGGATGTTGGTAATAATGGCACCCTTGCGGCCTATGATTTTTGGGTGATACTTGGGGTCCACAGTGATGGTCAGCTTGAAGTTCCTGAGTGCCTGCAGAGGGTCAAAGAGGAAACACATTAAGAGTTTCAGGCTTTTTTTTCCCCCTGCCACAGTGCGTGTTCACCTCCCATACTTAAAAAGTTAATAATTAAACCCTCTCCTGAACTCAGGTTTTCTGATCAAGGTGCACTTTAAGTTAAATTTAAGCAAAACAGCTCCACGTGAGCACAAGTCATCACAGCACTTCAAAACAACCTTAAGTAGTAAGAGGTCGCCAGGTTAAAAGGTTAAAGTGCAAACATATGCAGGAAAACCCAGACTAACCCGATCCTCCTGCTCGGCTTGCAGTTCTTTGACTCGCTCCAACAGACCCTCTTTAGCTCGGTCGAGGTGATTGGCCAAGCCGGTGATTGCAATTTTATCAGACTGCTGCTCAGGAGCAGGCACTTGAATATTTACCTGGAAGAAGGAGATGGCGAGGTTGCATTAAAACAGCTAATTAGAATTTCCTGCATCCCTGTGGCAACATGAAATCTGTAACACACCTCGAATTCATCCATCATCTTGCGAATCCCACTTCCTTTCTGTCCAATGATGTATCGATGAAGCTCAAAAGGCACTTCCACTTCAGTGGTGACAGGAACCAGGGCCTACAGGAAGAGAGGCCGTTAGGAGGGAAGATGGCAGCTGACAAGAGGAATAACTGAGTTTTGTCTAACTTGCCTTCAAAGCTTCCACAGCCGCCTCGCAGCGCTCTTTTCGGCCAGAAATCACAATCACGTCACACTTCTTGGGTGCGTTTGGATCAACTGGTTCCTTCACTTCACCGTTCGCCTCTCCGTTCTCTTGAACTGGAGCTTCAGCTGGAGCTGCTGCTGAAATGCCAGGGTTACAGTAAAAAGTTTAAGTTAAAATCCCCCAGGATGCTCTACAACCCAAAACACATCACTCAATTATTTCTCTTTTTTAAATTACACACAGTTTCAAAATTCATCTGCCATGTTTGCGCTGGAATACAGATCTTAGTTAAAGGAATCAAAAAAACATTAATACCAAGAAAGGTTTATAATTTGTACATCAGACCACATCAGACCAGAATCTGGTGTGATGTGGTCTAGATGCCAACAATAAATTAGTTGCTCCATTTGTGAAACTGCAAATCAGAAGCTGCAAGTACATGAATCTACATGCTCTGTAGAATATTTCAGTTCACTTTTGAACATCCTAAGTCTTGTTGTTTTCCAGCGGGACCTGGTCTAACGTGGTCCATGTCCCCAAAAAAAAAGCAGTCGAGTTGCCCTTTGTGTATATCACAAATCAGAAGCTGGAAGATTCTTTTATTTAAAAAAAAAAAAAACAAACAAAAAAAAAAAACCTTTATATGCCAAGATTAAAAACAAATCTTAACTTTTACCTTGAGGGTCCTCCCGTTCTGGGAATTTAATCTGCACATTGTGATCTCTTGTGATCTGCTGAATCCGCGACCCTTTGGGACCCATGATAGAACGGTGGAACTTCTGAGAAATCACACACTCAACCGTCACTTGAGCATCCTGGAAAAATTAAAATCAAATAAGTTAACTTTAAAAACAAAGAAACGTTAATAAGAACAAAAATCACGGCATAACTTTATATACGAACCAAGTCCTCAATAATCTCCAGCATGCGCTTTTTAGCAGCCTCCACACATTCTTTGGCTCCTTTGAGGGTGACCTTTTCGCTCTGAGATCCTGTGCGAGGAAAGCTCACCATCACACCACCGTACTCATCCGCGAGGTCCCTGAGGACTTGACCACGGCGGGACACAAAGTAGCGGTGATGCTTGGGGTCAACGCTCATCGTGTCCTCAACAATGTTGTCCTGCAACACAAAGAGTTTTAAGGACCACTGGAAAAGAAATCAGTGTGTATCTTGTCCTGTTACGTTTTAAAAACAATTTTTAAACCTTACCAAACTCTTGATGAGTTCCTCCAGCTCTTTCTGGGCCTCCCGCACTGCTTCCTCTGTGCCGACCACAGTGATCAGTTCCTGGTCTTTGTCATCAGGTGTGGGGAAGATGATTCTGGCCCCGGTGCTGTCGCGAACCTTGCGGATGTTTCCGCCACCTTTTCCAATGAGAAACTTGTGGTATTCTGGCTTTGCGTGCAGCTCGGCAGTGTGACTCTTTGTTTGCTGAAAATTAAAAATGTTTACAGAGAAAATTTATTCCAACAAATAAACCTTGATTATCAGGTCAGCTCTAAGTAACAAAAAGATGGAAGGTGCGGTCATGTTTAATAAAATTTAAATTTTTTTAATTGTCTTAAAGTCATTCATAAGTTCACCAACGAAAACTAAAATTCTGCCTCAGTGTCTGCTGCTACATTACTCAAACAGGCTTTTCACCAACGTTCTTCTCTCCACATCTAAACATTAGCCAGTTTAAGAAAAGAGATCGGCAGCTTTCTAACCTCATCTTCATGAAAGCTGAGCAGCATGGGACATGCATGGGAATGTAAGAAAAACACGAGAACAGAACTGTCCACTTTAGAGCTTCCACTACTTTCGCCAGGTCAAGCAAACCACACAAACAATATGTCACATGAAAGCAGAGACTCTGCTGGTTACAAAGACGTCCATCTCATCACTGTGGGACAAAACTCTGGGAGCTAGCAGCCAGAATCAGAAATCATGTCTTACTTTTGCCGTCTTGTGGTGAAAAGTTTGATTCCAGCTCTAAAAATAACGTTTCTCCTACGACTCTGCCTTTGTTTGTCATGAAACATGAAGGTCCTGCTGGTTTCCATGGAGATGAAGGTTTTATAGTGAGGCATTCACTCTTCCTATCATAGACTTTCTTGGGCTTCACTTCTTTCTGGATCCTCGTGGTTTTTCTAAGGTGAATGTGGGGGCTATCCCTGGATCCTCCTGACTCTGACCATTGATAGAAGTGTCCATCATCATCAGTCAATGGCTTCCTCAGACGTTAACCTGCGTAACGCCTCTATTAAAATCACCTGGAAACCTGCTCAGCTTTACTTTTCACCTCCTACTTTTGCACAGTTCCTCATCAGACATTACTTTACTCATTCCTTGATGAATTTGGCTGCCATCCTCTGGTTTTCACTGGAAGTAATAGCGTTTTATCGTAGAAGGAGATAACATTGACATTTTCTACTGTGTTCCAGTTGACGCAGAAACACACATCTTGATTCTGACACTTGTGTAAAAATCTCACACGTCTCAACTTTCTTTACAGACCAAGACTATACATACATTCCTTGTAGCTGAAGACATTTATTTTGGGTGTGTCATTTTAGACCAGAGGCAGAAAAATTCCTCATCAAGAAGGTTAGTAATGCATCTGTACCAACCTTCTCCTCTGCCAGGGCCAGAAGTTGCTGCTTAGCTTTCTCCACCTCCTCCACAGGTCCCCTGATGGTGACCTTATCAATGCCTGAACCCTCTGTGGGAAAGTGGATGTGCACACCACCGCACTCCTCCATGATGGAGCGCACCAAACGGCCCTTTGACCCAATCAAGGAGTTGTGCAACTTTGAGGGAATGGACACATCTACTTCTGTGATGTTTGCCTAGAAGCAGTGAGACGTTCATGAGACAAATCCTCCAGTTTTAGACTACACATCAAAGAACAGAAAGGTTTAACATGCAGGTGTGTTTACCAGCTCTTTCTGAATGGCCAAAATACGGTTCCGCGCAGCGTCACAGTTTGCCTTCTTCCCAGTGATGACAATCATCTCAGAGTTGCTGTTCTCAGCCGGTAGGTCAATTTTGGTGTTTGTTTCTTCACGAATCTAAAAAATGATTAAATAAATAATAATAGTTTAGAAGTAAACCAACAGATTATTCTATGACCCGCCTGTATGAATTCTGTTAAAATAAGCGACACCTTCTTGATATTTGATCCTCCTTTTCCGATTATGTTTCTGTGAAACTGCTTGAAGATGGGGACGGAGACGGAGTAGCTGTTCTCCACCTGAGCAGAGGAGAGACTGAAGGTTAGCACTCGGCAACACTGACTGAAGCATTTAAAAACTAAGAGAATTCACCATCTCAGCCACTATCTTCTGCATGAATTTGGAGCATTTCTCCACTTCATTTCGGGGGCCACGAAGTTGAACGATGTCACTTTTCTGTGCTGGGTCAGGGAAATTGATGATGACCTGGAACAAAATATCAAAATGATTAGCCTCAATGTAAATAAAAAAAATAAAAACAAACGTCGACCAGCAGCAGTTGGTACCAACTCACATCTGGGAATTTGTCCCGCACTTCTTTGATCTTCTCCCCTTTTTGGCCGATGATGGCTCTGTGAAAACGCTGTTCAATGATCAGGTCCTTTGTACGCTCATTCTCCTGTCAGACAAGATGTTGAGGGAAGAGTTAATATGGGAACTGTGCCCTACATCTAACCGGTGACCTCAAATTTGTACCAACCATGCGTGACGCAAGCTCAAGCAGCTCCTTTTTGGCCTCCTGCACACCTTGGGGATCCCCCTCGATACGGATCAGGTTGCTCTTCTCGTTGTCGGGGGGGATGCGGACAGTCACCTTGTGAAGCTCTTTAATGCGGTTGACTAAAAATGGAAGAATCAAGAAATGAAGTTTGTTGTTCTGATGCAAACTCTGCTCTTGAAGCATGTGACAGGAACACTTACTGTTAACGCCTCCTTTTCCAATGAGGTGCCGGTGGAATTTGGGATCGACACTGATCTCTGCATAGTCCATTCGGCTCACCTGTTGAGTCAAACATTTCAGGTCATTTACCTGGATGCTATCATCTTGACATCAGACCTGTTGGTTTTACATTCTTTCTGATGATAAACTTTCCCAACAATTTCGAGAGAGACAACTTAATCTTATGATGAAGGTGTCTTAATCTGGGTAAAATTGGCTATTTGACTATTTCACCTTTAAAAACAGTTTCCTGCCCATTATGGTATTGTTCTTTTCAACCTCACATGTGATTTTACAGTTTATTGTCACCTTCCCCCAGTCTTGGCTTGTGTGCAGCTTTAGCACCACAATGCACTTTTACAACGCAGTGCTGCACTACTGTACCATCAGTGGGAGCAAGCAGATACGTCATCTGCGCATGTGCTATGTCTTGTTCCAGCTCTGGAGTGGTACTCTTTAATCATCCTAGCGCCCCCCACAGCCTTGTAGGGTGTACTGCAGCGGTTTCGTAGGGACATTGAAGCCTTTCTCCTAGCTTTCGCCATCATTTTCACACCTGAACCGGCTTCGGTGCCGTGTGGACATAGCCATAGAGAAGAACCAAGTAGAGCTCAACATCACAAAACCAAAACCTGGTTTTACCATGTAGGGGGCATTATGAGATACTTTTGACCCACAAAATCACTCTGGACAGCGCACCAAGAACTGTGTGACAATATTAGATGCTACTTACAATACAATTCATTATCTAGTTATTTAATTAATCCCTATTGTACTGACTTATTTTTTCAATTAAGCCTTTTTTTTTTTAACATTAATAAGTATTTTTTATTATTTTATAAGCAAGTTTTTTTCTCTCCTTATTCCAATTCGGGGTTACAGGGATGCTGGAGTCAACAATTAGCAGGCGAGAGGCAGGTACACTCTGGACAAGTCGCCAGTCCATTGTAGGACCAACACCCGCTCACACTCTTACCGAGGGAGGATTTAGTGGCCAATTAACATACTAGTCTTTGCATGTTGGGAGGAACCTGAGAGAACCCACACATGCACACGGGGACAACATGCGAACTCCAGTATAACAAGCTGTGTTCAGTCCTAGGGGGGAAAAAAATAAAAATGAATTGCGCTCACCAAATCTGTAACAATGGCTTCAATCTGACTCTGCACCATTTGCACATCTTTGGTTGGACCCTCAAGGGTGATCTTGTCTTCTCCCTCGGTGAACTCGATGTGCACCTGAGAGCAAAAACGCACAAAATAAAAAAAGATACTCCGACAGGAAAAAGAAGCCATTTTTAAAAGAACTGGAGTAAAGAAAATTCAGACCTTAGGCATCTGTTGGGTAATCTTGGCCAAGTTCTGTCCCTTCTTGCCAATAATGAATCGATGAAGCCAAGAGGGAGCTGACACCGAGGAAACAGTGTAACTGTTTGCCTGCAAATGGAAATCATTTTTATTCACCTCAATTTTCCGCTTTCCTTTTGCAGCAGCGTTTGTGAGGAGATCACGTTACCTTGGCATAAACTTCAGTGAGGGCCTGACCCAGACGGTCTGGCTCCCCACGAAGGATGACTGTTTCTGAGCTGCTGTCAGAAGGTGGGATCTCAACCGACACACCAGTTCTATCCAGGATCTCCTGCAGGGTGTTTCCCTTGGGGCCAACCACATATTTGTGCTGAGACTTCCTCACCTCCACCGCTATGGTGGTGGCATTCTTCTTCTACAACAGAAAGGACTTGATTGGGAACTTGCTGCATGTAACATTTTACCAGAAAGACAAATTTCTCAGAGATCCTTTGCAAACCTTCTCTTCATAAATCTTCTTAATCATAGCCACAGCAAGGGCCACCTGCTCCTTTTCCCCAGTGATGACAATCTCCGTCTTATTCACACTTGGAGGGGGAACATTGATACGGGCACCGGTGTCCTGCATCATCTCTCCAACCAGCTTGTTGTAGGCCCCGGTAATGAAGGGGTGGTACACCTTGTCAATGTTTACCCGCTCCACTGCGCGCTTGTCCTAAGAATAACAGGGAGGGAGGGAGCAAACATTTGTTAAAGAGAAAAACAGCAGTTTTAAAATGAAGGTTTAAAATGTTGGAGTTAAGTCACCTGCTCAGCAGAGATCAACAGGATCTCATGCTTCGCCTTCTCCAGGCCCTCCTTAGTGCCAGAGATCTTGATCTGGTTGCTGGAGTCGTCAGGTCGTGGGATCTGGATTTTGGTGGCGGTTTTGAGCTCTAGCTCCTGAAGTTTCTCCCCATTTTTGCCAATGACAAAACGATGGTGCTCCTTAGGGATGGCGACAGTAGCTGAGGCCTGTTGGGATTCGGGGGAAAAAAAAAAAAAAAAAAAAAAAAGAAAGTTGTATCATTGTTTTGAAAAGTAAAGTTTAGGAAAATACTTCAACAAAAGAAGTCCCTTTACTTGAGTCTGCAGTCTAGACACAATCTCCTTACGGGCCTTCATCACAGCGTCCAGCTTTCCTGAAACCATGATGGAGAGACCCTGATCTTTCGCCAAGGAGAGTTCCAGATGGGCTCCAGTCTTATGCATGATGTCCACACAGACCTTCGCTTGGTCTCCTTCCCCAAACTGGTTGATGTCCTTGTACTTGCGCTCCTCTAGCGGCACATGGAAAACCTTGTTCACGTGGAAAAACAAATGTAATCAATGGCTGACACCAAATTTACTTAGCATGAAATAATCCGAGTAGCAGATCAAACTTAAAGATATGGTTAACAGCAACAATGTGCACCCACATACAGACCCCTGTTCTTTAGGACATCTGTCCAGAGAGTCAACAGAACAATAGTCCATATACTACAAATTAATAAATCAATTTTGCCGCACTTTTTGTTTAGTTTTTTTTTTGGCAGGGTCATATTCATGATTTACTATCATTTCGGGACAAAAAAGTCCCCTCCCAAAAACTGCTATTATAAAATTACAAAATAATATTTTACCACTTTTTTTTCTCAGATGTTTTAATAATCTTTAGTCCTAATCAAAAATACCAAATATGAAATCAAATATTTTTTAACCCTTTAAATATCCATTTTCTAACACAGAGTCACTGTTAAAAACAGAAAAGCTGTTTTTTTTTCTGTGGGTCCATCATGCATCCTCTAATGTCATGGTTTTATTTGAGATAAATAGTAAAATGTCATTTTTACTATTCATCATACTATTATTCATACTATTCATGTCATTTACTATTCATGGTGCCATTTTCCCTGTCGTACCCCAATGCCTGTCATTTCTCAATGGTAAAACCATTATTAAACACTCATAATAAAAACATTTATTTTGCACACTGCAACAGTTTTTTAAACCACAATCCAAAAGTGATTTAGTTATTTTTAATATTAATTATGACATGGTGTCATTTTCCCATTATAGGCCTATGCTTGAAAAATCATTTATGTTTTGTGACAGTATTATTGATTGCAGTGTGGCACTTTTGGGACTCGTGTCTCATGTGTCTTTGAATTACAGAGACTGACCTGAACCTGAAAGTAGAACTTTGTTTAAAAAAATAAACGAATAAACAAAAATGTAGTGTACCTGGGTGATGACAGAAGATTTGAGGGGACGAATCTTTGATGTCCAGGCATTGGCAGTTTCCTGGGTCCCCTCAGGTGTGGCCGCCTTCTCAGGCAGAGGTGGGAAGGCTTCCTTGTAGGTAGGAAGGGCATCCTCCTCCTCTCCAGCATTGGGGCCTGCCACAGCAGCTGAACATGCACATAAATACCAACATTATCGCTTCAACTGCATTTTGCACATCGAGCACAGCCTTCATTATTTTTATATACACTCACCCGCATTCTGCTCTGGCAAGAGCCCACTGCGGTGCTCGTTGAAGCTTTCCTGCGTAAGTACAGCGACTGAGCTCATGGTTAAAATCCCACTTTAACAGAGTCCGAGTGTGCCACTGAAAGGAAAACAAGCCTTACTGTCACAAGTATAGCAAGAATGGACGAAGTACAAGTGCATTTAAAGTAAATACCTTACCATTTAAAACACTAAAAGCTCATCGCTAAATTAGCTGGTTAATGTGAAATGTGGGACCAGTTCATTTGAGAATTCTGCGTTTTAAACTGGTTTAACTGCACATTACTAACCTGAAAAAAAGGTCAGATGTTTCCATGTATATGCAAGAACTTATCCAACTTATGAACTTATGATCATTCTGACTTCAATCTAATTTCTCTGTGTTGTTCAAATCGTAGTAATTAACAAGGTTAATGTTTTTAAAGATATGGGGGGTAATTTTCAGACTCAAAAATGAATTCTACATATTAAATATAAATTTCTTAGGTGAAACTGATACAGCTACCTCAAAATCTAAAGGATAAATGATTCTTTAAACCTGCATCACCGTAAACTAGAGCTTAAAAAAGTCCCATGCTTAGACCTAACATGGCATAAAAGCTTATCATGCCTGGACTTTGTGATTTTCACTGCTATCTAATCTACCTTTATCAAAGCAAGCTGTGGTTTAATTTAACAATCAGCATGTCAGCACTGCATTAACGCACACCAAGAATAAAGAAATCACAACCTTTACCACAGAAAAAAAAAAACACTCATGTGAGCGGGGCTGCAGCTACGGTGAAATTTTACCTACATGAACCTTGACTGTGCTCAAGTCTTTGTCCAGTGCTATTCTAAGAATTGTAGCTAGGTGAAGGTTAAGAGGATTTCACCCTACTGACCCTTCTCTATGTGCACACTGGATAGGATTAAAGTAAAAATCCACCCACAGTCCTCTGTAAGGTCTTCATACCACACGACTGTTTCCAAGAAAGAACCAAGAAAAATCTTAAACATTACGATTAAGTTACAATTATTTGGGTCTGAATGAGAATATACAAAGTTTAATGAAACTCAGTATCATTCTTCACTGTTTGTCTGGCTGGGAATTAAAATATATATTTTATTTGTTTATTTTTAATCAAGTACAAGAATGTCAATACTTTCACAACAAGTTTTGCTCCCAAATTCACCTCAAAATATAAAAGAGATCTGAGGTGTCAGAACTAGCTAATGTTGATTTCATTTTCCAGTCAGCTGAGGGGGAATTTGTTTTCAGCTTCAACATGGCGAATCATAGCATTTCTCCCCTTTCCACACGACACCGAACATCCTTTCACTGGCCTCTTCTCGTCAGGCTTTATAAAGCCTGTCAAGTCTGCTGTGCTCAGTACTTAATGTACCATTAAAGTCACAATTTAACACTCATTTTTGAACCAAAGTTAAAGCATCGTCCTGTAAGACTTAACATAAATTATTTGTGTGTGTTATATTTTCTTCTGGATTTAGACTTTTTTTTTTTTTTTTTTTTTAACTGCATGTATAACGAGTTATTTGGCAAACTGCTGGTTTGTTCTGGCTACCGACCGACCCTGGGTCCACTCCCTGTGTCACGTCACCTGAAGTCAAATCTTTAGTCCTCCAAAAATCAACTTTATCCTGCAGCATTTTCATCATTGAAATCTAAACTCGTTGTTCAAGAATATGGTCAGGAAACACAACAGGCTGCTAAACAGAAAGAAAAAAAGTGCCCATGTCTCCAACAGCAAGCATACCCTTGTACAACGAAACTATGTTTACTGCTTAATTCAACAGCAAAGTAATAAGACAAGTTTTCCATAAAATCAGTTTTCCTTTAAAAACACTGCCTTGTACTTCGAGACCTCTGATTTCATGCTTGAATGATCATGATTAGATGAAGCAGCTACAAGTACATTTATGACCACTCAAAATAATGTTAACACATGGGTAGATAAACACACCTGTATGTTAGTTCTCAGCCCACATGCTCAATGAGTGTGTTTGAACAGGAGCGCTAAGCTATGTGGTCAAAGTGTGGAGAGTTGGCTTTAGTGATCTACAAATATTAACAAAGCCAGTTATGATAAAAGAAAAGATTTACATTGACTGCAAAGACAGAACATGATTATTAGATGGGTTAAATAGAGTTAAGTTAATCTGCGCTTCCTGGACTAAAAAATAGATTAAAACCTACCAGCTAAATGGTCAGTTACCAGATAATCCGTCCTGTAAAAATGCAAGTTCCCGTCAGCCTGCCAGCTTTTGCCTGAAAACCAGAAAGAAAAACACATTAGTTAAGAAATAAAAACGAAATAGCTGGGGGTCTTATTGGATCTCAGCAGCTTCAATAGAAGTTGAAAATGGACCCCCTTTTTTTTTTTAAAGATAAATAAATACAGTAAGGAAACCCTACGTTGTTTGAGCTGTGGCTTCCCTGCAAACTGACATAAACTTCTATCAAATAATCTCTCAACTGGAGGAAAGCAATCACAGAAAGCCACTGGTAACTAGGGTTATGAGGGTCCTAACTGTAAAACAATAGCAATACACATTACACAAGCATACAGTCATGTGAGAAGAAGACCGTGGTTAACTAAATATAATAAAACCTGAGGATCAGATGTCAAAAAAAAAAAAAAAAAAAAAAAATCAATAAAAACCATGATCTCTTAGCAAAACCTTAACATTTAAAATGTTCATGCAGACAGTTAAGTTCCCCAGTAGGGTGTGTGTGAGTGTGTGTGTTGGACAGAGTTAAATAGGGGCGGCCATTCCCCACATCTAACTTGCACATTTGACAGTCATGGCTTTAGGGAGCATGTTAGAAAAAAAGAAGTAGAAACAAAGTCACAAAACTGACAATTAAATTCCCCAGCGTTTCTAAAAAAGTAGATGCCAAGAAGAGCTTAGTCTCTTTAAACATGTGGCCAGCATGACTGGACACAACCCTGTTATACAGAAAGTCAGACAGTTGATAAAACTATGGTAAAACTACAACTACTACTACTACTACTACTAACAATAACAACAAGTTCTCCCATATAAGATCCAGCAAAACTATACAGTGAATTGCTCATTAAAATTAAATTGAAACTGAAAGAGATTTTAATTGAAAACAAAACTGCTGAATGTTTTTTAATTAGTTTTCTACTGGTGTTAAAGCCAGTTTCCTGAACCACTTCAGGTTCATCAGCACAAGTCAGATGCAGCTTGCTTTATAATATCCAAGTGCTGTTGGGTAAGGGGTGTATAATAATCTCTATATTTCGATATGCATTAAATAACCATGCACACATTAACAATACGGTGTCATTTGCTGGCTTCCTTTCAGTTCAGTGTAATGGAGAGGCCACCAGTAACAACACGTGGCCTGTCCATTTTTAACATTACATAAACACTGGTACTTCAGAAGCAATATGTAAATGGCTTCTAATGTAAATGGCTTAAACGTGTGAATAGTAGGACTGAATTTAAGATATTAAATCACCTCGTTACGAGTTCGGTTCTGCCAATAATTACATGTTCTTTTTCACTGTTTAAATTAGCACAAATTCAAGTTAGCTAGATAAAATTCAACGCTATATTCTCAAACCCATTAGATCATCCGTGTCAAGGAGCTGCTAACAAGTTAACACGGACTTGCTCTGCAAGCTAGTTTAACTCATACATGTTTCCTGCAGCCTGACAACCTTTGAGTCTTTAAAACATAATAGCCAAATCCCAGCTTAGACTTAAGCAGCTAGTTTGTGCGAGTGCTAGCTAACATGACATCAAGTTAACTAGCTGACAGCTGCCAACGACACCTTAATGCTAGCTATCGTCATGTTGGCTAACCTTGCTCAACCTTAACAAAAAAGATGTACTCAGACCGAGGGAAACTAGCATTATCTTCACTGGCAGGGACACCAAGATAACGTCAAATATGCGTGCATAAGAAAAAGTGTGATAACACTAAGACGATCACAGTGGAATAGTTTATTAGACGTTAACCCCTACCTTGTTAGCAAACTTGCTAAAAACTTTAACTGTGGTGTGCGAAACTGTGACACGTAGCCCCTCAGCTAATAGGTATCGTTCAGTTAGCTTGGACTACTTAGAAAGACCCATACAAAACTTCAGGATGTACCCCTTTGAAGTTAATTACCTTAAATTATCAGCTTATTTAAACTGAAATCCTTACAATAACTAACACACATATAGTCTATGGTAGTGTCACGTTTATACAATTTAGTTAACGTCAGCACGTTGAGGAAAAGTACAACTTGGACTGGAGCCTGGCTAGCGAGCTAATGTTAGCCAGTACTACTAGCTCGCTAAGTCCACGTAGGCACACAGCTGAGCAGGGGAAAATGACACGGAGTCAGGCCAGAACACATTGTAACATTCGCAGCTTACGGACAAACTGTCCTCAAACAGGTATGGTTAGGTTTTTAATGTGAACTACCGAAGTCGTGTGTAACGGGAATGGAGTTTTACTCAACAGGAAAGAATAAAGTACTTACTTATTTTATGTTCTCGTCTGCCCTGAAGGTGCAGAAGCTGAGATGAAATTCCACTGGCGAGAAAGTGGGAGTGAAGCCTGACGGATATATACCACTGCTGGCCACCAATCATGTCCTCCAACGTCACGTCAAAGAGTCTGGTTTCAAATAACTTCTTTTCATCTCCAAGTGTCAGATCCTCATATAAGATCTGAACTCAGATCACACTCCGCTTTAAACGATCAAGGATGATAATACACGCTCAATCCTAAAGAACTTTTATGCTAATCCTAAAGTAAGAACATGTTCAAATCTCAAGAAGATTGATTTTCCTGAACGATTCCAGTTTTAAATGACTTGTAAATAAATTTAAATCCCATTTTCAAAGGATAAAATCATTAATTGACATCAGACCAATAAAATTTTATGCACAGGACCTTCTCTATGCATATGGAGAAATCCAACTCTCAAATGCTTGAGCCTTTATATTGGCACAATATAAACACACATAAGTCTTATTAGCACTTAAAAAGAAAGGATGCATGAACGTAACATGTTAATAATAGCACACAAAAAAAAATTTGTATTTGGTATATAGATTTGGTTTTGGGTCATTAATCATCTCCTGCATTAAATACTCAAATTGGATCTAAAAGGGCAACAGTTCTGCAGGTTTCCATTGTTTCCCTGCTCCAGAACACCTGAATCAAATTAATAAGTCACTGTTCTATTCAGACATATAAATGACGTAACTGCTTAAAGCAGACAGATGTAAATACACAGGTCTCATTCATATTTAAGGGTCACAGGGAAACTTGAAATATACCAGCGAGTGGCGGGGTGCACCCTGGACCAACACAGAGAGAAAAACAACCACTAACGCTGACTCCTGTGGAGAATTTAAAATGACCACTTAACCTAAAATGCATGTCTTTGGATGGTGGGAGGAAGCTGGAGTACTTGGAGAGAACCCACGCATACATGGGGAGAACATGCAAACTCCACACAGAAAGGCCACCACCCCCAGGTTCGAACCTCACCCCCAGCTGAGGTTCAAACCAACAACCTTCTTGTGTGTGAGTAAAATCTAAAAACTGTTTATTAACTGTTTAGTAGTTTTCTGCAGATTTTACATTCTTGTGTTGGTCTTATTCAGTCTGGAGTTTAAGCAGAAAACTTTCAAAAGGAAAATGTAACTGGGGAAATGGTAGAATGATATATCACACACATATCTAATATGCCACACTACATCAATGCCACTGAATTTACATCACGCCTCCTCTGATTCTGCACTGCTTTGTTGTTGAAACCAACAAACTAGCAGCGAATGAAGCCAGCTTGTTCGGCTTGTGTGTAAATGGGCAAAGGCAGCTTAGATGTGTTAAAGAGACTGCGGTCTCTCACAGGTCTCTCAGCTTGAGTGCAGCATTTTCAAATGATAGTGGGACAGAGAGAAAGCATATTAAATAAAACAAGCTAACCAGATGACAGATGTGCCCTAATTGTGGTGTCACATGGATAAATTTTATAATTAGTTTAGTGACAAAAAACTGATTTTCTTTTATGTAAAATTTGTGAAGCAGCTCTGAAAATAAATAGAGCATACTGGTGTATTTTTGTTGGAATCAATCCACCTCTGTTGTAGTTTAATATTTCTGAAAGCAGACGAAGGCTTGCAGAAGTTGATTTCATGCAACCCCAGTCATACACAGAACATGTCCTGTCTGCCAGTCTTTGCAACAGGATCAAAACACACCAAATAGCTTCTTCACCTAGGTTGTATGAACTAATTCTGTGGCTTGTTAGCTTCTCATTTCATCTTTTTTTGAGTAATGTTTGCATATTCTCCTGTGCACGATGGGTTCTCTGGCAACCACCCAGTCCAAAGACTTGCATATTAGGTTGGCTGGTACTCAGTGGTGTCGAACTGAATGGGCTGTCACATATCACATCGCTTCTGATTTACATTCTTCATATCATTCCCCAAGTAGTCGATTGATTTGTTAACAGAAATTCATGGTAATTTCTATCTAACATGTTGCTAGGCAACACCTGCAACTTGGTTTACCTGAAGGACCATTCTTCTTGTCCTGAATGAATTTGCATGATCAGTAACAAGAGGGAGATTGATCCACTAAACCAATCGAAGCGTACAGGTAATGTTTGAACCTCCTTCCCCTGCAGCAGCAGCATCAGCAGCTCTAACTGGTGGTAAAACACTCCACACTGGATTCTTGTGTCAATCTTTACTATATCTTTATTATAATGGTATTTAACTCTGCAGGTCACTCCTGAAAAAAACTATTCTGATTCACAAAATCATGAGTCCAAGCGTGAACTGTAAACGTAATACGATCAATAACCTTTCAGATAATTAATATGACTGTTGGATCCATTTGATATGAGATTTTCCAGTGTTCCCAGTAGCATTGGCTGTATCATTGTTGGTATGGTACAGCCCATACTATTGATGTGTTAGAATATCTGTACAGTTAGCACACTTAATGATGTTGTAGACCACCACATTAGCCAATACATTCAGCAAGAACTTTTACTTTCAATACTTTAAGTATATTTAAAAGCATGTACTTACTTATACTCAAGTAAAAAGGTTAATGTGGTACATTTACAAGAGTACATTTTTGTCTTTTGAATTATAGCCAACTTTTACTAAAGTACGGTGTTTGAGTGTTTCCTCCACCAGTGCTGGTAATTCTACATTGACCTTATGAGTGTTGGAACTTATATGGTTGCTTGTCTTGTGGATGGATTGGTAACCTGTCCAGGGTGTGTATTATCTTGACTAATTTATCTTATGTCTATTATTGGTTATGATTTATAAAATTGTGTTTACTTGTTGCTTTTTACTTTTTGTACGTTACCTCTCAAGGGCTGACAAGCAACGCATTTAGCTAGTTTGTGAAGTAGAAATAAGAAAATCCCCTGACAGCAAACAGATGATTAACACATACATTTCTTTAACTGTTAATGCACTGTTACTTTTATTTTTTATTATCTTAAAATACAGTAAATAGATAAACTGTGAACTGTGGCTTGTACAGAAGTTTTAGTAACTTTGTTATATTGATCAAATGGTTCCAGAGCAGATAAACTCAATACCAGTATCACCAGTGTAACCTCTGGTAACACTTAGCAGCCACTGGCACTGGTTTATTTCACACTACTGATGAACAAACAGACTTTACAAGGAAGAATCATCAGAATAAACTTGACTTCAGTGTGTGCAGCATGCAAAGCAACATCTGGATAAACAGTGAAGGTTTTAGAAATAAAGAGGACAGATTAAGTTGAGAAACAGAAACTGAAAAAAGACTGGTTTCTGCCACAGCACAGGATTTTACAAAGTGTCATTATTCATACAACAATAAAATGCAGAAGCAATTCTGAATATCTTGTAGAACCACCTGCAACTGCAACGTGAAGTGATAATTTTCTGTATGATGCTATCAGTCTCACATTGTTGTGGAGCAGTTTGGGTCCACTCTTCTGTACAAAGTTGCATCAGCTCAGTGAGGTTCCGTGAAGGTCCCACCACAACATTTCAGGCAGGTCGAGAGCTGAACTTTGAGTGGATCACTGCAACAACTTTATATATTTTTTCAGCCATTCTGCTGTAGATTTGCTGCTATGTTTGAGATGATTGTTTTGTTGCATGATTCAGTTCCAGCCAAGCTTTACTTAGCTAGTCAGACAGATGGATTCACATTTGACTTTAGAAAACTTTGGTATCCAGAGAAATTCATCATCCACTCAATGATTGCAAGGTGTCCAGGTCCTGTGGCTGCAAAAGTGAGTTATCTTTAAAAAAAAAAAAAGGGGTGGGGGGGGGGGGGGGGGTTAAATAATCTGTGCAGTAAAATAATGACACCTGGTTAGATTTACTGATTTAAGAAAAAAAAATTCTAGGCTTTAGACAAGTGAGAAATGCCTTAAATAAAGCAGGAAAACATTTATTTAACGTTCTTTGTTCAGTAAAAACATCCTCAAAACCAACCTCTCAGTGTTTCTTTCTATGCTGTTGTTTTCTTACTTTGAGAAAAAGAGATCTTAAAACAAGACAGACTAAACAAGATGTTTCTTCTGAATTAATAAAATACTGTTTATAGTAAAGTATTAGATTTACACAGAACTTTTCATTTAATCCATTACTCATTCGCTCCACATCACCAGTCTGTTTGCCCTCAGAGGTGCAGTAGCAGCACCGAACTCCTGCCAATGACCTCTCCCACTACCGCCAGACAGATCAAGATAAAGCAGGAGCTGAACCACCAACCTTCCAGTTACTAGACAACCTGCTACCACCCCAGCCATTGCCAGCACATCTGTACTGTGTGCACTGCCGTAGCACCAGTTCTTTAATTCTTATTTTAACTTCGTTCAAGATCTTTTCTCTCAAACTGAAAAAGAAACAACACTGAGAAAACCTTGACAGGACTATTTTAAAGGACTTGGAACAAGTGTTTCACCACTTATTTTAAGATATCGCTCACTTGTCTGAGGCCTTAAAATGTTTTCTTATTTAAGGACATCTTCCCAAGTGTTTTTTTCTTATAAGAAAGCTCATTTTTACCATATGTGTGAATTGTTGCTGGCAGGTCTTGAAGTTTTTAGATTTAAGATTCAATATTCAAACTTTTTTTATTGTCAATTTTTGCATTATGTAAATACATACGCAAGAATAAAAAAAGGACATTTCTCTCCATCCCACGGTGCAAAAATACAACGAATAAATTGAAGAAAAACAGTGCAAAATACACAACCAGGTGATTCTGTGGCAACAGCATTAGTTTTTTTATATATTGTAAATTCTGTGTCCAGTGAGTGTTCAGAGTTCAATTTTACAGCTAAAAATGGATGTGAATGAGACAATGTGATCTCAAACAATGTCTCCGTGAGTTCATTAACGTGCATGTAAAATAACCAATTCCAGGATTTAGTGGCTAAGTAAGAAATAAAAACAATTATTAACATCTTACACGTTCTGCTCTTGTCGAGTATATAACTAACTTGACAAGATAATTGCTGAAAATAAGATTGTGAGATGGACTTTTTGCTAACAGTATTACCAATATTTGGTAACATATAATGATTGAAAGAGGCTTCTGCTGATGGATCAGCACAAACCAAATGTTTTAGAGTTGGGATACCCACTTGTTGTGCTGTACTATTATGTAATCTCACACACAGCTGTATGTATATATTATTAGACTCTGCAAACATTATAATTCCAACACTGACAAAGCCTGCATAAAGCTGCCAGGTTCAGAATGGCTGAGGTTTGCCAAGCTGCATCTGAACATACAATAAGACTTTTTAAGTAACAACCTTTGGACAGATGAGACCAAGGTGGAGATGTTTGGTCAGAAAATAAAGCAGCACGTTTGATAAAAACCAAACAGCATATCATCACAAAAACCTCATATCACTTGTCAAGCATGGTGGTGGAGGGATGATGATTTGGGCTTGTTTCACAGCCACAGAATCTGGACACCTTGCAGTTATTGAGTAGACCATGAACTCCTCTGAAGACCAAAGTATTTTAGTATCAAATGCTACACTAGCAATTCTTAAATTTATAGTAAATATCTTATTTAATTTCTCTTGTTTTAAGATCTTTTTTGCCAAAGGGAGAAAGAAGCAAGACTGACACCCTGAGCAGAGGTCATCTGGGCAGGGTGGTTTTGAGGGATTTTTACTTTAATGAGTGTTTCACCTCTTGATTTACGACATTTCTCACCTGTCTGAAGCCTAGAAATCTTTTCTTATTTTCACAAAATCTTCATTCATTCATTAGCTGTTCCACTTAGTCCATTATGGGTCGCAGGTAAGCTGGAGCCTATCCCAGCATTAACAGATGAGAGGCAGGTTAACCTGGACAGGTCACCAGTCCATCGCAGGGCCAACACAGAAAGAGACAAACAACCATTCACACACACACTCACTCCTAGGGAGAATTTAGTGACCAATTAACCTAACATGCATGTCTTTGGACGGTGGGAGGAAGCCAGAGAACCCAGAGAGAACCCACGCATACACGGGGAGAAAATGCAAACTCCACACAAAAAGGCCACCACCCCCAGGTTCAAACCTCCCCCAGCGGAGGCTGAACCAGCGACCTTCTTGCTGTGAGGTTCAGAAAATCTTACTAAGTGTAATTATCTTACTGCACTGGCTGATAACTTCACTTTATTATAGTCTGAACATTCTCAAGTTAAAGTGTATTTTTCCTAATATGAAGTTAGCTCATTGTTGCATTGCAGAGTACTGCTGCACAGTGGTACAGGGCACATACTAAACTCATCAGCATATTCGCCTTTGCATACATTAAATGTCCCCATCATTTATCAGGTAATCAGTTACATAATGTGTTAGGTATTTAACCTCATCACACATTTTAAGGAACGATAAGGAGGTCAGAAAATGACAGTTTATGTCTGTTCAACATTTAAAACCAAACTGGCTGTCAGAGGTCAGGACAAACAGTTTTATCTTACGTAGTATTGTCCTCTCCGAGGCATGTGATGAATACTGACTAAAGCTACAGGCCGATAACTATCCCTGTTATTTATTAATCCAGCTTTACCTTTGACAGTAGATACTAGCATAACAGACTAAACATACTCAGGCAAATAACGGTGAACTAAAAACCCAACAAAACGACTGAGCCAAGGACAGAGTTGTCTACTTCTAATCCAAATGCTCAGCAGATTCCTTTCACAGGGATAATTGCATCATAAACTTCTCACTGTCACGTCTATTTTATAATCAGTCCTGAAGAATAGAAAGAAGGCACTTGTGCCACAGCTGAGCAATTCTCCTTTCAAACACTTACACCATCAGCATTTATTGACAAGGATGTTTGCTTTTGATTTCTCTCCCGAAATCATTTGGGCATCTGTTTTCTGTTTTCCTTGAAAGTGAATTTAACCTCATTGTATTTTTATTTCTCTTCATGAAATGTAGGACATATTTAAATTTAGCATTTTCACAACATGTCCAAACTTATTTTCAAGTAGTGGACCATGTTTAAATTCAGTTCAGTTCAATTCAGCTTTATTTGTGTAGCACCAATTCACAATAATCTCAAGGCACTTTACAAACACAATCAATTCAAGCCAATTAAAACAAATCCACATTAGTAAAAATTAGAGTAATTGTATTCATATAAGCCAAATAATGAAAAACAGCCTAGCTAAGAACACCAACAGTTTAAATCGACAAGATTCGATTCAATCCCCCATCCTGAGCTGCACGGGGCAGCAGGCGACGGTAGAAATGGAATAAACTTCCTTTGAACAGGAAGGAAAACCTCCGTTAGAACCCAGTTCATGGAGGGCGGCCATCTGCCCCGACTAGTTGGGGTGGAGAGGACGGGAAAGACCAACAGGCATCACAACTTTTAGCTAGGAAGACCTGCTGAGAGAGGAGAGGAGAAAAGCAAGTTAAAGATGGGATATATGTCATACGTGGAGAGTAAAGAGCAAATACATGAAAATAGTAGGAAGTGCTCAGTGCATCATGGGACGTCCCTCTGCAGTCTAAGCCTATGGCAGCATAACTAAAGAGAAACCACTCCCAACTATAAGATTTATCAAAAAGGAAGATTTTGAGCCTAATCTTAAAGATAGAGCGGCGTCTGCCTCCCGAACCCTAACTGGAAGCTGGTTCTACAGAGAGGCACAGCTGAAGCCTCTGCCTCAACATACACAGGAACCTGCCTCAAATATGAAGAGACTCCACTATTTTTACATACTACAAGCACAAATCTGTCAATATGACATAAGCTCTGTCAACATTGTTGATGAACTGTCAGACTGAGCACAGTATACTAGAAGATGTCAGGTTTGACCAATCTTCCTGCATAAAAAAACAAGATAAAGATATGTGATAATCAGTCCTCAGACTCAAAGATGCCATGTGCATCAGCTGTGCAGATGCAGTGAACTAAACCAAGACATTGTGTGCCACACCTAAAAGGGAGGCTTGGTATAGACACATCAATTAACACTCACTGGCCACTTTATAACTAATCAGCCAATCACATGGTAGCAGTTTAACACATTTAGTCATGTAGACTTTGTCAAAATGACTTGCTGAAGCTTAAACTGAGCATAATAAAATATCCAGTGAGCAGCAGTTGTCTGGACCAGATTGTCTTGTTGATGTCAGAGGTCAGAGGAGAATGGACAGACTGGTTGGAGACGATAGAAAGACAACAGGAAGTCCAATAAGCTCTGGTTCCAACCAAGGTCTGCAGAACAGCATCTCTAAACACACAACACGTCCAACCTTGAAGCAGATGGACTACAGCAGCAGAAGACCACACCGGGTGTCTCCTGTCAGCTAAGAACAGGAAACTGAGGCTACAATTCACACACACTCATTAACACTGGACAACACCCCGATAGCAGACACATTTGGGCCTAACGTGGGCTACTTTTAGCACTTATGGCTCAGTTTCAGCACTGGCAAATGTTGTGTGGGCCAGAAGTTGTTCAAAAATAGGGAGATGGCCTGGACATAAATTAAAGCAGATTCCTTGTGGGCCACATCTGGTAGTCATGTGGCTGAGTTTTGGCTGCCGCACTCTCATGGAGTCGGTGCCGTGAGTGAAGGTCAAATATGGGCCAAACCAAACTTTAGAAGAGGGCCATATTTGGGCCAAATATTTTTCTATCTGATTAAACGATGGTAAAACGTTGCCTGTTCTGATGAGCCTCCATTTCAACTCTACATCCAGATGGTAGGATCAGAATTTGGTGGAAACATCATAAAAACATGGATCCATCCTGCCTTGGATTAACGGTTCAGACTGCTGGTGGTGTAATGCTGTGGGGGGATATTTTCTTGGCCCACTTTGGGTCAGTTAGTACCAATGTGGCCTGGTTTAACCACCACAGCCTACGTGAGTATTGTTGCTGACCATGTCCATCCCTTTATGACCACAGTGGAGCATCTTCTGATACTACTTCCAGCAGGATAATGCACCATGTCACAAAGCTCAGATCATCTCCACCTGCTTTCTAGAACATGACAATGAGTTCACTGGACTCCAACGGCCTCCACAGCCACCAGATCTCAGTCCAGTAGAGCAGCTTTGGGATGTGGTGGAACGGGAGATTCTCATCATGGATGCAGCCGACAAACCTGCAGCAACTGTGTGATGCTGTCATGTTAATATGGAGGAAACCTCTGAGGAAGGTTTCCACCACCTTGTTCAATCTACAACACCAAGAATTAAGGCAGTTCTGGAGGATAAAGGGGTCCAACCAAGTACTAGCAAGGTGGAGCTGATACAGTGGACAGTGGGTGTATGTCATGTTGTTCATCATCTGAGGTTGTCTTTACATAGTTCTAAAACATGTTATGTATGTTAGGTAAATGTATGTTCCTGTTTTTAGAAGTTGCCATCAAGTTCATTTTGCTGGGGTGTAGCAGTGGTCAGTGAAGCATCTAGTTCTGTTTGCTGTTTGATTCCCACTGAAACCTGTTGTACTTTGCATGTTTCTGCTGAAAGTTTCTTAAAGCCCTCCATTTTTGCTTTGCTGCCGGTTTACAACTGAAACTACCTCAGATATTTTAGCTGCATTTCTTGTCTTTGTCTTTACTCTGACAGCAGGTGTCCAATCTCTGGTTCTTACGAGAAAGTAGATTATATTCATGTTTATCTACAGGGAGCACATCATAATAAATTAGATAAAATGCAACAAAATGTACAGAGTCTTGTCATGATCACTGTCTTTTAGATATGATACAGAAACATCACAGTCAACAGCTTCAGATTATGACAAAACCATCTGATGGACTAACTTCATTACACATGGACACTGTGAGGAGGTCCTGGGCTCTTTGAGGATAATGAACCCAGATCAAAAGACACCCTGGAAAACAGCCAAGTCAACCAAAAGGCTCCATCCTTAATTATTCTGTATAGGGACCCTCTTTATCATCCTATATCTTGCACAAAAGTAGGCTATATATATGTATATATATATATATATATATATATATATATATATATATATATATATATATATATATAATATTTACGAATGTAAAAGTGTTCACATCTCTGTTCAAATTCCAGGTTTTAAAAAATGAGACCACAATAAATTATTTAAGACTTCTCCACCTTTAATGTGACTTAAAATCTAATTTCAATTAAACAAATTTGCATAAGTGTAGACCACCTTAAACTAATGCTTTGTTGAAGCACATTTTGATTGAATCGCAGCATTCAATCTTCTTGGGTAGGAGTCCATCACCACAGCCTCCTATAGCATAAGCAATGGTTCACACAGAGCTTCCAAGCCATCAAAGGAATGTTATAGTTGACGGTATCAGTTGGTAGAATGGTCCAAAATCATTTCTACAGCATTGGATAAACCATAGAACACAGTGAAGACAGACAGCAGGAAGTACAGAAAAGATGGGACAAGGTATATTACAAAGAACTGGATGTTTACCCAAAAGAGCTGAAAAGACCAGTCAGGGAGGTTGCCGGGAGACCTACAGCAACACTGAAGGAGATGCAGTAAGTTGTGGTTGTGTTTCTACATGTGACAACAATCTTGCTCTCCACGTGTCTGGACTATGGGTTAGGGTTCAATCTGGAAGCCTTTTCTGACAAAAGGAAAACATTGGAGCACCACTACAATCTGGAAATCTCCCAAAAATCATGTGAGAAGATGTGTTGTGGTCTGATTAGACCAAGGTTGAACTTTTTGGCCATGACTCCAGAAGAAAAAACATTTGCATCACCAAATAAACATCAAACCCACAGTGAAGCATGGTGGTGGCAGTATCATGCTCTGGGTCTGAGTTATCACTTATAGTGGAAACAACATACCAGAGTGGAACAGTTACTAAACCTTCACAGAAATGTTGCTTCAGGAGCAAAAAGACCAGAGGAAAATACAAGGAAAATAACTGGTTTGTGTTGTAGCGGAATGCTCCTGTGGGTGCGGTGTTTAGGTCATCTAGCATAGCGGCCAATGCAGCCAGACCAGGTTCAATCCCTGACCCACTTTCTCATCTGTCTGCTGCACAATAAAGAACACAAGAGCCCACACAATGTTAAAAACATCAAAAATAAATAAATAAACACCAGTTTATGGAGCACACACACTATACAAATACCATCTCACGCATGTTTTACAATTTCCCTTTGGAGATTGTATTTTAAAAAATTTCATTATTAATGAGATCATGACTAATTCATTAATTGATTTTTAAAGACTTGACTAGTTGACTTCAAAAATCACCTAAATGTCCATCCCTAATATATATATGTATATATATATATTTATATATATTATACTATATTATATATATAATTTTTGTTTGCTTCCATTTATTTTATTAACTTATTTTTATTAATTCACATATTTATGTTATTTTTTTTAAATATTACAGAATTACATAATCACTCATTTATGTGTATTGCTCAATAAAAATAGCAATTACATGTGCAAGAAGTTTAAATTCACACCGATTTTCACATCTATGTACAGTATGTCTATGTACTGACTTACCTCATAATATAAACTGAAGTCAGATTTCTTAAGTATGAAAGATATAAAAGAAATAACAACTTATCCCCCTGCCTTGTAAATTTTTTATTTTTAAACATTAAAAAATGCAACCTTACGTGAATGAGGAATTACAGTTATGTTCATTTAAAATATTGTAGTTTCTATCTTTTTTTTTTCATTTACCAAATTCAACTTGCAGGCCAGATGGACAGTCTGATGGGCCAGTTGTGGCCCCCGGACCGTAGGTTTAACATCTCTGTTACAATATATATGAGAAAACATTTACAACAATCTGAACATTTACAACATGTCTCTGTATTGAAACCCTCCTTGTGTCTACATTTGTGACTGAGTAAATAAGTCACACACAGGCGCCCATACAAACACGGAATTCATGAAAATGCAGTACCTTTGATGTTTACTTGGCTTAGCCGAGTAGAAACCAGTGGGGGGCGCTCGGTTATAAGAATTAGACCCTTCGGCTTTCTACTTATTTCAATCATTGTCATCGAATTGCTTGGGTTTTATATTTGGGTTTGGGTCCGAACTGTTCAGCTAACTCTTAAAGATTTATGAGACTGAACTGGTAATAAAATTCAAACTGGGCGGATGGTTTCGTGAAGCGTGAGCGCACAATGTGCAACAGTTTACAGCAATGTGTTTTAAGTGGTTTTGGTTAAATAAATTCTGTACGTATTTGATATAATCTTCACGTAAAGGAACACTGTCCTACACTTTAGATTTGATTAAATGCCACTAAGCTAATCCGGCAAAAGCAGACTTTTTAATATCGTCTAGGCGATTTTAAAACACCAAACTTCGACGGCAGGCGATTTAAAAACTTTCCTCCTGGCTTTTTTAACGACACGTTCCTCGTGGAAACGTGTCTTTTCGTCCCCGTGAAAGCTATTTAAAGTAGAAGAAGGTAAATCTTGGCAGCTCCAAACCGTAGCCCCACGTCTGAACCAATAGCAGGACGAACGAGACCGTTTGAGCCAATGACAAAGTAGTTTGTGCGCGCACTCGTTCGGGCGACGACGACCATGGACTGGAGTAGTGACCTACTCGGTGGTACAAACTTTTAGTGTTTTTCTGTCCTTTCGGGCAAAACGGTAAGTTTACTACAACTTTATGTGGCACGTTTACGTATATTTTTGTTTTGATAATATTGCTTTTGGGGACGAAAGTTAATTTAAGGGTTCAAAATTCGGTTCTGATCGGAGCTCCGCGCCTCAAAACGAAAATAAACTTAGCCTCGGATATTTATATATGTGCCCATTGAATGGCGTCACTTTAATTTCATTCGCTTTAAAAAGTAGGTTAGGGGGGTATTCACTTCGTATTGACGGATATGTGAGCTACATGAAACATGAAAGACAATGAAAAAAGTCGGTATGCCTTCGTCTTTTTATGATTCAGGCCGTTTTCTTTGTAAAGTTTCAGACTTTCTCAGTCCGTCGAATAATTGCTGGTTTATGTAAATAATTGCTAATGGTCTCACGTGTGCCAACAAACAGGCTACTGTTTGCATGCAGAAAAAAAATAAAAAAAAATAAGAGGTTTTGTTTCAGGCACTTTTTTCCTTATTATTTGAATTCATGCATTATCTTTCCGTGTCTTCAGGAGGCAGCAGCTCTGAAGAGGAATGGGGGAAATAGAGGGTTCCTATAGGGTCCTGCAGACCCCTGGAACAAGACTGGGAGCCCAGTTCAGTGCTGGTATTAGCACCCTGGAGCCGGGCCAGAGTCTCAGTGGTAACGCGGTCAGCGGGAGTAAAAGCCATGGGCGAGGCCTTCAGATCCGTGTGCAGGGACTGGATGACTCCCAGGAGTTCTTTGACATCGATGTAAGTTTGAACTGTTGCGCAGCGTCATTGTTTCCTTCACCCTCCTGGCTTTACTGTGGATGAGGCTGCTGTTTGGTACACAGCAGGGGACATGTCATCTTCCAGTCCTCGGTTACCCTGCTTGCGTGTGGCTTCGTTGGTGACAGCTGCCTCATGGCTTTGGTGCTGCAATCCTTTCCTCCTTAAGGCTTCTTATTAGGGCACCTTAGTCTAATTCAGCAGGGCAATTTAAAGTTTCTTGGCTGTGATTTCTGCCCCAGATCTAAATGATCTGAGCGTGTTTCTTTTCCTGGCCCATTATGACAATTGAAATGTTGCTAATTTTTCTTTTTAGTCAATTGTTTTTCCCTCTTTTTAAAATGTTTATTTTTTTCTTTCTTAAAAATGTGTCCTGTATGTTTATTTTTCATTTTTTAAAAATTATTTGTCTAAGTTTTTTCATTTGTCTTGTATGTTTTTTCCGTTTTCCTCCCTAAATGATACTTCTTTTTTTAAGTTTTTCTAAAGCATTATTTCCTTCTTTTTGTCTTTTTTTAATTAATATCTTCAATCCACTAAATCTTAGAGCTAAATTGGAAAATAAAATGGCACGCTCTCACACTTTCTTTAAAATAATAAATAAAACTAAATTGAAAATACTTTATTTATCCCATAGAGAGATTGTTAAAATAATAAACTTTTCTCTTTTCATAGTGATAGCTTTATCAGATAGATCGCTCCCTGTTTAATATCTGTGGGTTTAAAAAACTTTAATGTCCACGCTGTTGCACAGTTTTCCAGTTTTCACTTGCCAAGTTGCAGCAGGACTCTCTCAGCAGGCAAATAGGAAGCAATAAGGAAGCAGCTATATCAGAGCGTGTTTCCTGCCGTTTCCTGTGGAGAGAATATCCAAGTGCAGCCAGTTCAGTGATTTAAACACCCAATTCAATGGCTGACTGACGGAGAAGCACAGTACCGGTACTGGCAGCTGCTAATTGTGTTAGAATAAATAGGCAGTTTATTTATACTGCGCTATATCTGTCCTAAATCCTTGTGCAGCCACAACAATAACTGCTCTGGCAGATGCCGTTTGGGAGCACTGCTGAGACAGACATTTCATAATCTTATGCACCATATGTTGTTTCAGAGTCTTAAGCTAATAGACTGCAGCAGATACAAGTTTGATATTGCATGGATATGAGTTCCTGTAGTTGCTAAGTTCACACCGAAAAAAAAAAATTTTATGGTGTGGTTGTGTCCTTTAAGTTTAAAGAAAATATTTCACCCTGAGTACTGAGGGACGGATGAACTTGGCCCTGCACATGGTGTTGATAGGAGATGGCAGACAGAAATACACAGCTGTAAATGGAAAGTGATGGCAGTCTTGTTGTCAAGCAGACTGCAGTCGGCCGAGAGCAAGATGGCCCTCTGAGAGGCTCTGTTGTTCATCAACAGTACTTTGTATTTTATATTCATTCATTCTGAGGAGTCGTGGGCTGGTAGGAGAATAGTATTTATCTCTATGTTCAGAACAGCTGCACAGTCAAATACATCAGCTTTCATTTTCATTCAGAGGAACTAACATAATGCTGCATTATCATTTGACCACAACAGATTTGAATGAAGCTGTGTAATCTTTCTCACATTGCAACTGTAGTTCGTTTTCCCTCTTATTGAGACTGGATGAAAATATGAATAGAAAAATGCAATGAGGAGTGTTTACAGTGGGATTGTTGTCTGAAAGTGACTTACTCCCTTCCTTGTGGGAGTTCTGTTACTCAGCAACCCAAAAATCTTAATTAACACTCATCTCAGTGTAAGGTGGATCAGTACACACTTTTTTGATCTTAATTTTTTTTCACAACTTCGGTTTGTATTACAGGGAAAAATGTATTTGTAAATGGTAAAAATATAGATGTGGAGGCAGTAGTTCTTATGGTCAGCTAAGTTAACCCTCAAAACCAGCTTCAGCTTCTTTAAAACTACACGTAGAAGGTGAATCCTTTTAATTCCAGTAAACACGCAGACATGTTTTCAGGACAGCCTCACTTGTCAAATGTATCAGTAGATATAACAGCATAAAGGCCAACCAAAACAACTGAACAGAATTTATTACTAACAGAACTTTGTAGAAAAAACACATAGATCAGCAGTGACCAAGCCTTTTTGTGCTTTTCAGACAGACATTGACCTTTCGGCCCACTTTTTGATGTTTGGCTGCTCCTGATTGGACATTACCATCAATCTAAGCTGTCTAAACCCCCTTTCCACCCAGGGGTGTGGCTCGAGACGGTTTAGTTTGGTGAACTCTGAGGTTCCACAGCCAACCGTACCCTTACCTGTTGGGCAGCATATTAGCCAGATAGCAACAGCAGCGTCAGCTTCGGGATACTGTGATGTCATTGCGGCGCTACGCCTTTCTTGAATTGAAGAACGCAACCCAGAAACAAAGGAGGAAAATGGTGGGCATTTAGCAGTTTGTGTTTTGTTTTTTTTCTTGGGATGTGACTTTAAACAACAAAAAAATCCACTGTGTATTTAAACGTGAAAATGTTCCCACTTTTGCCGAGTCACACAGGAAGTGACAACTCTTTAGACCAAGGGTGCCCAAGTTCGGTCCTCGAGATCTACCATCCTGCAACTTTATCTTTAGATGCAGCCCTTCTCCAACGCACTTGAATCAGATGTCATCTGCATGTCATTCAGCTCTGCAGAGGCCTGGTAACGAGCCATTTGATTCAGGTGTGTTGGAGAAGGGTTGCACCTAAAAGTTGCAGGATGGTAGATCTTGAGGACCGGACTTGGGCACCCCTGCTTTAGACAAATCAGTGGACTGCAGTGTGTCAGGCTCCATCCTTTATGCTCAGATTAGTAAGATTATGTCCCCAATTTAAGGGTCCAAAAACAAGGTAGACCTGGATTGGATATTTTGGCACATTTCCCAAATTTAGACTTTGGAAAACATAAAAATGCACACTGACCCAGATTTGTTTGTGGAAATGATGCTTAATCAGACAAAAGTTTGACAGGAAGTGTCTTAATAGGGTCTCTTAGCAACATTGTAGTGATAACTGTCTTTTTATTTATTTTTTTAAAGGCAATGTAATAAGTAATCATGTTATCATGGATCTCTCATTGTAGATTTACCATAGAGCCTCTGAATAAACACTGCTTGTTGCGGCTAGATTGTAAACCTCCTGGACAGGACATAAATACCTGGAAAGTTTCCGTAGATCACCTTGAGTGTAAGCTATTCATCACAATTTACTGTTGATGATGAAGGTGATTCTGTAGTGGAGTTTTAAGGGTTAAACATCAGATCTTACCTGACATGGCTCATCATCAGCAGACATTTGCTTGCATGGCTCCTATCCACAGACTCCTCCCACAGCCAGCACAGGAGAAAGCTCGGCCTTGTGGTTTCTGGACAGGGAGGAAGGTCCATCGGTGCAGGGAAACACAGGGTTCTTTTATCCAGCACAGCCAGCCCCTTCGCTGGCCTTAACTTCCAGTTCAGAGCTGGCAGAATAGGCTGAGGGTGGGATGCGAAACCTAGCTGTGCAGCAGCAGTGGGAGGGGGGCCATGCAGCCTTTGCTTTAGTGTTAGCAAACAAGCACATAAATGGCAAGGTTGACAACAAAGTGGGGGGGTAGACAAGAGGAGCAGTTTCTGGTGTTAAAAGAGCAGTTCAGAGGGGGCAGTCCTGGCCAGTACAAAGTTTGAGCTGGGGTGGTGGGGGATGGGACGCACTCTGTGTAGCCTTGTTAAAAGTTTGGCCGAGGAATTTCACCCCCTGTCCTGTTGGAGGAATCACTCTTAGATTCTTTTGTCTGAGACAGAGTAAAGGACTTGTGTAAATCAGTGTATATTTAAAGTCTGCTGTGGCTACTGGCTAAAGGGGACCCACCTTTTTAACGGTTTTTCTTTGCTTTGGAGGCCAAACTAAAGCTGGAAAGCATCTGGTTTACACTGCTGACCTGAGCAGAAGGCACTCTGTAAAACACCTGATCCCAATTACAAGGAAATGGTGTTTGTCTGCCAACAAACGCTGCTACCAACTGTCCACAGGCGTGTTCTTTGGTCAGGAAAAGAAACCAATGATTCAGTTAAATAAAGTCACCCTTAAGTTGAAAAAAATATCAAAGATCTTTGAAATGTCCTTTCAGATACTTGCTAAAGTGGCCTTTTATAATGTATATCTACAAGGCAAGGCCTGTATAAAGTAGATCCCGTTGTGACAAATACAAGCCCCAACACACCCCTGCTGTCAGGAGGTTCTGCTACTATTCTCTTGTAGTTTCCAACCATGCTTAACCAGTCTTACAAGTCACACCCACACTTTGGATTTTAGCTGAGTTCACTGACATCTGGTTCACACCGGTGATTTTTATTTATTAATTTATACCTCTGTTCATTCTCGGGGCAAAAGGAAGCCAGTCCTCCTGCACAGCTTGCATCTTATCAAACTCTTGTATTATTCCCTCCCAAACATTCACACCACCACCCGGGGGAAGATTTATCTCCCAGAGAAACATCTGTTTGTCATAATCCCTGCTGCTTTTGAGGCTTGATTGGACGACCTACTGACCTTCGCTGGTGCTCGGAGATGAGACTGTGGTCTGAACCACAAGTTGGGTGTGAACAAACAAAACATGATCTCACTGTCTTATCACTGACGGACCTCAACTTAAAATAACTCGCTGATTTTAATGACATATCTGTGGCTGCAGAACAGATTAACACAGCTTTTGGTAAAATAAGATTTAAAGAATATTACAGAAAAATACACAAAACTTGATCTGTTCTTCTACTCATGAGTAACTAATTGAGAAATTAATTTATTTCATAAAAGTGTTATGTTTATCCAACATCATTATATTGTCCATGACGTCAGTTATACTTTTCATTATAATCTTAATTGTTCCAGTTTAACATTTTATTAACTACAAAATCAATCACAATCAGATGGAGATAGTAGTGTTAGAGCCCTTTTAAATGGCCATAAAGTTCGGATATCTGGGAGTAATCAGATTATTGTAATCAGGTCTGACACGTCTACATGCACTTCTGAAATGTGAAAGTCAAAAAACCCTTGTCCACATTTCCTAGTCCATTATCAGATTTATATCAGAGTACGTACGTAGCGCTCTTAAAACCTCTGATCTCTGTTGAATGAGGTGGCGCCCATGGTCTTAACATTAGCTGCTAATGTGGGAGCTAATAAGCTGCAAATAAACAAAATCTGAACATTGTCGTTAGTGTACGCTTCAGCTTCCCACTGATGCACACCATTGTGGTTTTCTTTTGTGTTTCACCTGCATTGTGACGCTGTTGCTTTAGTCTTTTTTAACGGAATACGTAAAACAAGAAAAAAAAAAAAGGGTTTTCTGCTCATCCACAGTTTAAAGCAAGTCCACAAAAGCTAATATCTGCTATCAATAATGTTAAATTGAACTAGAAGCACTCTAAACACAGACCTCTGCCAAGCCATTGTATGTATTTATTTATTTATTTTTGGGCCAATGATTGTGAACATTATTTTTGAGTTAGAAACTCTAATGCCAAAATTATCTCTCTTTCAATAATATGAACCCTTTAAAAAAATTCCTGGGTCCAGGTGGTGGTCTGGATCACCCCCAAAATCTAATCATCTGTTCCTTGTTCCATTTCTGGGATTTCCTGAAAATTCAATAAAAATCCATCTATAACTTTCTGAGTAATGTTGCTAACAGACAAACCAACGTCACTAAATAAATGGCCTTGGCGGCGGTAACAAAATCACCCGGTGGAAAATCTAATTTTGACCAATACAATATGGACGCTTCATAATTACGTCAGTTCTGACATTATGACATAGGGCTGCTCCATTATGGCAAAAATAAGAATCTCGATTATTTGATTGGAATTGAGATATCGATTATTTAACACAGTTATTACTGTATCGAGAGAGAGAGCGAGAGACAGTCAGTGTGACATTTGAAGCATTGTCTGTGGTAATACAGACCAGTTCCTTCCACCCTGGTCCCAGTAGCTATTGTTTGTCTCGGACCAGCAGCTATGTTATGCCCGGTGTGATCTGTCTGGAGATTAACGCAGACAGTCTGTGTCTGGAGACATTTTGTTGAAATCCGCGTCAGTAAAATGTAGCGTGACATTTACATATGGCTCTTTCACAACACCCTCACGACGCTCATCATCCAGGGCAGAGAGACACTTGACTAAAATGATGACGATATGGCAAGTCATGCCGTTTGTATCTGGTCTATGGCGGAAAAAAAAGTTATGTTTGTTTATAATGTTTATCTCTGTGTCTCAGAGAGCTAGTGGATTATTTAGTCGCGACTCTTCAGTCTAACTTAAGAGGTGTTGGCAACTCGCGCTGAATAAAACCAAAGCAGTTGGGGCTGTGGGAGGAGTCTGCAGCAGAGTGCTGCAATCCCAGTCGATTTGCAACTGAAAACAGCACAAGGAGTAAAGTGAGAAGGAACAAAAACTTGGAAAATTTAAGTTTTTTTTTTTTTTTAAACTTATCCTGTCCAGCATCATAGCAGCAAAATGATAATCTGGTTGCTGTATCGTGCTGAACAAATTTGCTCTGCCAAGGAGAGGCTTATGGGTAAGGCTCCTCTTGATAATCTGATTAATTTATTTATTTACTTTGAATCACGGAATCTATGTAATCTTGCTGAACCTGACTGGAGGGAACAGAAAAAGATGGAAAACAACAAAAAGAAGCAGAAGGGAAAGAAGAAAGGAGATAAAAAACATCACAGACAGAAGGCAACGACCCTTCAATCCACACCATCACCAGACAACAAACTGTTATACCTGTACATGAACACACCAGAAAATTTCCTACAACTTTTACAGAAAAAAAACAGAGTTGCTAGTCATTAAGAGTTCTTAAATAATAACCAAAGCAAAAAGACATATCATGAAAGTAGCACAACAGCAACCAGATACTAACTCACAGGAAAAATAAAAAGAAGAATTATGTCTTAGTATATAAAACCGGAGCACCAACCCAAGCTACCCCACCACGAAGACAACTCCAGCCCCACCCGAAGGGCAGCAGAGGAGAGCCCCAGAAAGAGCCCCCCGCGGTCTTGGGGCACAGGTCCCAGTGGGCCAAGATTGGCAGCCGAGGGCAGCCCAAGCAAAGGGCCCAGGAGCCCAGAGGCAGACCCCCACCCCCCAAAGGCAGAGGGCCCGCACCATGCCAAAGAGGACCAGCCCCCCCCGACAACCACCCGGCGTAGGCCAGCACACACCCCGACGTTTAAGCCGCACACCCCAGGAACCAGGATGCCATCGACCCCCCCCCCAAGCCACCATCCACCTACATATAACCCCACACTCACACACACCCCTGTGCCGTACTCACAAGCACTACTTATCACACAGTCACGTCGCACATAACCCACCCACCATGCCCCATGGGGGACACCCCAGGTGGACCAGAGGACAGCGAGCCCCAAGCAGCCATGCAGAAATGCCAGCATCAATGCTGAAATATTTTCTACAGTCTTAGTGTGTCTAGCTGGTTAATTACGTAATTTCTGTGTGAGAGTCCAAAGTTGTACCTTGCTAGCTGTGTAGCTGTTGTCAGATTTCTTTGAAGAAGTCAACCTCCCTTCTTATGCTGTGGTAGATAAAGCTGATTGTAAACGTTTGGTCTCCTTGTCTCTACAGACTGCCGTTACTCATTAAAGTTAACGGCGACTGCAGTATAAAGGAGAGGCCTCAAACTTGGCAAGCTCATGACTGCACTGCTTAAACCTTAATCCAGCTACCCTTTATGTACTGTTGCTTGATGATAGAATCTTTTTTTTCTATCGTAGTTGAAAAAGACTGACTAGTTAATAAATTTGAGTTTTCCAATTTTATAGTAGACTACAACAGATTGAGATGCACACTGTTAGTCCACACATTACTTGGTAGAAATGGGTATTATTCCTGAAAGTGTTTTGTTCTAAAAACTGTGTTGACACCGACTAAATGCTTCTAAGTTTCTTACATTTGCTGTCTGAGTGGATCGAAAAGAGCGACTGATGTTACAGATCGTGTTTGGCTCGGACTCAAAGGCGAGCCAGACTTAAGTATTTTATCACACCAGGGTTTGTTCTCTGTTTGACATCAGCTGTAATCAGATACTGTGAATCTGTGGAAAAAGAAGCATTTTACAGCAGATTCCTACATTTATAGAAGTTGTCACGGTTTCACCTGCAATTTATAGATTTTTTTTTTCTTCAGAAAGCAGAACATATGATTGTATCAAAGTAATGAAAAGATTAAATAACAGTAAATCTCCTGGTGCACTTTGAGTTGCAATGCTTTACTTGAGCCAATGTAAAGCATTTCTCTTTTTATAAGGCTTTTAAAAATACTATTTTACATTACAACCAGATGTTTGAGGCTGTAATTTTCTCAAAAACTCAAGCTAGAATTTCAAACCTCAACTGTACTGTGTTCTTCATACATAGTAATTAGTCCTTCGTTTAGTGAAAACAAACCCCAGAGTGCTGAGAAGGTAAACTTCTGCAGATTTCCAGCCTGGGATTTTTGCTGCAGTCGGAGCCGAGCTGCCAAGCTTTACAGTAGGACGCTTTCTTTGCAGTTCACCCGCTCGTCATCCGTTTTGAGGAAACTATTTAAATCAACAGATGGAACATACACAGCCATAAAACAGACTAAAAGTTGCACTGCAGACCTTCTCTCTGCTCAGCTTGATTAAAGATTTGTTGATGATGGTTTCTCTCTCTGAATCAGCTATGTTCTTTTCCCACTTGAACAACAATCATTGTTGCTGTAGATGTATGAGAAAAGGCCTGGAAAATTCTCTGTCTTGACAAAGTTATGAAAAGAATGATTCAATCTATTGTTTTTCTTTTCTCCCCCCTCCCTTTTAGCCCAAAGCTCTTGCACAGGTCCTCCTCTCTGTGGTTTTCCACAGAGGCAACCTCATTGAGAGCGATTACTTTGGCCTCGAGTTTCAGAACATGCAGATGAACTGGGTATGTACCTTAGCAGCACGGTCTTTAATCTACTGTTTATAGCACGCTGAACCTGTGCAAACTGAACAGTGATGGGCATTGTAAAGGTCAAAGGTCGCAGCTTGTTGACAGCACATGACCACCGTCGAGGAACAGTGTCCACTCTAAAGTCTCTGTTACTCACTTAGTTGCTTCTGTTTAGCTTTGAGCTAGTATTGTTTTCACTGGACTTGAAAGCTGCATGATCTAGAAGTATTTTATACTTGTCTGGCACAGCTTCCTAAAGTCAACTGTCAGACTTTCCAATGTTTTCTTCTTCCAGAAACATAAGAGGAATGCAATACCACCTAGGAGCTTTTATAAACCAACACAAGAGCTATAAAACCCACCTTTCGTCTCCCTTAAAAAAAACACTTGTTTGTTTTTCTTTTATTTTTTTACACTTAAACTGCATGAGCACATTTGGCCCCAGTGAACATAGACCAGTGTAACATTTATTGAGATCTTCAATGTGATATTGTGATGGCATAAACATGCTAAACTGAGTGGAAGTATTATTTCTGGGTGGAAACGCCACCTGATATGAATTTGTTAGCATATCTAGGATATTGCACATTCCTCTGTCGATGGGGCCCAGATATAACGTGCTATTAGAGTAAAGCAGTGGAAAAGCTAGTTTGAGCAAAGTTGATGGCACAGTCTGCCATTGCGGCAGTGGCTCAGGCGGTAGAGCAGGTCGTCCAATGATCGGAAGGTCGGCGGTTCGATTCCCGCTCCCGCAGTCATTTGTCGTTGTGTCCTTGGGCAAGACACTTAACCCTCCTTGCCTCCAGTGTTGGCATCGCTGGTGTATGAATGTGTGGATGAATGTTCGGTGATGGTCGGAGAGGCCGTAGGCGCAGAATGGCAGCCACGTTTCCGTCAGCTTGCCCCAGGGCAGCTGTGGCTACACACGTAGCTTACCATCACCAGGTATGAGTGAGGAGTGGATGAATAATGGATTCACACAATGTAAAGCGCTTTGGGTGCCTTGAAAAGCGCTATATAAATCTAATCCATTATTATTATTATTATTATTGCTTTATAAATAAAAAAGAATTTTAAAAAGGACTAATTTGAAGATCTGTCTCTTTTCTTTAGGTTTGGCTGGAACCCACCAAACCCATTGCAAAACAAGTCAGACGTAAGTAAGCTGAAGTATCTGCTCAAATGGCACCTGGTGGAAATGTGAGCGTGCATTTATGAGCTGCTTTCATGTTTTTAGGACCGGCCAACACACTGTTTAGGCTGTCGGTGAAATTCTTTCCTCCCGACCCCGGTCAGCTGCAGGAGGAGTACACCAGGTCGGGGACTGTAATTTCCTACTGGATATTGCTTTCATGTCATGCTTCTGTTCAGGAGCTTTAAAAACTAAACCACTTTTATTTTTCTTGTAAGAAGCTCACTATTTCCAATTTTAAAGCATTTATTATAAAATTTGATTTATAGTACAGACCTGTGGGTTCTTGAGTGAAATGTAGTCAAGTTTGTGCTTTTGATGATTTATGTGGTTGAGTTTAACTAAATGCTGCCAGTTGTGTTTAAATAAATCTGATAAGTTTAGCCCTGATATAAGAAGTTTACACACCCCTATGAAAACCACAATAACTCATCTCAAAACCTTCACCACCTTTAATGTGACCTGTAACCTGATTACATGAATTGTTCAGGTTTTGGATTTTTCTAACATTTTCTCACAAAGCATCATGAAAAGTATTAGTTGGGAATAAAGTACATAAACATTTCCACAGCATTGGAGCTACCATGAAACACAGTGAAGACAGTCACCAAAAAGTAGTGAAAATATGGGACAACGGTCACATTGTAAAGACTTGGGATGAAAACTGGTCAGGGAGGTTGCCAAGACACCTACAGCAACACTGAAGGAGCTGCAAGAAGCTGTAGTTGTGTTCTACATGTGACAACAATCTTACTCTCCATGCGTCTGGGTCAGGCTCTATGTTAGGGTTAAAGGGGATAGCCTTTTCTAACAAAGGAAAGCGTCACAGCCCCACTACAATCTAGGGGAAAAAAAAGTCTCCCCAAAATCACGCGAGAAGAAAACACTTAACATCTCCAAAATAACATCATTCCCAAAGTGAAGCATGGTGGTGGCAGTATCATGCTTTGGGGTTGCTTTTCTTAAGCTGGAAATGGGGCTTTAGTGAAGTTAGAGGAAGTTCTGACCAGTTCCTATCACAACAATGACTCCAAACAGGCATTCAGATCAACAAAATAACACCTTCACCAGGAGAAAATATAAGTTCTGGAGCGGTCCAGCCAGAGACCAGAACATAAATCCAACAGAAGATCTGTGGGCTGGCCTGAAGAGGACCGTGATCATCACAATCTGACCGATATGGAGCACATTCCTGAGAAATGTTGTCAAAATATTAAATGCTGATAAGACACCCAAAAAGACTGAATGCTGAGATTAAATCAAAAGGTGCTTCAACAAAGTTTTACTTTAAGGGAGTCCATATTTATGCAACCAGAGTTTAATTCTTTGTATTTCCCCCTTGACAAATTTGTATGTTTTCAGTTGAATTTTACAGGTTAGAGGTCACATTGAAGGTGGGCAATAAGGGTTTGAAATAGTTTATTGTGACTTCTTTTTTAAGCATCACAAAAAATTGGAATTTTACCAGAAGTGTGAACTTTTGTATCCACTGTAAACAATGCTTGTTCACTTATATAAACATAAGCAGTAAACTTATATTTACTTTTTTTTCAGGTATTTGTTCTCCTTGCAGATGAAAAGAGATCTGATGGAGGGCAGGTTGATCTGCACAGAGAATACTGGAGCCCTGCTGGCTTCTCACCTTCTTCAGTGTATGTTTATATCGCTGTGTTTTACATGAACTGTAACTGATTCAGGTTTCCCTTGATGTAGATGATGCACGTTACATATGTTATATTTGTTTGAGGAGCTACTCTTAATTTAATGACTGTTAAGTGCTAACTTTAATCCAGTATATACCTTGATAAAAGATATGTGGATCATTTAACCTAAAATTGAAAGTAATGGCAAGTCTAATGGCCATAAGACATTTAGTTTTGCTTTTGCAAACAGATGATGTTTTCCTCTGTTTATTTAAACCCCAGCGGAGATCGGTGACTATGATGATGCAGCTGACAGAGACTTCCTGAGGATAAACAAGCTGTTGCCTTACCAAGACAAAGTGCAAGAGAGAATCATGGAGTTCCACCGCAGACATCTGTAAGTCGCTCTCCTTCTGGTCTGTGTGAGGTTTTCTTTACAAATCTTCATCGTCTGATTGTAGCTGCACCTTTTTGTCTGTCCCTCTCAGAATATCTTAGTCTGAACAGCTTCTGTAATCCTCACGAAAAATGTCAAGGCTAATTCTGTTAAATCAGACATACTGATGCATTATATTCCATCATTGCCAGCGGTAATGGTAGAATATAGTACATCAGTGGTAATTTACCACATAATAGACCAGTCAGGTCTCAGCCACCAGCCTCTGTATTTCTCTTGTGTGCAGCTTACAGGAGTTGATGCCATTCATTACTGTTTTCACATGATCATGTTAACTCTGTTTACTGTGACGGTGACATATTCCTGAGTGTGACCTCACTTAATGCAGTGCCCGTAACCCCTCATCAAGTTATAAATTCTGGAAAAGTCATGCATTTGTGATATTTTTTTTTTGAACTTCAGCATTGCCAGTAGTCGTGTGTTTGTTCTTGATGCTTTGTGGCTTTTTAGAATGAGTTTAATTCACTCATTTCTAGAGAATAAGCCTGGAACTGCAATCTAAAGCAGCTCCAGTTCAACTCGAGGACTTAGGTTAATGGGTCTTTGTGCAGAACATGACAGGCTTTTGGATCTATCTGATTTGAATCAGCAGGGAAGCATCTAAAACCTGGAGGACCAGAGTGGAAGAGCCATGATGTAAAGCAGCAGCATTTCCCTCGATCTACAGGCTGCGTTGGACTGCTGATTCTGATAATCACAAGATACTTAAGCTTATTTATCACGTTTGTCTGGACCTTGGACATCACTGGGCCTCAATTCAGTTCAGTTCAGCTTTATTTGTATAGCGCCAGTTCACAACAAAGTCCTCTCAAGGTACTTTACAGACAATCAATTCATTGTGATCCAATTAAAAAAAAAAAAAAACATTATTTCAAATCAGAATTACTTTGTTCATACAAGCAAATTAGTTAGAAAATGGGCTTGCTAAGGAAAACCAATGGATTGCATCAAATCTTCCTTAATTCGATCTTCTATCCTAAACACGTTTTCATTTAAGTGTCTTCAAGACATCAGGCTTCTTGGATAAATATAGCTGAGTATCATCTGTGTAGCAATGAAAATGTATGCCATGCTGTCTCATAATATCACCTACAAGAAGCACGAACAACGTGAAAAGTATCAGTCCATGTACAGAACCCTGAGAAACTCCATGACTCTGGTGTGTGAGGACTGTGATGACTTAAACCAGCCTGATCCAGTTCGTGTGCCTCATGCAGCAGGACTGGGAACTAGCCTTAGTAAAGCCTTAGTGAGTGAGTCTCAGATCAAACAGTTGTCATTAATGGGATCAACCTCAACACCTGCAGACAGTAATTATTTTTATTATCATTTATTATCATTATTTTCTGTCATTTTGTCTTCTGTTGATGTCAGAAACTCTGAGTCAGAAAACATCTTTAACTTAAATTAAGACATGCTTACTCTTGTTACCCTGATCACAGCTCAGAGTAGGGGTGTAACAACACACTGATCTACATCAACTCACTGACCAACGAGCTAATGGTATTAATTCAAAGGTTGGGTGTGTAACTATGATAAAGTTACTGTATGATGATATGATGTGAACATTTTAAAGCCCAGTATCTGCAATATGGTACAGTCTATTTTTCTCCAAGGAACAAATTGTTATTCATTTAAATGGCTGATTGAGCTCAGGAGTAAAACAAGATCGCATGTTTCATTAGTTGCTATTGACATGAATGGCAGTGACGGTGTGTGTGTCATATCGTCTCATATTGATCAGTAGATCCTGAATCCAGTCTAATTAGCAGAATTTATGATACTGACCTGATGTATTCATTTACTGATCAGATTTGTTATATGTCGGTGGTGTTTGCACCCGGGTGTTGTGTTGTCAGTGATGCTAAAAAAATAAAACTGCTTATTAATTAATTTAAAACCTGCTGAGTCATCAGACTAGAAGCTACTGGGTATTTTAAGGTTTGCAGTGAGCTGGAGAGAGATGGCTACATTTAGATGAGCTAAACCACTCGGGTGTGTAATGTTTGGCATCTAACATCAGGGTTGAGTATAATCTTGTTGCTCATTTTGTTGCTCTTACTTAGTAAGATTGTTGTCTTGGATTTTTATGGAAAAATGACGAGAATGTAAATTCAGACCAGCTTGCCTAATTGCAGGGATTCATATTTGAAAGTTACCATTAATTACATGTCCAGTGTTCAGCCTCATGGCAGCACAAAATCACAGTGTTGAGAATTTATAAGCGGTGGCACGTCCTGCCTGTTTTATGTGGTTTTGAGGTCACTGAGATGAGCTCACTTTTACTGAGACAACCATGTGCTCTTCCTAAAGAACTACATGGAAGCTTTCTCCTCACTCCCCCCACCTCACTGCTTTTTTCCCACCTTCATCCTCTTTGAAAGCACAGTGCTATCTGATGGCCAATAGGGGCTCTTTTCAAACCAGTGCATTTGGAAACTCTAAAGACTTGTGCTAATCTCTTTCCTCTGTTGGCCGTGTGGAAGCACAAGCAGAGAGTTCCCTGGCCTAATCCTTCACTCTGGTCAGTCTATTAGCCATACGGCCAGTGGGGCAGGGGAGGGCTGTAAGGAGATTTTACTGCTTAAAGGATGAACAAATTTAGAATGGAGTGATGATTGGATGGATATTTCTTCCTAACATGCTGTTTGGTTGTAATCGCATGGTATTAGATAATGCTTTGGATTTAAGGTCTCACCCCCGAGTGTACAAATCACGATGCCATCCTGCTTCATTAAATTTTTATATGTGAAATCTATAGAAGATTTACAGTTCCCAGTAACAGTCACCGTCTAAATGTCAAGGAAAACCATCCAACCAAGTCCTAGGTGGTGTAAATGCACAGTTTAACCCCTTGTTTGATACAACGGGTTAAAAAAATAACATTATAAACCTACATTGACATGTCGGGACAGAGGTGAAGTGAAAGTTGAACTTGAGATTTTATGAGTTAGTTTAAACATTTTGAGCTCAGTTTCATTTTTTTGTTTGTTTTTAGTAGTTTTAGCAGCAGAAACCTTCGAATGCTCCTTTTTAATATTTGATCATAAATCTGTACATTTGTGATTGTACAGTCACTGCCAGAGCTTGGTTCAGTTAAATGGTTTTAATTGTTTTGTATAATTTGTGGAAAGCTTAGTTTTTTAAAAGTGACCCAGTAATTGACCCCCTACCTGTCACATTATTGCATGAAGAGGACATGTTGCATCCCACTGAGTGTTAATGTGTTTATATCTTTACTCCAGTAGTCAGACTCCTGCTGAATCAGACTTCCAAATCCTGGAGATCGCCCGTAAACTGGAAATGTACGGCGTCCGCTTCCATCCAGCAGCTGACCGGGAGGGTACCAAGATCAACCTGGCTGTCGCTCACATGGGGCTTCAGGTTTTTCAGGTGATGGCTGTTTTAATACCAGGTGTCCTCTGAGTGAACCAGCCAGCCCTAATGGTGTTACCAACCATCAAGTGTCTTTTTTTTACTTTATTTCTCTCTCAGGGCAACACAAAGATTAATACATTCAACTGGTCCAAGATTCGCAAATTGAGCTTCAAGAGAAAGCGTTTCCTGATCAAACTCCACCCAGAGGTCCATGTAAGTTTTCATGTAAAGATGCATAAAAAATCTCAGCTGTTGCATCCACTGTGAAGATGACCAGATTACTGTGTACTTTTTCCTTTAGGGCCCTCATCAAGATACCCTTGAATTTATGATGGCCAGTCGAGACCAGTGTAAAATCTTTTGGAAGGTCTGTGTGGAATATCACTCATTTTTCCGTTTGTTTGATCAACCGCAACCCAAATCCAAAGCAATCCTCTTCACCAGAGGTTCTTCCTTCAGATACAGGTATTACCTTAACACCAGCAGTTAGTTATTTTCTTTTTTTAAGGACATGAAGGCTTTCTTAATATAACAGGTCAAATATATTCATGTCATTAATTAAAAAATCTGTCTGTCAGTGGAAGAACTCAGAAGCAACTTGTGGAATATGTCAGGGAAAATGGAGCAAAGAGGACACCCTATCAGAGGTGAGAGTTTGAAAATACACTCAGCATCTACTGTACCAGGTTCACCTGCTAGTATTAGGTCGGAACCCGTTTTTCCCTCCAGAACTGCCTTAAATCTTGCAAGTAATTGTCCAGTGATGGTGAGTGTGTGTGTGAATTGTAGCCTCAGTTTCCTGTTCTTAGCTGACAGGAGACACCCGGTGTGGTCTTCTGCTGCTGTAGCTCATCTGCTTCAAGGTTGGACGTGTTGTGTGTTCAGAGATGCTGTTCTGCAGACCTTGGTTGGAACCAGTGCTTACTGGACTTCCTGTTGTCTTTCTATCATCTCCAGCCAGTCTGCCCATCTCCTCTGACATTAGCCAGACATTCTGGTCCAGACAACTGCTGCTCTCTGGATATTTTCTCTTCTTCAGACCATTCTCTGTAAACTCTAGAGATGGTTGTGTGTGGAAATCCCTGTAAATACTCAGACCAACAAACATGCCATGTTCAAAGTCACATGAATCTCCTTTCTTCCTCCTTCTGATGCTCAGTTTGAACTCCAGCAAGTCGTCTTCACCATGTTTACATGATTACATTCTGCCATGTGATTGGCTGATTAGATATTTGTTACCCAGGAGTCAAACAGGTGGACCTGATAAAGTGGATGCTGAGTTCTTAATTTTCATTTAAGAATCCACAAGAAAAGAATTTCATATGAATCCTTGACATGACAGACTTCTCTTTTCTGTTTTTGGTTCAGGAGGAACAGTAAAATAAGAATGTCTGCTCGCTCCTTTACGTCAGATGTGCCAAAACCGGTAAGCAGAGACAACACGTGAAGCAAAAACTTCCATTAATTTGACTGACTGATAAGCTAACAACATCTTCCTGTTGGATCCCTTTTTTCTTCTTTCATTCTGTATTGTCCTGTATTTTTTTTCTTCCAGAGTTTGTCATTCAATGACAGTTTTAGGGCTCCAGTCTCTCCTTCCTCCTCTGTGTCCTTCCACCCAGTTCACATGTCCAGCATTCTTCCGCGAACAGAGCTGCAACCTCAGCCCCAACCTTTGTCCACAATGAGCCTGTCTCCAGCTCCTCCCCAACAGCAGCAGCAGCTTCAGTCCCTTCTGCAAGCTACTAGACCCCCCAGCCCTCCGAAGGAAGATCCTGTCAAGGCTGCTCCCCCATCAATCTTCTCTTTTCAAGGTGCCCCTAGCAATCAGGCAGCAGGACACTGCAGCTCCATGTTTGTATGTGTAGAGAGCAGCACTTCCCAATTACAGCCCTCCAGAAATGGCAATGAGGATAATGAGCATGGGGGGAGAAGGGGTACTGGGTGCTCAGTGGGAGGGGGAAAAAGGACGGGGGTTCTTTCACCTGAGGCTTTTGAAGCAGAGCTTTTGCGCACAAAACAGAAACCCATGTTTTCCATGTCCAGCTCTCCGCTGCAGGTCACAGAGGAGTTCATCGATGATGATCCCACTCAGATTTCTTTTTATGGCGGGGGGGCAGAGGCCTATTCTTTTAGGCTTAATGATAAAGTAGATCAGTTTGATTTTATGGAAGAATCTGACCTCAGCGGGAATAGAATATTTAGTGTGGGAATTGAGGACATGAACGGGAACACTAGTATCTTCCCAGATAGCATCGTCGGCCACTCTGAGACTAGCTCCTTGGTTAATAACCGTTCGGAGTGCAGCTCCTTGGACAACTTGGGGCTAAGCTCAGCAGGCGAGTCCATGTCGGTCGGTTATGGAGGTCCTGACTCTTCCTCACTTCGCCTGCCAGGGTCTGACATCCAGTCAGAGGCCAGCTCTATGGTCAATTTCCCTGCGTACTCTGTACGCTCCGAGAGCAGCTCTGCTGTGCAGTTCAGTGACCTGGTAGAGCAGCTGGAGCAGCTCAGCTACCCACCCACTGCCACCGAAGGCTCTGGAAACGGCAGCTCAGATTCAGACTCTGACTGGGGCTCTGACAGCGTCCTTCCTCCTGAGCAGAACCTGTTTTATAGCAACCCTCTGACAGGGAGCAGCAGTATAGAGGGCTTTCTCCTTCAGTGCCACAACCTGCAGGCCCTGGCGCTCTCAGACCCGTCTGCACCCACACATTAAAATGTTCAAATGTAAACCTCTAATAGCACTTGCAGCCTTAATCTAGGGCTGTCCAATTACGGAGAACATAATCTGAGTGATTAAAAGCAATATTTCACCGTTTAGGAATAATGTAGTTTCACCTTAGTCTCTGCACCACATCAGATTATCTTTTAACTGGCTTTCAGCCGTCATTGTGGTTATAAACATGTTGTTTCCATGCACTATTTTACCAGTTTAAAGGCATGTCTGTGTAGATGCTGCACCCTTGAATGAGATGGAGAAAAACATCCATTATTCTGTGCACTTAGTTCGGTATATTAATGATATACTTTAATGCCATATCCATTATTTCAGAGAGGAAATCTTGAGCATGCATTCAGGTTATCTCCTGAGCAAATGCCATCCATTTAAAGCTCTGACTTTGGAAGTTTTTATATATATATATACATATATATATATATATATTTATATATATATATATTTTTTTTTTTATACATACTTAGCCTATTTTTGTAAAACAGTAATGTGCAAATCAGTGTAGCAGTATCTTACTTTGTTTACATCCCACTTTCTGAAAACAATACAGTCATTTTTGGAATTAATCTCCATTTTACTTTGGATTCCCTGACATTGTAGTGCCAATTTAAACCTGCATATAGGTAAGGAAACTTGTTAATAATATAATTTTATTATTATTATCATTGATCTGTTAGTAAGCTTAAAAGAAAAGTATCCTAACTTGCAAACATACTTTACTGTTATTACTTATAATAATACCAATTTTTATATCTCATTCATGTATTTTTCCATTTGATGTCTGTAATCTCAGGGTTAAAATCAGACCAGTAACTTTACTGCTTCGGTGACTCTTTATTTTCTGGGGGGCCTTTTATTTTAGAAAAGGACAAAAACAATGAGGACAGGCCATCATCTGTTTTCTATTTTCACTTCTGCACCTTGCTGACACCTGCTGGCAGAGGTGGGCGTCTGCAGTTCTGACACCACAGCCTGTAGTCGGCGGCTTTGTTTGGCTTGTGGTGTCTGAAAAATTCAGAAAAAAATCCCCAAAGCTGACTGAAACAAACAATATTGCTTCATGTTTAGATAAATCAAAGAATGTAAACAGTGTACTATTGAGCCATTCAGTACACTGTTCACCCGTTTGTTCTAAACGAATGTATCATACAGCTCTGCAAGGCGGTATAGTCACGTTTTTATAGGTTTGTGCTTTATAATTAATGAAAACTAGAATTAAATGAAAATGTTCACACATCTGGTTAAAGTAGAAGTTTCCAGACAACCATATACTGCTGGTTCAACAGTTTTGTCTCATTTTGGGGTTTTAGGAAGGGAAACGACCTGTTTTTGCCGTATTTGGCATAAGGAGGGCTGTTTTGCTGGCACTAAGTTATTTACATATTTCTTCCTTTTTTTCATGACACCAGAGCCTCACGGAAGTGGTTTCTTGTCTTGAAACATCTCTTATTAGATTCTTTGTTGAACATGAGAATCTAATAACTTGTACGATTCAAGTCAGATGGCTTTTATTACTCAGCTGATGTCTTCTCCTCTGGACAATCTGGTCTTGCAGGTTTTAAATCCAGACTTTGCTTTCTTTTCTCAGAAGTTTGCTATTCTGCGCCGAGTTTCCCGTCTGCAACTCTTCAGTTTTTTCATGCAGGATGCTTTAATCTCAGGTGTTTGTTCCTGTGGGGGGTTTTTAAATCTTTTTTTTTTGGGGGGGGGGGGGTCATTTTTAAAAGAAAAGAATCATGTCAGTGGTTCCTCATCTGTTCTCATTGTCATTTTGAAGGATGGCAAAAGGCCAAAAACACCTTAGAAGTGGGTTTGTAATCTCTACAGTAACAAGTGTGCACAGGTGTGGAATATTTTTCAGATTCGGATGCCATCTGTAACCCATGTGGAGTTCACTGATCTAATGAAGTTTTTTTTTATTTTTTTAATCTTTTTTTCTTTATTCTGCAATGTGATTCTTCCCACTTTCAACTAAAGATTAACTAATGACGGGCTGATAATTATAACCAGCTAACTGCACTTAGGCACCAAGTAATCATCACTTAATCCTGAACATGTGTATTTGCTAATTACAAACAAACCTGTACTTAATGTTTGTATGTTTTGCTCTTAAGAATAAAGTAATTACTTTTGGGTACCATAACTGTCAGACTTAAACTTCTTTTTGAGACAAAGACTGAAATTAGAGGTGCAGAAGTGATGGGAAGCGTTAAAAGTGCTCGAACAAGCCCCCGTGGTGTTAGAGGTGGAGAAAAAAAAACATCCAGTGATGTTTTTTTTTTGTTTGTTTTTTTTGTTTTTATTTTTTTTTTTGTTTTTATTTTTTTACTGTTTTTGTTTTCTTCTAATTGAAATCTGGATCTTCTCCACCCCTCTTAGATATATCTATGGTGATCTAAAAAAAATGCACAACCTTTTAATCCAGTCCTTTTTTTGTTCTCTTAATAAGTCACACACCCTCTCTTGGGATTCAGTTAACTTTCCAGACAGTTTAAAAAAAAAAAATGCGGTACACAGCAGTTTTCCTTGTGTTTGAAGCGATAGACTTGCATGCTGTTGGGGGGTTGGGGTGGACTTGTACATCAGATTCCTGAGCCTAATTCCAGCTGAGTGTGTGTGCGTGGTCCCTGTTTGGACAGGCCTTGTGCCAAGTCATTCCACAGCAAACCCCTGTCCGTCCTCCATCCGTCCCGCTGCCTCGAAGCCGGGCGTCCACTCTCTTTCCGAGCTCGTGTCATTCCCTGTGAGGCACTTCAGATAAACTATTAACAACTATTTGCCCTCCAGACAAGCTGCATTCCCGATAAGTCTTTCCGAGAGCAATTATATCCGGGTCGAGTAGTGAGTCGTCTGTTTTTGTTTTGTTTTTCTTCTTTCCCAGCCTTCCCCCACTCTTTTTTTTTCCCCCTCTCATCCTAACAGAAGTGGAAGACCAGCTGTGGCGATCCTTGACTCAGTTAAATAAAAAAAAAAATTAAAAAAGGCTGGGACGTTTTTTTGTTTTAATTGTCTCCTGATTTGTTGAGTAGAAAAGCGAACTGGCAGAAGAAAAGTGGCCAGACGTGCTCTCTTTTCTGTTAAAGGAAATTAGTTGATGTGAGGGGGAACAGCTGGTTAGATAAGGGTGAATTTGACTAATATTTGACTGTATGCTGCCTGTTATGGAATCACTGTAAATATGCTGCTGCATGTCTGTTTACTTGAACTTTAAATAATCACATTTAACGGGTACAAAGTTTTCCCTTTCTACTTTTCCTTCGCCTGTAGACATTAATTCTACTTGAATAATTGAACCAGTTACTTCTAGTTTTCTGATTTCTTTTCTTCTCTCACAGATTCAGTAGTGGACGGTCTTCAGATGTCGCCTTTCATCTCGAAGGATCCTCTCTGCCTGTCGCCCTCCTTCCAGATGTCCAGCCTCAGCCTGCCCAGTCAGGCCCCGTCGCCCCTGCAAAGCCCCATCCTGAGCGAGGTGGGCAGCAATGCCAAACTAGAGGAGGATGAGGAGGGCAGGAGGAAGGTACACTGCTTGCATGCCCACCCTTCCAACCCCCCTGCCTCAAAGCACACAGAATCATTTAAACTTATTACTGGATAGGAAGTTTTTGTCAGGGCAGAGGAGGGAGGGAAAGTTAAGTTTTGTTTTGCATTTTCCTCACGGTGGGAGCGTTTTTTTAAATCGTCTCTCTCTCTCTCCTCAGCGATATCCCACCGACAAGGCCTACTTCATTGCCAAAGAGATTCTGACCACAGAACGAACGTACCTGAAAGACCTGGAGGTCATCACCGTGGTGAGTTTTTTTCACAATTACTAAAGCACATTTCCTTAAAGCTCCAAATATTTCCTCAAAACCTTAAACATGAATCCAAAAATTCAGTTTACATTCACAAAATCCCCAACTTTTCCTCCAAACCATCCCCTCACAACCAGTTATCTTGTGTTTAAAACCAACCATACAAAACCAACCTAAAGCCTGGTACACACACAATGATTTTTTTAATCTTATGAGATTTTTTATCGGTTCGAGACCTCACACGTGAAGATAAAAAACCAGGCATTAAACAGTTTTGATCGTACTGTGTGTGGTGTGCTTTGATAATCTAATCACAGAACAACACACACGTAACGATGCTGTCCCACAACTGATCTACAATCTAGTCCTCCGAGCCAGACAAAGAAACAGCAACAACCGGAAATCACAACACCCAGCATGGAGGAGGATATATACAGGACGAAGGAATGATGATGGTCTTGGGACTATTGTTAACAGAAAAATACGGAACTGAAACAGATTACAGACTGGAGACGGCGTGAACACAGACTTTATTTACTTCCTTGTTCCCCAGCCAGCTTGCTCTCTGATTGGCTACATTCCGTACCACGTCACCACCCACACAGTCACAATGAACGAGTCGTCGGCGTTCCTCAGAAATCAACTCTGAAATATTGAACATATTCAATATTCCCAGTTGTCAGCTACGAGCCGTTTCGAAGTGGATTATTGGGACAAATCGGCTCGTAACACACCACAGACCAAATGAAGAGGCAAACTGGTACAAAAACAGCCCAAAGATCATTATATGTACCAGGCTTAAGTTATATGGACCTCAGATCATTCATTAAGACTCAAGTTATTTCGGACACAGCATCTGGACACCTGGTTTACTTCCTGGACTTCCTGAGGCGATGCAACGACTACAGCATAACAGGGCATGTAGTTAGCAGAAAATATTTATTTTGAGTGCATTTAACAAACGTGATGCTAGTCAAAGTGGAGTCAACATTCAGCAGTTATCACACAGAAAACAGAGAAAAAAATAATAAATGAAAAGCTCCGAACTTCACAAAGTCCCTAAGATTCACTCTCCAACATCTTGTCTTTGAGCAGGTCCGACCAGTTCAGCCACTATAGAAATAGCTGAGTTGTTTAGAGTAAGTGATACAGACAGACATGCAGAATTCAGCTATACTGCATTTACAGTAATGGTTCCCAGTACTGTAAAAGCAGCAACTCCTAACTACGAATTAACCCACAGGGACAGCTGGTCTATGGACATACTGTAGGATTGTTCTGGAAGCATCAATATGGTATAGGTTTGCTTGCACACACTAAATATTATTTATATATTTACACACATGTGTGTGGGTGATTTTCCCAGAAGCTAAAAAGAACGTTTCCTAGTTCCAGCACACCTGATTCAAACTAAAGGGATCTCCTCAACAGCTTGATGTCAAGTTCTGCCCAAACATGTTGACGCATCAGTCTGATTCAGGTATGCTGCAGCAGGAAACATCCAAACCCAAACATCCGATCCTCAAGGACCGTCTTTAAACACCCCTAGACTTTTTGTAAAGCACGGTGGCTGTAGAAATGTGCTGTAGAAATAAACTTGACATTGACTTTTTGAATCCACAGCAAACAGATCTCTACTCACCTGTGGTTATCATAGATGGTTAATTGAGGAGGTTTCGGACTGTACATGACCACAAATGGTCAGGAGCAGGGTGCTCTGGAACATGTGGGATTTATCAACAGCTCATACTTAAATTAATAAATAAACAAATAACTTATTTATTTTAGTACTTGCACGCATTTTGAATTTAATTTTTAAGATGAAATTTAGAACATTTTGTGAGAAATGTTGATAAATGATGGCCCTGGTTTGTCTTTTTGCTGCTCTCAGTGGTTCCGCAGTGCTGTGATCAAAGAAAACGCCATGCCAGAGGGCCTTATGACCCTCCTCTTCTCCAACATCGACCCCATCTACGAGTTCCACCGAGGCTTCCTGAAGGAGCTGGACCAGAGGCTGGCTCTCTGGTAGGTGGGATCTGGTGCTGTGATGCTGCTGGCTGATGATGCCATTACAAAACCTAAATCTCTTCACTTTCCACAGGGAGGGGCGCTCAAACGCTCACGCTAAGGGTGATTACCAGAGGATCGGTGATGTGATGCTGAAGAACATGTCTGCTCTGAAGGTAACGGCTTATCAACACATGAATCAATGTCATCTCTTTACGTGGTTGACTAAAGCAAACATGGTTCTGTGTTTGATTTGATTTGCAGGAATTTACCAGTTATCTGCAGAAACATGATGAGGTGTTAACAGAGCTGGAAAAAGCCTCCAAGAGGCTGAAGAAGTTGGAGACAGTCTACAAAGAGTTTGAACTGCAGAAGGTGTGCTACCTGCCTCTCAACACATTCCTGCTCAAGCCCATCCAGCGCCTCATGCACTACAAGCTCATCCTGGAGAGACTGTGCAAGCATTACTCCCCAGCCCACCGTGATTATGACGACTGCAAAGGTGAGTGTTTAACCTCCTGTTATTAAATGGCGGCATTAATGATAGCATGATCAAGGCTGGATGACGTGCTGTTTATAGACCGTTAATACCCCGTCTGTCTGATGCTGCTTTAGTTAACCTTTTTCCTCTGTAAGGCTGCCAGTGTGTGTTGTAAACCCAGTCTATTTGTCATAATATGTCATGAAAGCAACCTTAAATCTGGTGGGTTTTTGGACAAAACGTGAAAGAAGTGTCTCTAAAGGACCTTACAAGCAGAAGGACTTTATTTTGTTTCAACACTATTAAGTGTCCATCTGAAATGTGGGCTGCATGTTTACATGTGAGGGCTTCCACAGCAGTGAGCTGCACGGGTGAAACAATATTTTAGACCCATGTTGTAAAAATTGGGAAATGAGAAAGGCTTTATTGGGGATTCAGACATGTAAATGGTCCCCATTACGTTATAGGCCTGTCATACATATATTATATGTTGTGCTGATTTATGTGTTTCTAATAGACCTTATGTGGAACCTCAGACTATATTTGACATCTGTGTTAAAGTTTGGGTTGATGGCATGAGATTTGGTGTCTTTGTTAACATTTTCACTAATTGAAAGCACTTAGGGCAAATCTGGAAGTTTGAATCATGCAGGACAGTACTAATTATACTAAGCTTTTTGAAAGATCTTAAACAGGAATCACCAACCTTGGACCTCTTGGATCAGTGACGTGCAGGTTTTAGATCAGGGGTGTCCAACGTCGGTCCTTGAGGGCCACTGGCCTGCAGATTTTCCAATATTTCCTGCTTCAACACACCTGACTGAAGTGAAATGGATCCAACAGCCTATTAAGTTTTGCACAGTGACTCATCAATTTGAGTAAAGTGGTTTTGGAGCAGGGACACATCAAAAACCTGCAGGATTGTAGCCCTTGAGGACCTGGAGCTGGACACCCCTGTTTTAGATGTTTCCCTGCTGCAGCACACCTGATTCAAATTAAATGGTTCTACAAAAGCTTGTTGTCAAGTTCTGCAAAAGCCTCCTAATGACCCTAATGTGTTGCATCAGGGCAACATCTAAAATCTGCCAAACACTGGCCCAAGAGGTCTGGAGTTGATGATCCCTGATCTAAGGTCTCAAAAGTGTTTTAATGCAAAAAGACAAAATGTTTCCTCGTCTTCAGTGTTGGGATTGTCATTTCTTTCCTCACAGAGGCCCTGAAGGAAGTAGCAGAGATAGCCACTCAGCTTCAGAGCAGTCTTATCCGACTGGAGAATTTCCAGAAGCTGACTGAGCTGCAGAGAGACCTGATCGGGATCGAGAACTTGACTGCACCAGGCAGAGTGAGTGTACCGGCACGGATCAGAGGGTAGAGGGAGCAGGAAAACCGGATAATCACAGTATCTGACAAACTTGTTTTTTTTAGGAATTCATCCGAGAGGGCTGTCTGTACAAGCTCACCAAGAAAGGGCTGCAGCAAAGAATGTTTTTCCTGGTTAGTACACCAGCGGCAGATACAGTATAGAAACTTGCTTAGTGTTTGTACACAAACAGCTCTTAATGTTTGTTATTGTCTTTTTAGTTTTCAGATATGCTTCTCTACACAAGCAAAGGCGTCACAGCAACCAATCAGTTCAAAGTGCACGGACAGCTGCCCCTTCATGGCATGATTGTGAGTCTATAAGCTCAACCTCCTCTAACTTTTGTCCCACTTTAACCTAAATCAAGCCTGTACAGGTCCCCCTCTGACCCTGTTTACCCTTTCAGAGGATTAATGGTAAACTAATGATGAATAGCAGCAGTTAAATCGGGATGTAAAAACATATCTGAGTATCTGTGTTGAGAAGGGAGGGCATAGGTGTCTTAACTCTGCATGTCTCTGCTTCACTCCTGGCTGCAGCTCATAGTGCTGGATGCACCGGTAAGTTCCTCTGAGCTCTGCCAGCGGATGCCCAAACCCTCCCCTTCTTCTCCCACGCCTGCGTAGTCAAAGCAAAGATAACACCATGCACATGTTCAAGACGTGTAAACATGCTAATATTTTGTTCACCAGCTGTTATTTTCCATGCGTTTCACCAGATTTCGGTGGTGATGAAATATAAGTCACACATGGTTATGTGTCTTTAATATCAAAATTAATAGGTGGCTAAAGGAAAAGAAAATCCTCGACACCCAGAGATGCTGCAGTAAAAGGCTCATCTCTGTGCAACAGTCTGACTTTTAGTATTTCTTTCCCATTTATTTGTCCCTGAATAATAAAAGTTTACAACTGTTTGTTCTGTCCAATTTCTTTCTTCTTCTATGCTTTTCTTCTTTTCTAGGTTGAGGAAAGTGAAAACGAGTGGTCGGTCCCGCACTGTTTCACTATTTACTCTGCTCAGAGAACCATTGTAGTAGCTGCCAGGTGAGCTGTGGAAAGAAAAGTGAAAGTTTCTTTTTAAATTATTCAGAGACAAGTTTGCCTACATATTAAAAATCTGTTTATTTAAATGTTTTAAACAAGGTTTAATTTCGTTGTAGACTATTTTTATTGTCAACAACGTCCACTAATCGTTGCAGCCCTAATGTTTTAGCTTTTCCACCATATAAAACACCATATTAAACAAGGTTTTTATACGAAACAAAATGATAAAGGATCATCCTTTATACTAAAGGTGTAATTCACAAGTTTAGTCACCATCATTATTACATGTGTCCAGTGGATAATAAATCAGTGTTTGCCAATATTTTGCCACGATATGTGATTCAGTTAAATTCAGGACCCAGTGATCAATATGAGACGGTACCACAGGCTAATATTACACAATCACTTCAAATCACAAATATCCAGTTTCCTTGTTGAGGCTTCCTTCAACACTTGAGTATTCTTTATTTTTTTATTTGATTATTGCTGAATTGCATGTTAATTCTGGACCTGACAGTGAGAACAAAAGAAGAGGAAAGAGTGAGAAAAAAAAGACAAATATACAAAAGATAGAAAATAACAAACTATAACATCTAAATCAAAAAAGAAAAACCACATTAACAGCTGCTACGTCTGTAAAGAAACTTTACAAAAAACATCTTATTGCCTCTGCAGGAAAACAAAGCAGATAATCATCAGGAGCACCCATAAGCAGACAGACTGAACAATAACAAGTGTATGACGACAAAACTGTAGCTACTGGTGATTTAATCTGCACGATAACATGGTGACTGTATAAACATTTATGTTAGTCAATATGACACGATATCACATTCTTATTTTTACATCAGCTGAATCACACACACACACACGTGTGTATATATATATATATATATATATATATATATATATATATATATATATATATATATATTAAGGCTGGGCGAACTGGCCTAAAAATAAAATCTCCAAATTTTTATAACCAAATCCAATTTCTGATTTCAATCGATTTTTTTTTTCTTTTACAAAACATAAATAAACTTATTAAAAACATTTATTTGTTTATATAGATAAATGCCAGCAAAAATAAAGCATATAATGTCATATAGGGCTGCAGCTAATGACTATTCTGATGGTCGATTAGTCACCGACTATTAAAACGACTAGTCGACCAATCGGATTATGTATCTCATGATTATTATAAATGGATCTTATTTCACTTCCAGCTTTGAAATCTTGCATGAGGTTGTTAAGTACGACGTGCCTCCTCTTTAAATGTTCGAGCATTGCAGACGTACTTCCGTGGTACACAAGGTCCGCTTTACAAATCTCACATGTATTTAATTTATTTTATAAGTTTAACGTGAAGTTATCCCAGACGTTTGACTTCCTTTGCCGCCGTTTTGCTCCCTAGTCTGCCGCCATATTTTTCCCCTGGCGGACTTTGTGGCTCATGTGCAACTCTCAGCAGAGATAAAAAAAGAAGACGATGTCTCACTCCATAGTTTTTTTTTTTGTTTGTTTTGCTGACACAGGTCGATGGCTAATTTCGTTGTAGACTATTTTTATTGTCAACAACGTCCACTAATCGTTGCAGCCCTAATGTTATAGCTTTTCCACCATATAAACGACTTCATATCTTACATAGAAAAATGCGACATAATGCATCCGTGATCTCGTTCCATCTGGATCCTTATCATACAGGATCCACTGCAGAAATAATTCCTCTGATGAAGGTTGTCTCTTAACTATATATATATATATATATATATATATATATATATATATATATATATATAAAATATGTGTATAAATAAATATATAATATGTATAAATGTATGTATAATTTTCTTTTTTTTTAACTCAAGTTGATCTGTCTGGACATGAAGAAACAGAGCAAACACAGTGCTGTAGAATATCTGGTTTCATTCTGGATTAAGAGGATTTACAAATCACTCCCTTCTGTTTTGATTTACCCTGCACCTACCCAAATTTCCCTGAGGACTCTCCAAAGGGATTAATAAAGTATTTCTATTCTATTCTACCTTTCATCTGAGCAGTTTTACACTCTGAGATGTGCTCTAATTTCAGCTCCAAAGTGGAGATGGGCAAGTGGATTGATGACCTGAACATGGCTATTGACATGGCCAAGAAGTCTCAGGATAAATCCAGCATCTTCCTGGATACTGGTCTGACTGATCGCTCCAACCGTAAGAGCTTCTCCCTGAACTAAGCAGACTCCTTTTGGCTATTTAATGTTTTCCTAAGCTTAGTAAAAAAAGAAAATTCCTTTAGATACGAGCAATCCAAACGTACAGTTAATCCCTGTCCTCCACGCAACTTCCTGTTTCCCCCTTCCTCCCTCTTCTTCCTCCACCTCCTCCTCCTCCCCCTCAGGATCATCTGATGAGGTTTCTCTGGAGCAGGAGTCGGAGGATGATATGAACTCCTCCCGCACTTCACTGGACAAGCAGACGCATCACCGTGCCAACACAACCATGCATGTGTGCTGGCACCGCAACACCAGTGTGTCAATGTCTGACCACAGCCTGGCTGTGGAGGTACTCCTCCTCAGTTACAGCCACACACACATTTACACACTAAAACACAAGAAATAAACATTTCGCACACACTCAAGCACCATATTTTATTATTCATTCCACAGAGAGGGGAAAACTTGTTCTTCATTGTGGATCTGTTTCACCTTTTCTTTAAAACCTTCTAGTTTTCCGTTAATGCTCTTCTTTCCCTCCTGTGTTCCTGCACCTACTTTTCAGGAAGTGTAAAGTCAGTTTCTGTTCTTTTCATTAATGTGCATGCAAGAAAACGTCTCATCACTGACATTTTGACTCTGCAGACCTGGAGGATTTTTCTAACTCTCTTCCTTCCCCTTCCTTCTCCTCTAAGCTAACACGCTAACACTTTCTCTGCATCTTGTCCCCTTTCTTTTCTCTTTCTTCATCCTCTCAGTCTTCGGCTCTCCAACCGCCTCTCCAGAGCTTCCTCCTCGTTATCTCCTCGGTCAGGGACAGAGACCAAACACCATCACACACGTTTGCTGGTATCGAAACCAGAACCTCTCTCTTATTGACTATCTGCGCATGAACCAGGTACTACAGCTGGGGGTCACTCAGATGTCAAAGTAAAAAGTTTTCCAAACAGCTGGAATGAAGTGTAGATAAATCTAGAATAAAGCAAAACAGCTGGTCAGTAAATAAGACGTAACGATGGAGAAGTGGTAGCTGCTCTGTAGTTCAACAATTAATGAATAATGTTTTAATTGCAGAGAAAATACAGATTTGTAAAGAATCGGAACTCCATTGTCATAATACTATTTTGCACTAAAAGATGGATGAGATATGCAGCTGCCGTTTGAGCGGGTTTAAGATGGACTGAGGTGAAGGTGGATTTAAAATGGTTCATGGAAGTCATGGACACTGGGTAATATTTGCAAGACCACGAATCCTGAGAGATTTTGTCTTGTCAAGCTCCAAGCTATCAATATGTGATGAAAACATAATCCCCGTCCTCTACTGGTGACTACAGGATGGTCCTGAGTGGGACCACAGTCAACAGATGGAGCTCCTACTTACTGCTTGGTAGTGTTCTGTTGGTCTGATTGATTAAAATGATAATACTTCATTTAGCCAAAGCATTGTGACCACCTGCCTAATATTGATATATTCATCCCACCAAAGTGGATCAGACCAGGCAGTTTGTTGATGAAGGACTTGTGAGGATGTCCTGGACCCTTGTTTATCGGCCGAGCCTGTTCACACGTGAAGGCTAGTGGTAAAACATAGAAACTGCCACAGCAATCTGTTTCCACCAGCATTCTTTATTTAGTCTACATAGTTACTCAACTAGTCATCTTTTTAAAAAAAAAAACAAAAACAAAAACAGATAGACAGACGTGTAGCTTAATTAGTTAAAATAAAAACAAAAAAAGAGCTGATCTGAGGCCTGTACTACGAAGCTGGATTAACATACACAGGATATCTCTCCGTTACCTGGGTTGACTTACCCAGATATTCACAATGCTGATAAGCGGAACTACGATACTGGTTATCAACTCAGTAACTGAACCCAGGGTTTTCCTTCTTGATCAGTGCACGCATACATAAGAGGTGGCTTCTGACCAACCACAGACATGGAGAAACCCTGCAGAGCAGCCTGCTTTACTGTGGAGGAGCAGACAATTATTCTTCACAAATATGAAGAATATGAAGCCGACCAAACTTAACATGGTTGCCGCAGCAACAGCCAGGAAGGACTGCTGGCAGATAGCTACTATTATGGCCAATTTCCAAGTGGGGCTTTGGTCATCAACAGGACACAGGTCGGACATTTCCTGAGCATCACTGAGCCATCCATGCTGGATATGGTCTTTTCTCTGTGTTTCTCTTGAACAAATTAACATCAGACTGAAAACAAACAGCAAAAAGCTGCAGTGATGATAGGAATGTGCGTCAGTTGTATCAGATCACGTCGTCTTCATCCTTTCACATTTAAAGGTAGAAGTTCTGTTGGGCTCTGTTCTCCAGCTGCAGATCCGTGACGCTTTCTCTTCTTTTTTTAGTTTTATATCAGAGAATTTAACAGTCTCTCTCTTTTAAATTTATCATTTGCTGCGCTCCGAGTCCTTTCTCTTTAGTGTTTATTCGTTTTTTTTAAGTTAAATTTTTAACATTGTATATTGTCTCAGAAGATGGAGGAAATATTTATCTCCTGCTCCTAAACTCATGCAAGTAAGCTTCAGATATATTTTTTAATAAATGTTAACTGAACTTGAATAAGTGAACTAAACATGTTTATTTGGCCTTGAACTGAGCAGAGATGGATTCTTTCTTCCTCTCTGTCGCCCTGAGGAGAAACAATTGGCTTCTGCCTGACTTCTGAAGGATGTGTTTTCACTGTATCTGGTTAATTGAGAGCGTTTCTGAATGTAAATGGCCATGAACAGGAACAAGCAGGTGACGTGGAACATGTGGGATTTCATAATAACATGCACACGACTGGCCTTCGCATGCTAGAACCAGGTGCAGTTTTTCCAGCAAAACACTGATCATAAGAAGATGAGAATGATTCCCTTTGTCTGTCGGTGGTGGACTGGTGGAGGATAAAACATCTGTTACAAGCTAACTTTGCTGCATGGTTCTGTGTGAGATGCTGTCTGGTACATCAGGTTCAGACGTGGTGGTGAAGGGGTCGCTGGTGAACATGTTTCCAGGCACCATTAATGCATTCAGGTTGTAGAGCACTACGTGTAAACATAACCTTTTTCCAGGAAAGTCTTGGTTATTAAGACAATGACGGTAATGCTTGCTTTAGACAAGCATGGCTCTGACGTCTGTGTGCCAACCTTGCCCACCTCCAGTCCAGACCCCGTCTCCCACTGGAAACATTTGGCCTGTTAGGAAGTGAAAATGCAGCCAAGGCTCTGAACCCCTGCAGTTCAACTGCAGCTTTATGTCTGCTTTGTACATATAGCCCAACTTTTTAGAAACATTATAATAGCAGATTGAAGCTCTTTGCAAATACATTGTTAATGTTTATTTGTTTATGTTAATATTATTACTGTGTCCTTTATGTCCCAAGAAATGCTTTACATAAAAACTAAAGTATCTATTTCAGTTTGGTCCGACCTAAAGAAACAAATACTGTTTAAAAATAAAAAGAATCCACACTAATAAATTTAATTAAATGAAAACAAAAGCTCCTACAACATTAGGATCCTTTCCACATTTTCACAAACCATTAAAAACAACTAGAAGCCGTAATGTTGGGGACAAAAACAAATCTATTAACAAAAAGAAAGCATTAACCCTTAGAACTCCAAGCTCTTTTTTTTCCTGCCTGTTTTATTTTTATGTAAAATGCGTGTAGAAGCTTAACCCTGTTAATCATAGTCAACATACACATTATTTTTCATCTTTTCAAACAGAACTTTCGGCTTGCTTGTTGATCTGGCTGCTCCTGATTGAACATTTATATCAATTTAAGCTCTGATTGGTGGAAAGTTTGACAGGAAGTAGCTCCATCATCATTTCTGGGTCAAATAAAGGTCTCAGCAATTTAGTGATGTTTTAAGGATTTAAAGTCCAGTCAACACACACAAGAACAAAACCAGCTGATATTTGGTCCCTTCATGTTAGAAATATTAAAAAATTCTCCAGACACATTTCTGATAACACAACCAGCCGATCAAACATTTTTGAAAACAGGAAATAAAAGGTCTTTATGCAGCTTTGTGATTGAAAGTCTCGTACGGAGGAAGTCTTTGTGTGTACCAGCGAGTAGCATCAGAGTTGATTCAGCTGTTGATCCAACCCTGAAGGATTTTAAGAGTTTGGTTTGGAGGATTACTGGAAGTGTTTTTGTGCACGAGACAAAAACAAACTGGGACAACTCGAACTCTGCTTCATGATACTGACACAGGTTTCATTTAGAACAAGTTTCCACAATCTTTAGTAACACAAACTGAGTTTCTATTTCAGTTCCAGCCATCAGTGTGTAAACTTTCTCCTCTTCTGATCCGGGCAGAACCAGCTGTCGGGGTACCTCCTGAGGAAGTTTAAGAACAGTAACGGCTGGCAGAAACTCTGGGTGGTGTTCACCAACTTCTGCTTGTTCTTCTACAAGACTCACCAGGTCAGCCTCAGATTTACTCCTAATGCTTCTGCTTCAGTAGAAACCTGCATGGAAACCAGTAACTGAGGTGAGAGTGGTTGTTCACAGGACGACTTCCCGCTGGCTAGTCTCCCGCTGCTCGGCTACACGGTCAGCACCCCCGAGGAGTCGGACAGCATCCACAAAGAGTACGTCTTCAAGCTGCAGTTCAAGTCCCATGTTTACTTCTTCAGAGCAGAGAGCGAGTACACCTTTGACAGGTACGTTTCAAGTTTGTTTCTTCTAATTATGTAGTTTAAACACTCACCATCCACTGTAATAGTTCTAACAACTGGTTAACACAAATATCTAAACAGCCAATCACATGGCAGCACCTTAACATGTAGTCACGTAGACATGGTGAAGACGACTTGCTAAAGTTAAGACTGAGAATCAGAATGAGGAACAAGAAGATTTAGGTGACTTTGAACGTGGCATGGTATGGGCTCAATATAAAGTCAAAGGGTGAGCAGCTGTAAGTGAATGCTTGCAAATAATTTCATATTTTAAACCAAGCTTTGTCATCCCACAAAAAAATCTGTCTTTTTATGTCTGAGTGGATGATGACTAACCAAACTGTCCAATCACAGTGCAGACGGCTTGTTGTCCTTTCGCACCGCTGCAGGTTCTTAAAGGGGAGTAGGTCCATTTTAAGGAAGGATGGGGGTGCGACTGTGTCTCAGAATGAATATAATAAATCGATGTTTCTCAATCTGAGACTCGAGCAGCAGGTCCTGTGGACTCTCTCTCTGTAAACCCTGACTTTCGCCGTTATTGCCGGTTGCTCGGCTTGTTTCCTCCAGTTGGCCTCCATGCACCGCAGTTACAATTTCAACAGTGCTTTGATTCTGGGGTGGAATCAAAAAGGCCTGGACAGGGCTGGAAGCGAGGTGTGACAGTCTGAAAATGGGATCATCTACTGGGCTCTGGTACATCCCACCACCTGTCTTCTTGGGAGACCCAACAGCCACGTACAGGCGGTGCTTGTTTTTAGAGGAGCTAGGGAGAACCATGGTGAGCGTCCTCATGCAGCAGCGACTACCCCGGAATCTAAGCACCGTTGAAATAGTTCTGCGGCGCACGGAGGCCAGCTGGAGGAGAGCCACTGGGTGGAGGAAAAAGTTGTGATCTGCAGAGAGAGAGAATCCGAAGAACCTGCTGCTCGAGTCTCGGACTGAGAAATATCGGTTTATCACATTCACTCATGTTGTTTGTCTGATAATGTTACAAATATCATCACATTCATTTTGTCATAGAGGTTGTCGCACCCAGTGTCATTTAACATCAAATCAAATCAACTTTCTTTATGAAGCCCTTTTCATACCAAAGGCAATTAGGGCTGCAACGATTAGTCGACGTTGTCGACATTAAAAATAGTCTACAACGAATTTAGCCGTCGACTAATGTCGGCAAAAAAAAGAAAGAAAACTGCAGTGAGACATAATCTTCTTTTTTTATCTCTGCTGAAAGTTGCACATGCGCAATAAAGTCCGTCAGAGGAAAAATATGGTGGCAAACTAGGGAGCAAAACGGCGGCAGAGAATGTCAAAAGTCTGGGATAACTTCACGTTAAACTTACAAAATAAATTAAATACATGTGAGATTTGTAAAGCGGACCTTGTGTACCACAGAAGTACGTCTGCAATGCTCGAACATTTGGACATGTGTGTTGGACATGGTGTGTGTTCAGAGATGCTGTTCTGCAGACCTTGGATGGAACCAGTGCTTACAGCAGTGCAGAATGATAGAAAGATGATAGTAAGACAACAGGAAGTCCAATAAGCACTGGTCCAACCCCGTACCAGCAAGGTGGACCTGATAAAGTGGTTGTGATATTGAACAATGTTGCTGTTTTCTCTTCCCAGATGGATGGAGGTGATCAAGAGTGCTGCGAGCACTGCAGGCCGGATGAGCCTGCTCATACCTAAAGGTGGTCCCATCGAGATCAACGGAAACTGAATGAGATGTTCTGTATCTGGAGGCTGGGCCTCCGGAAATCATTTGACAATTAACAGCTGGAGACGAGTGATGCTGCCAGATGTGTTAATGTCTATAAGCTTCCTTCTAATTGTTGGTGCATTTTTTTTCAGTAGTGATATAAATGATAACAGTTGTTTCCATGTAAGGGGATGCAATGAAAGGGAGATATGTACATTATCAGACATTTTGTTTGTATTTTTGCATGTGTAGTTCTGTTTGGTTGTTCACATAGACTGATGGGAAATACAGTTTTATGGGACCAACAAAGGGCTTAATTTCAGGCTTTTTCTAAGGACTGAAGCACACCATGACTGAAGCTTATCCAGGTACATTATTGGGATACAGATGAGATGCCGTATGTGGGACATGAAGGTACAGCTGGTACATGCTCTGCTCATCGTTATTTGAAGGAGTTGAGAGATGTGTTTGTGCGATGGAGCCGAGCAGAAAGTTGATGAAATGTTTGGCTATGTTGGAGACTTGAGGTTGGGAGGTCCTGTGGGATTCATGCTGCTGTTCTGACAAGTTTCTGTGATTTTAAACTGCTGGCGAGAATGGGATTTATTTCCACACCTGACACCACTCCAGTTTGAGGGTTTCTCTTCACTGAAGTATGCAACCAGTGTTTCAGAAGCTCAAATGAGACGTTCTGCTTGATACACCTGATTACTTGGGTATAATTATGGCCAGTTTGGTGACATATTTCTCTTAATATCAATTGTAATCAAATATATCCTGTTTAATTTTACATAAGGATCTCAGCTTGAGGATATACTGTGGAGTGCTTTTCAGTTATTCCTCAAACAGAACTGAAGAACATATTTTGAAGTATTTTTGTGGTGTTTTCTTGTATCAGACTGTTTAAGATACATGGGAGCTGACTCTGTGACGGTACAAGTGAGATAATTTACATTAAATCATGTTATTTGGTATATATTTTCTATAAAGACTGGAATCTTTATCCTTTGTGTGTTTGTGTATGTGTGAAGACCACAACCATACAGTCCTGCCTGCACCCCCCTCCTCTGGAGCTTTAAGCGCGAGTGATGATGGAGGCCTTTTTTCCAAACCCTGAGACGTTGTGGTCTGCTGCGGTTAAAATCCCGCATGTTATTTCTATTTATTGTGTAGTGTCAACAAACCCATGCTCCCGAATCCCATCATGTATGCTTCATGTTAGTACATTGACAACCTAACAAATAAACTGAATTTGACTAATCTGTGACTTTGTCTCATGATATTTTCTTTTTTTTTTTTTTATAATGATGGTCTTAATTAACAGAAACCTGGAGTTCCTTATCCAAATTATTTATTATTTGATAGCAGTTTTCAAATATATTCATGGGTGAGGATGGTATATTTGTACATTTGCCACTTCAGCAAACATCAGTGAGTCATCCAATACACAGCCACTCATTGTAGAATATATGTACACATATATTGCTGCCTGATTGCTGCCACACCTGTTGTTCCTCAAGAAATCCCTTAAATAGGACCTGCCTGACAACATGAAGTAGACTAAAAGATTGTCAAAAGCTAGACATCATGATCCAAAGAAATTCAGGGACACATGAGAAAGAAAGTAAGTGAGATCTATCAGTCTGGAAAATGTTATTAAACCGTTTCTAAAGCTTTGGGACTCCAGCGAACCACAGCCAGAGCCATTATCCACAAATGGCGAAAACATGGAAAAGTGGTGAACCTTCCCAGGAGCGGTCGGCTAGCCGACCAAAATTACCCCACAAGCACAGTGACGACTTATCCAACAGGTCACAAAAGACCCCACAACAACATCCAAAGACCTGCAGTCTTCACTTGCCTCGGTTAAGGTCAGTGTTCATGACTCCACCATAAGAAAGAGATTGGGCTAAAATGGCTTGTGTGGCTGAGTTCCAAGATAAAAATCCTCTGCTGCCTACCAAACAATCCTGAAGAAAAACGTCCAGCCATCTGTTTATGACAGAGCTGAAATGAACTTGGATTCTGCAGCAGGACAAAGTTCCAAAACACACAGCAAGTCCACCTCTGATTGGCTGAAGAAGAACAAAATGAAGACTTTGGAGTGGCCTAGTTCAAGTCCCGACCTGAATCCTACTGAGATGTTGTGGCATGACCTTAAAAAGGCGGTTTATGCTTGAAAAGCCGCCAACGTGGCTGAATAACAACAATTCTGCAAAGATGAGTGGATGTAAAATACGAGTCTTTGACAGCACAGCAAAAGGTTCAAGGAGCAATCACATTTTCACACAGGGCCATGTGGGTTTAGATCCCCCCCCCCCCCATCTATCTATCTATCTATCTATCTATCTATCTATCTATGAGATATAGAGATATATATTTTGTTTGTATATAACAGGAATATGAGATTGTACATATTTCAAAGAGTATATTAAAAGAAATGAAAAAAATATGATTTAAAAATTTAAGCATCACTGTATAAAATCTATGTGGAAAAACATATGGCACTGTTTTAATAATTCACTATGATAGGGGTAAAACGTGGTAATTGCTATATGTCCTGGTTCTGGAAATGATTTCATTCATGCACATCACTGCTTATAAGAACAAAGGACAACAAATCATCCCCACACTGAAGCGATTTATTTGTTTCGCCATGCATTCAGTTATAATCCATTTATAACAGGATGGACTGGCGACCCGGCTGCTTGCCCTCTAAATGCTGGAATAGGCTCCAGGGTTAGTTGAGAGAAAAATCTCCCTTTTAAAGGGAAGGAAAACCTCCAGAACGGGTGGCCAAGGCAAAGGCAAACTGATTTGTATAGCACATTGCATGTACAAGACAATTCAAAGTGTTTTACTTTGGGGATGGAGAGGACAGGAAAGAGGAACACAAATTGACAACATTGTCATAAATACTGGAAAATAAAGAGTAAATTTGTACCTTTGCTAGCTACGTTTTTGTTGTCCACTGATTTACCAACAAAGTCTGAAGAGTAATATGTGAGTCATGAACAGGATATTGCAGTCAGTAGTTCAGTCAGCATAATTTGAAAGAAAGTAAATGTTAAAAATCAAATGCCTCCCTAAGACTTTCTCACAATTAAGCTGTCAGACTTTTTTCTACAGTGTTATCATCGCAAGACAATCTGATGTCAGCAACTCGTAAACACAGCACAGCATTCCTCAGGCATGCCCAAACAGCTGCAGCAGTGGGTGTGGTGGCTTCCCCAGAAATGTCGCTATCACTTGTCTGCCAAGAAAATCTTTTCAAACTGTTTCATGTTGGGCAGTGAAGAGGGTGTGGATGTAATCACTTTGAGCCGTGATTGTCCATTAAATCAAAACATGGCTGCATACTCCTTCATTTTATTCAATCAGGATGACATCAAGGTTTTCATTCAAGTGAACAAAACAGATCATAAAGACGATATATACTGACTTTTACAGGGACTTCATATATTAAAGCAGCAGTTCCCAAACTTTTTCTGCAGGGCCCCCTTTTCATTGACAAAAATAATGTCAAGCCCCCCTAATCCCACTAGCACATGCACCCCAATGCTTACAAAGAAATGTACAAAGAAATGTGTCACCACATAGTAGTCTTCAGTTTACTGGCTGCTACTTCATCAACTATAGTTAAAACCATGTCATTGGCAGACGGAATGATCAATTCCTTTACTATAGTATTCTTTGTGTTCAGGATGAGAAGTCTTCAGGAGCCGTTCTCTTCCTTTCTTCATTACCCACCATTGACCATTACCATTACTTGACTGTTACCTGCTCAAGCCCAGGGCTAGACATGCCTTGCCATTTTTTTTTATTTTTTTTTATTTTTTTATTTTTTGGTAGTTGAAGTGTCTGTTGTCAATTCATCGTCCTTTTCCCATTTATACCTGCCTGCCCCTTTGGGAACCACTGCACAACCTTTACCAAACCAATTTTATATTGTCACACAAAGCATGTTGTGTTCTCTCAGAGACATAAATCCCCAGAGCTATCTCTTATTACTGGTGGATTAATATGACAAAGAGGGCATACGATTACTGATCTTCATTTAAAAGCATTATAAGTATACGCCACGTGACTGAGATTATTTAATCCAATTAAAAGTACAACAATAGCCGGGACTGTACTGAGACACTGACTCTGTATAGCAGGGATCCTCATTTTTGGTCCTCAAGGGCCGGTGTCCTGCAGATTTTAGAAGTTTCCCTGCTGGGACACCCCTGACTCAAATCAATGGGTAAGTTCTGCACAAGTCTGACTCAGGTGTGTTGCAGCAGGGAAACTCATAAAACCTGCAGGCCACAGGCCCTTGAGGACCTGGATTGAGGATCACTGCTGAATAATATCTGACTGATTCAATAGCACATAATTTGGAAAAGTTACTTTTGAAAAAAAGAAGAAAAGTTCATGTCTGTACATTAACTACAAAGCTGTGAATTGGTTAGCGTGACTAGCATGCTAGGTTTAGCTTGATTAGTATTCCAAGTGTAGCCTCATTTAGGTTTAGCTTGATTTACATGCTAGGTTTAGCTTGAGTGGCATGTTAGGCTTAGCTCGATTAGCATGCTAGGTTTAGTTTGATTAGCTAGCCTTGTGGTTACAGAGTTGGGCTTAGGTCTGGAGAACCTGGGTTTAAGCCCCTGGGCTGGCAACTAAGGTAAAACCATGGGGACCCCTGAGTGACTAGGAGCAACTGCTCCTTGCAACTAGGATGGGTTAAATGCAGAGAAAGAATTTCCCAGCTGGGATTAATAAAGTAGAATGAACTCCTAAAAATTAATTAAACTGGTCTAGTTGAATTGTTAGTGTAGGTGTTCATTTCAGTGAGATGTGAGGAGTTACTCTACTCATGCCATGGTGACTTAAAGCTACTTCAAATCAAATCAAACTTTATTTATAAAGTGCTTTCCATGCCAAAGGCAACACAGAGTGCTTTACATAATAAAAAAGCAATTCATGCATTAAAAGCAATTCATGCAAATTTTGATTGGTGACAAATCAAACTATCTGATTGGGTAGTTTGATTGGTCGCCATCCAGTCAGATAGAAGTGTAAATATATGGACATAATTTCAACCCAAAACTTAAAAGTCTCACACGTAGTTTTTTGCTTTGCATCAGTGAACAGGATTTTTGCAAAAGAACTTTTTTTTTCTTTTTCACAAATACGCATCATTTTTTTTTTACAACCATGCAGACCCTTTTCTGCACATTTGCAAACTTTCAGGCAGATTGTTTTTACAGGGTGACAAGCTTTTTTTCACAGACGTAGTTAAGCAAGTAGGGGGTGTAGTTACACTTTAAACATGTTCAACATTCACGACAAAAATCTTCAGATTTAAACTGTAAATCTTTTTACCCATAATATTAGTCCTACATATATATAGTTGGGTTTCAGATTGAAAGGCAAATGTATTTACAGTTACAATATAGTAAGTGAGTAAGTATCATGAAAAAGTACCATAATAGTATGAATGCCCAGCTTCCACACCAATTTCCTACCTTCCAATGACTAACATCACCTATTTGATATAAATAGCATGTCCTGTTCATAGAACTTTGTGCCTTTAGGCTTAACAATAGAGATTCCTAGCCAAACCCATTGCTCTGAAATAGGACATAGGAACTTTTCTCAATGAAAAAGTTGGTTGCTCTGTAAACATTGATATTAATACATGCATCAAGACAGACAAGTTGAAACTGACAAAAAAGTGACTTGGGCTCTTCATATAGAAATAAAAAGAAGCCTGACATACTTTTCCCCTCAGTACGCTGTGGGGTGAAGTAGCAGCTATAACCTATGAGAGGTGTGTCCAGACTCAGACACACACAGGATGCTCACTTCACTTCACTTCATCATATTGCAAGAATACACACAAATACAAGCAAATACTGCTGCAAAACCACCAGACCAGCAGCTGTTTACTTCCTCCCTCGGTTTCTGGGCACGTCAGGGCATCTATGTGGATCGTGTGACCTACCGAGGGAGATTGAAATTATTATTATTATTTTTGTTTGTTTTAGTTCATTTGGGCCACACCAACAGACTTTCACACAACACACACACATACACACAAGGAAAAAAAAGAAAAAAAAAAGCACAAAAGGGCGCTTTGGTCATCAAGGGGAGCAGGTGTTCCAGTGGCAAAAAAAGAAATCTCTTCTGGAAATGTGCAGCAAGAAATGTAATTCTTTTTTTTAAAAATGACAAATTATATGTAGTGCTAGTGGTGGTGATCCAAGCGTGTATGGAAAGATGTTCTGTCTTCCTCCTTCTGTAACCTGTCAATCACCTGAGGCCCCCTCCCCCCACCCCCCCAATAAATAGACCATTTCAAATGCTTTTAGCTGCTCACAGTTTTATTTCCCACAGTTCATAAAACATCAGTGAAAAGTCAGCTTGAACATATCCTTGATGGACTTCTTCAGGATCTTATTTCTGGATTTATTGGCACTGACGTTAGCCGACTCAGACACCTCACTGGTCAACTTTGTTTCCTGCTCCTCTGGTAGCTTTTCTGTCTCGATGCATTGTGGTGTAGGAGCTCAGTTTTAAAGAGAAGAAAACATACTTGGAATATTTTTCTAGGTGTTGTTTGAGTCAAAGGGATTGAGAGAATACACACCTGTAGAGCCGAAGCTTGATTTTTTGGGAGATAGCAGCTGGTTGGAGCTGTCTGGATGGAGCCCCCCTTTTCCAAAGCTACTATCTGACTCCAGGTTGCCGACCCAGGTGTTGATAAGAACAGGTTTTCTTCTGCTCTGCTCCTGGATTTTCACCTTACAAGACAGGAATTTTTGGTCTTCATCTTCTTTTCCTGCATAATGACACTGAGGTTCTTCTTGAGGACATTTTTCTGTCCATTCTTTGTTCATGTGCCTCAGGTCTGCAGACTTATCTTTCATCCTGTAGTGTGAGATCAGTTTCCTGAGGCTCTTGATAATAACAGTAGTCCTGCTTTGGCTTTGGAGTTGTGACATCTTAATTGTTTTAGATGAGTTTGAGTCTTTTATGGACGTTTTTGCTCAAATTCTGTTAGAATCCTTCATGTTGTAGTTTTTTAAATAAATGCGCTTGTTGCATTTTATGAATGAAATGCACCAATGGTGGATGTAGATTTAGAAATGTGAAAGCAGAAAATGTTGTCCTGTGACAACATGCTAGCTGTTAGCTTGCTACCTAGCAACCATTTAACAACCATTCTATTAATAATTTTCTGTCTTTTGATGGGAAATACTACAATCCTGAATCTGTTAAGAGATCTGTCTGATGTTCTGAAACATGATTGACTCATTGGTTCCCTCAGGGCTGTTTGAGAAGAACACAAACACAGCGTTATCCGTCTCAGAGTTCCCAATCATCTCCAAACAGGACTGAACAGGCTGTGAGATCAGGGTTGCTGGTCCTCCAACGTAGTCCTGATTAGATGTGTGAGCAGAGGCATGTTTGGTACTTAATTTTAATCATTTATGAATTCATATGTCATTGGAGAGTGTATTTAGACAAAAGACAGAAAAAAACATGACAAACACAGGAGTCTGCAGAGATTTTTCTGCCTTGGGCTCATCTCATATTTATGAGATGTGCTTCCTCGTCTTCTTTCTTCCTCATCCTGGTGTCTGTGATCCTGAAATTAAGGATGAATACATTTTTCTAAATATAACTGGAAAAGAGAGGAGTGAGGGGGGGTAAACACACTACAATTAACATAACAAAAACATGAGAACAGAACTGTCCACTTTAGAGCTTCTGCTAATTTCTCCACTACAAGCAAACCACACAAACAAGGATTCGTATGAAAGCAGAGACTCTGCTGGTTACAAAGACGTCTGTCTCATTCCTGTGGGACAAAACTCACTGTGGGAGCTGGCAGCCAGAATCAGAAATCATGTCTTACTTTTCCTGTTTTGTGGTGAAAAGTCTGATTCCAGCTCTAAAAACTCTGCTAATGTTTCTCCTATGTCTCTGCCTTTGTTTGACATGAATCATGAAGGTCCTGCTGGTTTCCATGGAGATGAAGGAGGTTTTATAGTGAAGCATTCACTCTTCCTATGGCTTCCTGAGATATTTACTTGTGTAACAGAGGTGTTAAGTAGGTATACATCTTTGGATATAATAATAATAATAATAGTAATTAAAAAGATAATACTAATATGATATCATTTAAATATCTATTCCCATGGAAAACTGTTCAGGTTCAATTTTTACTTTCTACTGTCGCACAGTTCCTCATCAGACATTACTTTACTCCTTCCTAGATGAACTGGGCTGCTCTGGTTTCTGTTTTACTGAAAGTAATGTGGTTTTATTTTAGGAGGAGATAACTATTTACATTTCTACAGTTGAATTCACTCTGACACAGTAACACGTCTTGATTCTGACATTTCTATAGTAATTTCACATGTTGCAGCTTGTCAGACCAAGATTATTGTAGTTGTGAAGATACACTTAATTTATTTTGCGTATTTCTTTTAAAACAGGAGACAGAAAAAAAAGGTCTCATGAAAACGAGGTTTAGGAAGGGAAAGGGAGAAAAGGCTTAGTTTTGCCCAATGACATAAGAACTGGATTGAAAATCAGTGGCAACAGGTCTGATGGAGGGATGATTCCTGCCCAGAACCTGGACCTCAACGTTACTGAAGCAGCCTGGGATCATCTGTGCAGAGAGCAGAACAAAAGGCAGAAACATCCAAAGGAGAGCTTTGGAAAGTCCTTCAAGAAGCTGGAGAACTATTCCTGAAGACAATTTCATGACAGAAAGCGTGAAGGTTCAGCTCAGATGCAGGTTTTGCAGGGTAGTTGCCTCATACTGCATTTTAATTTATGTTTGCACACGTTTGCTGATCTCTGCAGATATTTCCAGTTTTTCTGGCAGCATATGGAGAAATGAGAACCGGTGTATCAGTGTGTTACATAACGCTCTGCAGCTGCTCCATCACATACTGGAAATTGAAGTAGTATGAGACTAATTTGTGTTTTGTTTTTTTTTCTCTCTCTCTCTCTCTGTAGCCACACCTTTGGGAAACCCTGTTGCTGATTAATAGCTGAGACACTACGGAATCACGTTATGAAAGTGTGTGTGGATATGTGTGTGTTGCTTGAGATGGGACGGGGGCAGAGGGGCGGGGCTTATATTGTGGCTGCCTATCTCTGCCTTTGGAGTCCACAATAAGTGCCCTTAGAAGGAAAGCCTGTCAGACTGTATTTCTGGCTGTAAATCTTCATTTGTTAAAAGTCAGTCAGCTGAGAGACAAGGTCACTTTCCTCCTGTTTGGGATGATCATTGTCTTTGGGGCTCAGTAGCCAGTATCTTGGGTAAGTGCAATTCTCATTAAGTTTTGATTATAAAATTTCTGCACACTTTCATTGCTTCATGTAGAACTTTTCCATCACAAACTTTTCCCTGCCTATCCTCCGGTAGACTTTATCCAGGCTATCAAAAGATTTCCATAACCTAATCCGTGTGTTTGTTCTGCAGGATAATCTCCACAAGTCTTTCTGTTTAATACAAGCGAGCGAGAAGGCGGGGGTGTCAGCTGGGAAAGAAGCGGCCGCTGAGCGTCGCCTGAAGACGGGGAAGTGAGTTGCGCACTCCGCGGCGGATGACAGGAGCATGGACATGCTGCGCCGCTCCTCCGTGTTTGCGGCTGAAGTGTTTGACCGCTCGCCCACCGACAAGGAGCTAGTGTCCCAGGGCAAAGCACTGTGCAGGGACTACATCTATTCCAGGCTGAACCGTGCCGGGATCGGCTGGTCTAAACCTGAGCACGGACTGGCTGCATCAGGTGGGACGCTTGGAGAGATTTCGTCGGTGCTCCTGTGGCTGGGTGAGTTCTGGAGGATTATTTTCCTCATATTCTGCTGGTTTTTAATGGCAAGTTGATGGTAATCAATCTCAAATTTCTGATGTTATTTATAGAATTTAAATAATTGAATAGACGTCCTGAGCTTTGAGACACAAATTATATTTTTGGTTATTTCCCTACAAATAAAGATCTTTAGGACAGTAAAATGCCCATTTAATATTCAAACTGGAGTCAAGTTAAGTTTTGGTAAACTCATTGCACAACATATGACAGTTGTGAAACGATCACAGATAATGTAAATTAACTAACACTTTAATAACTTATAGGAAAGAGTGAGAAACCCTCCTATTTAATGATTTTTAGAGCTGTTAACTTCTTCACTTTTGGCTTAATTCTCAGATTACCTCTGCAAGGTGTAAAGGAGCCTAAAATTCTAGCCAGAGCCAATAATAAAGTGTCACATCTTGCGTTTTGGAACAGGTTTATCTTTCGTTTTCAGAGGAACACCTTGAAGGGATTCCCAGCAATCCCCACTTAGTCTGCATATTACATTCTTCCTTGAAGGTTAGGAAACAGACTCACTGCAGGTGGTTTCTCCAGTTTAAGGTTTCAGTTTGCCATGTGTAGAATATGTTGTTTGTTTTCTTTTAATCCACCTCCAGTTTAGTTCCCAAGAAATTCACTGGAAGCTTAAATTTAATGGAAACTGATATATAGTAAGTGAAGTATAAAAGAAATGTTTGGTGAAGGAAACAGGCCAATTCCTGAGTCAAAAGGAGATTAGGTTGTTTATGTCTATTGAATAGAGAGGACTTTAAATTAAAGTTTAAAAGAGGATTTTTTTGAAAGTGCCCTTTGTTTATTTGCTGGGCTTTAGTTAAGATGGATATCAGATGTGTGTATGTTTAGATAAGTGGCTGCAGCCAGATGTGGCCCAATGACTGGATCCAGAGGGATCAATCTGGCTCTAGCCAATCATAACAAAATCCACCTTATTTGCCGAAGTTTTACCACACCCCTGATTTTACCCTAATTTTAGTTTCTTTTGTTTTGTCTAGGTGATGAGTTGGAGTACCTTCGTCCCAATGTGTACCGTAACGTAGCGCGACAGCTGAACATCACTGTGGCATCAGAGAACGTGGTCTCCGATGCCTTCCTGGCTGTTGCAGCAGACATTTTCTCCACAGGTATGCCTGGTTCTGGGGAATCTAGGCTTTCAGAGCAGGCTTGCATCATAGGAACAAACTTAAGGGGCTTCCTCTGATTGGCATGAATGTGAACTTGAAAACAAAGCAAGATGTTCATCCTTTTAAGGAAGCCTCTTTGTTATCATTGTGAAGGAGGAACTTCAGAGTTTTAAGGAAATACAATAAAGATATTGAGAGTTTGGGGAACTTATGGTGCTTCCTCATTGATTTGTTTTCAGTGAATTACGTAATAATTTTTACCCTTCTAACTCACAACCTACTTTTAAGTAAACACCTCCTGTGTAGGCTGACCACAGGATTCCCCATTAGTTAGAGGTATTTTAGTTCTGCCATCCCCTGACAGGAAAGGAACTTTGGGGAATACATTCAGTCCATATTAGGATAACATGTTTCCAGAGTGTGTGATTGTTACAGACAGTTTGGACCCCACCCAGCGAGTTCAGTCATGAGTCTCAGCTGGCTTCTTCCTCAGGGAACGTTACAAAGAGACCTGCTGCAAACGTAATTAAGAGTCAAAATGGGTGAAAATCAGGTTAGTTTAGTCCTCACTAACATGTAGATCTAGTTTAAAAATAACAGGAATCCTAAGTCATACATACATTTAACAGATAAAGCAGGCTTCACTTTAGAGGTTGTAAATTAAGTCATCAGTGAATAAAGTGTACGTATGGATACGATGACAGTGTCAAAGAGCTACTGTGTGAAGAGGAAGTCCTGAGACGCTGCAGATTACAACCACAAACATGTCTGAGCTGCACAAGAGAAGCAACGTCACACTGCTTTCTGAATTGCAGAGATAAACTGCTATTACAATATCCTCTGCTGTCCCACGCAGGTTTTCTGAGACCAGACGCAAACGCAAATTAACATTAATTAGTACCTAACTGTTTTTATTCCGTCTCTTTGTTCTCATTATTTTATTTTCAGTGAAAAACATTTAGATTAATTTACACATTTTCTGTTCAACATCAGATAGACAGACAGCATTTAGGTGCTACTTTAATTGAGATCATAATTTAAGTTCTGCTGACCACTTTTTAAATCAATGCCATTTAAGTGAGAAAATGTTTATTTAAACCTCATATACATTTTCTGTTCAGCTATAGATGCAAGAGCAACAAAAAGCAGCCGCCTGGTGAAATTAGCAGAGCATGTACCTGTTAGTCTGGGAATATTGTTTTAGATAACCAGCTCCCTCCTAAGCAAATGTTCACATACCCTCTTGTGTATACTATGCTAATTACTGAATGATTCCACATGGAGGCGCATTAGCAAACTCAGAGTGTATATAGTTGCTGAATTTAAAAGTGTGTAAAGTGTGTTAGCATTTGGTTAATGTTTAGATCCCAGCAGAAAAAATGACAGCAGCGGTATCATATGTCAGACCCCTAAACCAAGCCCACCATGGCGAGTATGCCTCAATTATTTAGCCAAAGAAAAAAAAGTAATTATGACCAACATTATGGATATTTTTTAATGTCTGCAAGAACTTTTGATGAGTTGCTCAGTCAGATTATTTCACCAATTTTACACATTAATCATGTCAGCTCATTGGAGAGCCTTGATGTCACCCTCTGTTCTTAAAGCTACTTGCATGTCTCCACATCAACCACTAAAATAGTACTAATCTCTCACCAGCTGCTGCATATTTGTTAGCATGTAGCAACAAGATGTGGGTAATTTTGAACTTGGTCAAAACAAGCGAGTTTTCCAAGACTTTCTGTAATACTACTGTTGACGCTGTGACCTTACATCTGCCCCTACCTGTTAAGAGAGGTACATACTCCTCGCCAACAGAGAAATTAATTTGTTTTCTCAAGGTGGCAAGGTCTTGCTACATGATGGCATACTTGATTACTGACCGTAAGCCACAAAGGCTTATAGGGAGGAATGTGGGGTGGAGGAAGTGGACAGGGGATTTAAGTTTTTTGGGACTTTTCTACTTGCATCACATGTAAATTGTCAGGGTTAGGAGGTGAAGCTACATGGCTACAGTTATAAACATATTCCAGGGATTATACAGTTGCGGTTCTCATCATATCCTGTGGATGCTCTCACACAAAAAACAGGCACCTGCACTCATGGGCTGTGACACTGCTGCTTTTGGACATGTGGATTTTCTTGTTGCACGTCTTCCTTAGAAAGTAAGCTGAAAACAAGTCTGGGCAAAAAATTAACTTAAAAGTAATTAATAAGAACAATTACCTCCCAAATAATTAAAAAATAATCCTAAGATTGATCAGAGTTCTTTAAATTACACCTTAGAATTGAACGGTTTAATCATTTATTAATTCATGCAAAAGCTAAACTTGATGAAAATGTAGAGAAAACAGAATAAATGTGATAAGTTGATGGTACAAGATGGTACAAGAATAAAGACCCCCTCATCGATAAGACCCATATTCAGCAGATTTTTTTGGTAATAAATATTAACCCTTAAAGCTCCCATTCATTATTTGCTTTTTTTTTAAATGTAAAACTTCATGTAGTACCTCAACCCTTTTAATCCCAGTCAGCATGCAGACATGATGTTTCCAGGACAGCCTCAGTTGTCAAATTATGAGGCTAAAATGATGTAAAATGAATGTGTCAATAGCTTGAGCAGCATTAAGGCCAACCAAAACAACAAAACAAAGTTTGAGACTAACAGAACTTTTTAGAAATAACACGTGGATCAACAGTGACCAAGCCTTTTCTCATCTGCACATCGTTCTCTCAAGTTTTGGCTTTCAGGAGAAAAAATATTGGCATTGAAACAAACACACAACAGAAACTATTTCCATGTTTCCACTTTTTCCTCATTTCCAGTTATTCCTGCTACTATTTACCTGCTATCCTCACTAAACCAACTCCACTCAGCTGCTTTTTGGCGCCACCGTGCATCAAAGTCGTCTTCTTAGCTTTATTCCAGCCATAGAGGAGCATTATTTTTCTTCTTTTTACACACACATAGAACTTCCTGCTCACTGGTTGATCTTTGGCTGCTCCTGAATGGACGTTACCGTCAATCTAAGCTCTCTGATTGGTGGAAAGTCTGACAGGAAGTGGCTTCATCATCATGTCCAGGTCTAAATAGAGGTCTCTTAGCAACATAGTAGTGATAGTGATCATATTTATGATGAAAATTTAATAAATAATGGTGTTATCATGCACCACTTATAGTGGATTTACCATACAGAGTCTCTGAATAAACACTACATTTTGTAGCTGTATTGTAAACCTCCTGGATGGAAATGTATATATGCCAGGAAAACTTCTGTAGTTCACCTAAAGAGTGAACTATCCATCACAATTTGCCCCACAGAGCTACATACTTCCTGAAAAAAATGTTGAGACACCAGCACCAGCGATCTAACAGAGTTTTAAGAGTTAATAAAGGCTTTGATAATCCACATACTGCAGCGGTCAGTAAAACAGTCTGTTAGAAAGGTCTCATTGTATATTGCACATTTTTCTAAGCTTCCTTTCTATTTCTGTGATTGATCATGCAAAAGCCTTTATGAAAGATTGGAAACCACATCTTCCAATCATACAAAGGCGTTTACAATCCTTCCACTGCTTACAGCTTTTTACTCTGCAGGGGGAAACTGGAGCACCTGCAGAAAAAAACGCATTCACATGGAGAACATGCAAACTCCTTGTTTCTGAAGCAACAGTGTTAAACGCTGCACCACCCTGAACATTGTGAAATACAAATACATGGCATCATTAAATAGACAAAGCAAAAAAAAAAACTTGCCCTGGAATGTTTTATCTGGGAAATATTTCCCCTGTGGGAGCCCCTTCCGAGCAAGAATTTCTAGACGGAAGAGCAAGCTTCTTTTGTTGTTGTTAAAATCCACAAATTACCTTCACAGATGACTCCCAGCACTCTTTAAACTGACACATTATTTCTTTCCAGTTGCAAATTGCCCTTGTTTGAGCAGTTTAAACAATTATTTATGTGTCAAAAGCAAAACTCATACATGTTCTTCTGAACTCACTGGATGTAGACGGCTGTATAAAAGTTCAGCTTGTTTCCAGATTTCTCTTTTAAAGTGTAAGAAGGAATCAGAAGAGCGTCGCAGGGCTCTGTTTGTATGTGTTGGACCTATAAACACCACAGAAATAGTCTGACGTTTTGACTGTAAATGGCGTGGCTGCTGAGAGCTCCCCTCCACATGCACACTAAGTTGGAAAAATGATCTGCTCACTAATCTAGTGAGGCATACTGCCCGCCTGCTGTCCCGAGCCCTGTGTTTAGGTTTCCTCCTTTGGAGCATGTAGGCTGAACGCCTGGCTGCTGCTGAGGTTTTTGTTAATGAGTCCTCCCATCTATTAAGGGAACTGCTGACAGAGAAATATGCTGCTCTAAAATCCAGCTCTAAATATTCTAAAACCTCATGTCATTTGTGTGTTTGCATGCCAGACTACAGGAAACAGCTCTAGTAGAGCTTGAAGTTAAAATATATTTATTTTCTCTCTGAGCTCTACATCTTGTGTCTCCCATCAGGTGTGACATGGGGGAAGGTGGTTTCCTTGTATGCCGTAGCGGGGGCCCTGGCAGTGGACTGCGTACGCCACGGTCATCCAGCGATGGTCCACACCATCGTCGACTGCATGGGGGAGTTTGTCCGCAAGAGCCTGACCCCTTGGTTAAAACGGAGAGGGGGCTGGGTAAGAGAAACATACCAAATTATGTGTTAATGTGTGAATGTTATTGATGATGAAACATCTATGAACTCCACTGATGGAAGAGATTTAAACACTGAAATAAACAAAGCAAAACAATAAACTTTTATTGAACAAATAAAAGAAAAGAGATAAACACCAAAAGCATTGCAAGAAAAAAAGAACAAAACAAAAACAAAGAGGAATCCAAAAACCCAACAAAACTAGAAAACCTGGTAGTATATGCAAAAACAGAGTTAAAGAAAGATGACAGGAATACAAACATAGAAATACAAATGATAAATTTTAAACTAAAAAAAAAAAACATAATGACTGGAGAGGTCACCCAGACTGGTGACCTGTCCAGGCCGTCTCCTGCCTCTCACCTGCTAATGCTGGGATCAGTTTCACTGCGACCCTGAACTGGAACAAGTGGTATAGAATGAATGAGAAAAATGAATGTATAACTAAAACCAAGGACATAAATTTTCTAACCTGCTTATTCGTAGGGAAGTTGCTGGGAAGCTGGAGCCGAACCCGGCAATAAGGAAGGTACACCCTGTTCAGATCACCAGTTTATCGCAGGGCTCAGACTAATTCATTTTAATTCATCCATTTTCACTTTATTATTCCTGATTGGGAAATTCGGCTCCTCATTTGACGCGCCTAGAGAAGCAGTTAAGTGCCTTGCTTAAGGGCCCACAGTGCTTCACCTCTGTTAGCATGCCAGGGACTTGACCCCAGGTTTGCCAGACCCAACCCCACCACTGTAACCACAAGGCTAACCCCTCTCCCCCTTACATATTTTTATGTGTTCAAAATTTATTAAAGAAGCACTAAGTTTAACTAATTTTCTAAGTGCCCCCTAATGAAATAATTTTGCATCCATGTTGCATCCTACCTGTACTCTGAGCTCTCTTCAGTCACGAAAATCAGTCAATGATTAGTATTGTCTTATGGAAGTTGTGAAAGTGTGGTTTCTCAGCCTTAGGACGCTGCTGGACAACAACGGCTCCAGGAATGTACTTAACAAATGTCACTGAGCCATTGAAATGAGTCAGAGAAGGTCAGAAAATTACATCGTGCTACTTTAGATCAACATTATGTAACTTTCTGACCTTAAAACTCTGGGCTTCTAACTCATTTCGATGGTACACTGACATTCATTATGAACATTCCTGGAGCTGTTGTTGCCCAGCAGCATCCTGAGGCTGAGAAACCACACTTTCAATGCTTTGTTTTCCAGCCCGGGGTAACCGGTGACAGCTGTGGATTGGGTTACAGCACTGCAGCTAGATATCAACACACTGGCTGTTTTGAATGTGCACAACGGCTGATTTATCAGAGAAATGCAAGAGAATATCAGAGAAAGATAGGAAAAGAAAGAGAGAGGGACAGAGCAAGAGATAAGAAAAGTCAACATAGGACTGACTTTTACTGGCTGGAGAGATCTCAGAGAAGAGACAGGATGCAAGACAGATGCTGAATCAGCCGTCGTTAGGTGATGCCAGAGGGTAAAAATAGTGTAATAGTGTTGCTTTGAAGAGCTTTTTGGTTAAAAAAAAGTCATTTTTATTCATTTATTTGATTAATTTATATATTAATTTGATCTTACTGATAACTTTAGTGAACCAACCAGGTGATACTTTCCACCACGTTTCATATGTTATATATTTAGTTGCCACAAAACATGATTAACCAGTTGAAAAGGTAGGTGATGTCTTTATTTCAGTGCTGTGTAAAGTATTCCTTTAAAGGTTTTGTAATTTTTTAAATGATGAATCAACAGTTTCAAATGCTGAACTCTTCAAAATTGGAATAAAAAGCATTTTGCTACCCAATAACAACATGGAGCGCTGCCATTAAAAGTTTGGCTTGGACTGTTTCAGCCAGCAAAGCTTTCAGGTCATCCACTCCAGAGCGTTAATCAGCGGACACATTTTCTCCCATCAGATCCCGTAAATGCTCCATGGAATTTAGGTCAGGCGTTTGAGAGGGCATTCTGCGAAACTGCTGAATCATTTGACAGATTTCATCCATAAACCCCTCCAGACGGTGACTGTTCTCACCTCCCCCGGCTTCCTCTGTTTAAACTTCAGACCCTCAGATCTTTGTTGGTAGAATTTGTTCAGATTTCAGAGAGCAACACATCTGAAGCTGCTGTTTTTTTCTGCTTATTCTGTAGCTGACTGAGTCTTTCTTTGAGCCTGTAAACGTCTTTAGCTGCATCGTCTGTACTCATACTCAGTGATCGTGTTTCAGTCCGAAGCCACCCATGGTGCTGTTGCTTACTTTTGTGGAGAAAAAAAACTTTTCAAACTTTTTTCAGCTGTAGGATGCTGCTCAGGATCCAATATAATTTATCTGTCTTGTTTCTAGATTTACATGATCCCATGAGGGGATGAGGGGACTAGTTATAGCTCAGTTAACTAGCAGTTTTTGGAACATTCAGACATAAAGTGGGGCTTATACTTCTATCAGAATAGTGGATGATTTTGAGACCTGCTCAATGGAAAAACCTGTCAGATAAAGATTTAAGATTCAAACAACTTTATTTATCCCCAAAGGGCCTTTCCGTTTACAGTCCACCAGACTGATAAAGTCTCGTTAAAACGAGGGAGTAAAAGTTTGAGCAGAAAGTCAGACCGACGTCTGACGACGTGTTCCTGCTCAGACAGCATCCAGGCCGGCAGTTTGGAGGGAAGTGGAGTGTGACGGAGCGAAAAGCGAGGAATTGCATGACTGACCTCACAAGCACAAACGAGGGACCTGTTTTTCCCAACCCAAACCCGACATTTCTACACTGAGCGGTGCTGTCAGCATGCTGGAAACCTCAGAACATTTTGTGACAGGAAGAACCAGCAACGCTGAGGAGGGAGACGTGTTCAGTGTCAAGACTGACACTAAACTGGGCCGTCTGTGGTCCATCACTGTCCATGAAGGTGGTTATATAAGACTTGCAGAAAATGTTTTGGCTTTAAAACGCTCTTGTGGGTTTGTCGCACATCTTGTCTCAGCAAATTCTCAGAATATTGATAAATTAGAAGCATATGCTGGAATTATTGGGTCTCTTTAAGCACACAGACGAGTAAGAAATTAAGGAATAAATTATCTTTGTTTAGAACAGCTTCTTGACTTCTGGCAAATCCTCATCAAGTCTCTGAAAGTCCATTAAAAGGATTAAACACCATTCTTCTTCTTGTATTTTAGTTATCAATCGTCTGGAGCCTGTAGAGACTCTAACATATGATTCAGATCATTTTCAGATCCCAAATGTTTCACAATCAATGTCAATTTTAGATTACCCCACCCCTCATTCTGACTGGTAGCTTTTTAACACAGGAACTAAGGTAAATTCAGATTATTTTTTATGTTTAGCTATAGTATTTAACGCCTTAATACCTGAATTTATTAACAATTGTATAAAAAACACACAAACACTGGAAAAGATCAGGAGAAAAATAACAATAAAAAATAACAAATCAATATTAAAGATAACTAATAAATAAATAAATAAAGGTAAATAATATAGAAATAAATACATAAATAAGTGTTAATAATGGAAAATAAATTAATTAGGTTAGAAGACATAAAATAAATAAGGGTCAGAAGAGGTTTGTGAGAATAATATTATTTGTAACTTTCTGTTATATTTATCATTTATTCATCCTTTTTTAAAAAAAATAGTTTTATTTTAATTGCTCTTATAGCAAAGCACTGTGTTGTTTTTGCACATTTGATAAAGTGCTAAAAAATTAAATGGATTAAAAACACAAAAATATGATTCCTGAATTCATTAAAGGTGACAACAGGTGTCATGGATGTATTTGTTTAGTATGTCCAAACTATTAGCTATTTTTCAAAGTTAAAATCTGTTATAATTTCCTTTAAAATATGTAAACAGAGTTTTATTTTGACATTTGAAAGAGCTCAAAGTTACTCCCAGGAATCCTGGATACCCCGCTGTTCCTGGTGGAATAAAGACTGTCGCGCTGAACAGCTTTTTATTGATTTGCAGCTACTTTTCCCTAAAATGGGACCTTAGTATAACTGAGCCACCTGATCTCTTACTGGAGGGGACAGGGCTTCAGGTTTTACCTCCACCTCTGTCACCCATCTGTACTTTGTGGGCTTCATGTGTTTCCTCTTGTGCTCTCTGACAGGTGGACGTTACAAAATGTGTGGTGAACACTGATCCCAGCTTCCACTCTCACTGGCTGGTGTCTGCTGTCTGTGCCTTTGGACACTACCTGAAGACCGTGGTGTTGTACCTCCTCAGGGAGAAGTGAAGGACCAAGTTGCCCACTGGATCAACACACCGCCACTGAAGCATGCACTGCTTTGGATTACGTTTACACTCATTTGCACTGAGCCTTCGCTGATGAGCACCAACCTATTTCACAGACACTGAACTCTCTTTGCTCCCCGCCTCTATTTATTGTTAATGCTTATATTACAATTGTGATGTGACCTTTTTCAGCTTTTGATTGCAGAGCTGTCTGCGTTGCTGCCTGAGTGGTGGTGACTTGCACTCCCCCTAGTGGCAACAAATAGGTACTGCTCTAAATTGATGTGTGATTCTCTACTTCTCACCTGGATGATATTTATAGTTCAAGACTCTTAACAGACTAAAGAATGCTTTTTCCCTAAAATGACACAGGTTTTGAAGAGGAGAAGGTGTATGTATTTTTCTTTTCTTTGCTGAAAGGATAACAGCAGCTATAAAAGTGTGCTTTCCAATATAGAACAACACCTCTCTGTTTCACTGCTTTAGTTATTCCCAGTTTTGGGAATCATAACATACAGGATTGTAAAGTTAATGTGTCATAACATAGTGAGCCTGCATGCAACGACATTTTCTAATTCTCTTCTTCTACTCCTGAATTTTGGAAGAAAATATCAACACTTTGGTTGACTGTTGACTTGCGGCTGGTTAAACTGGGCTGTCTTAAACTGGTTGTGCTTATTTATGAACTGTTGTATCTTCTCCATACATCACCCTTATATTATCTACAACACATGAAAAAATATGGAATCGCCACTCTGGAGAAGCCAAAATTATTTCATTTAACATTTGAGCATTCTTGTTTTGTAAAACACACCTTTGCAAAAAAAACTATTTTTCTAATCAAGGACAAAAAAAAACAACTAAATTAGTTAACTGTGATGAAAAAGTGTTGGAATAATAAACAAAAAACACAAACTTAGCACAAAAAGTTAGGAAATCTGTACTTGCTTGATTATTTCTTTCTTGTTCGTGAGTTGTGACAATGAAAGCTGTTTGGCAGAGAAGATTCGGCAAATTCTTCATGGGTGCAAACCACCCATGAAACACTCCACTCTGCTCATCCCACAATTACATTTTCCAGTTTAAATGGAAATTGACAGGCTTTCCATCACTGATTGCTACGAAGCATTGCTACAACAAAGAACTCATCCACCAAACGCTAATGCCCTTACTATTTGTGCAAAGTGTGTTTACACCTTGCCTCTGTTTGTGTATTCATTAATGAAAGACATTATTCTCTTTTACCAAGTTCCAACCTTCTTGTTCAGCTATGCAGAATGGAGCCTTTTTGCCTCATTTTAAAGTCCAGAGTGTTTGGTGGCATTGTTATTAAACAGATTTGTTCTTCTTTAGATTGTCATCTTTACATGTTTCTCTGCATCAATCAAGATTTCTGCCATCATTTATTTTCCCAAAGCAGATTCTTGACTCATCAGTGGGTTTCTTCCGATCGTCCACAGTCCACGACCGCCTCTCTGTAGCCCAGTTACCTCATCTGTCCTCACGCTTTGGTGTCTTCGCTGGACTTTCCCTTTTACAGCCTTACTAGGTCTGAATTTTTGTTTATACTCCACACCCAGCTGACAAGATACAGCTAATCTAATTTAAATTAAGTTCAGAAAGGAGTTTTAATATTCCTCCCACTGTTCCCTGCTAAATGCAGCAGCTCATCCAGGTCTGAAAACACTCGCTTTTAACTGGAGATTAATGTGCAAATTGTTTTAGAAATGCAAATTACAAGGTGAGTTCAGCATTTTTTTTCCTTTTCTTGGTCTATTATTACTATTGTTTTGGGTATATTTTACAAAAACAGAATGTTTAGCTTTTTAATGAGTTATATTTTAGTGAAAAAAATATATTTAAGAAAAGCCAAATGAATATCGCATGAGACTGATAATGCCATAGAATTTACTAAGGGTTGTATCAAGAAGAGCATTTCATTTTTTTCCCAGGAGGAGGAATAAATCTCTTAAAAAGTTAAAGGAATGAGCATCCTTTCCTAAAAAGAAGTTGTGTTGTCTCTAACTTGTTATTTAAATCACTTTATCTTATTGTTCACTGTGAGGCTGTGTGTTGTGTTGGACTGTTTGTAATTACAGTAAATGTGATGTTGCTGCACTTTGATCCAGTAGAATTTATTCTATGAATAACTTTCATGATGTAGCACCAACCGACCTACAAAACAAGTAAATGTTTTTCAGTCACCTGCAGGTGTGAATATTAACATTAATAAATGGTTCTTACAGTTTGTCTTTAGTTGTTGATGTTAGGGGGAAAAACAGCTTTGCAACCAGGAAGAAACATAAGACTGTGAACTTCCTTATACAAAATGACATGACAATCTTTTGTTTTTAACAGGAACAAATACACAAAACTTTCCTTAACATTTTAGAAAGTAAATGCATACAGGTTTAGTTTAACTTGCAACCCCTTCTCCCGCTCAAAGTGAAATCAGACAACTATTCAATTAAAAATATTTAAACTATTAAAAAGGCATATAATAAGATCAACGTTATAATAAAATATCTTATATAAAGTATAAGATCAAACACAGGAAGCAGCACAAGCATAAAAACAGAGAAAAAAGTCAAGTTCTCGTTATTTAAAAGAAGCTGCATGTTGAAAATGATGAAAGTGATGTCCAGTATTTATAGGAATGGTAAAATACATATATTTGAAAACAGGAAAATATAAAATCTATTTTTTCTATTTCTATTCTTTGTGCCTTCCATTTTCTACAGCACTAACACCACACTGACCTGGGTGTTTGATGCAGTGCTTCCCGTGAATATTTATATTTTCAAGATGCAAAGATGAACTAATGGGGGGAACAATGTTGGCTATTAGTTACCGTCTGGTCGCTGAGCTGGAATCACTGAGCACAAACAGGCAAAAGACAAGCCATCAGAGGGACATTTCACTTAACTGTTAAGATAAATAAACTCCCCTCCAACAACAGGTGGAGACTTGCTGACTAAGCATTTCTACTCAGTGTGAAATCTAAACACTTTGGGTATGTTCCTGTCCACCATTAACCGATAAACTCCCCCACTTAATTCACCCATCCTGATGACCTCATTCTGGTCTTTTTTAAATTATTATTATTATCATCATTAGAGATAGGATGAGAAGCTCGGTGATCCGGGAGGGGCTCAGAGTAGAGCCGCTTCTCCTCCACATCGAGAGGAGCCAGATGAGGTGGCTCGGGTATCTGGTTAGGATGCCTCCTGGACGCCTCCCTGGTGAGGTGTTCCGGGCACGTCCCACCGGAAAGAGGCCCCGGGGCAGACCCAGGACACGCTGGACGGACTACATCTCTCGGCTGGCCTGGGAACGCCTCGGGATCCTTTCGGATGAGCTGGTGAATGTGGCCGGGGAGAGGGCAGTCTGGGTTTCCCTGCTTAGGCAGCTGCCCCCGCGACCCGACTCCGGATAAGCGGAAGAAAATGGACGGATGGGTGGATCATCAAAAAGCATTTTTGCAGACTACTGTGTGCAGACCAGTCTCAATCCACATAAACCCCAGCCCACAACCCACACTCTAATGCTCCAGTACCACACACTCCAGGGGACCCTCAGAAGTTCTTTGTCTACTAAATGCCTTGTCACAGCCAGTTTGGTGGTATGAGGAGGACCTACTCATATGCAGGTGGTCATAATGTTGTGGCTGTGTATTATGGTGTATTATAACAGTAATGTGAACAGAAAGTGTGAACGTACATCATGTACATGTGTTGTATTCTGGATCAGAAGCAGGATTCCATTTTGTAAAGAATTCTCATCCATGACCTTTTTAAACCATTGTTGCCTGGTTCGATTGTGTTTTGTTGGGCTAAAAACAGTAAAATCCAGTGCCATAGGGAAGAGGTGGAGAGAGGAACAAGGAAAAAAGAAGATGGATCAGTGGGTTTGCAGTCATATGTAGTGGATCAGTCATTATATTGATCATTGAGATGTACTTTTAATACTGAAACTCGTTAAAATGTTTTTGTTTTGTTTGTTTTTTCTCATGCCGTGGACACCTAGTAGATGGTAGTGAGGATCAGAAATAAACTGAGATATGTTTTAGAGGCTGATCTGACAGTTTCAGTGTACAAACAGTGTTGCAAAATAAATTTACACGAATCCATCAGGCTTGAGTGAAGACAAATAAAAAAAACGTAGGTGCCTGCATGACAACCTCCTCTGCAGGGAGAGGCTTCACAACCTGATTAAAAAGTCCATCCACCTTTTTCTGAAGAGAGGTCTGCAGAAACAATCCACAATCATCCCCATCCCAAAGAAGGTCGACACAATCAAAGCCCTAAATGACCTCCGTCTGGTGCCTCCCTGGCTTTACATGGGCACTATCTTTGACCAGTTGCTGAGCTTTTACCTTCAACACTGAGGAGATCCTTAGGTAATGCCAGCAGCAGCTGTATATTCTGGGGAAACTCAATTCGTTTAGTGTAAGTCCATGTTCCAGACATTTCAGATGTGTTCCAAGATCATTGGCTCACCACTCAAAGCCCTTTCCACCTTTTGTGAGCAGCAGACTCTGAGAGCAGCTACCAGGATTCTTCAGGACCCCTCCCATGCCCTGTTCCTGCTTTCCAGCGTCCTCCCTTTGGACATCGGCTGCGCTGCCCCGAATGCAGGACTGAGAGGAGAAGGACTGTCCAACTCCTCAACTCCCAGCCACCCCTATCCCCCCACCTCACCAAGACAGAAAACAGCAGCCCTCACCCCTAATCACCCCGCTCTTCCTTAAATTCACAACACTTGGTCACTTTCCTTTCTCTGTTGCTACTCTTTGTCAGACCATTTCATATTTGCACAATTACACACACAACTTGCACTATTGTTAACTTACACAAACAACCCAAATGTCCCTGAGGACTCTCCAAAGGGATTAATAAAGTATTTCTATTCTATTCTATTCTATTCTATTCTATTCTATTCTATTCTATTCTAATTGCTTTGCAAATGCACAAATTACTTACAAAACAGTACTGTCATTATTTATTTCTGCTATTGCATCTATTACATATGCACAGTTCATGATGTACTTATAAAATTATAGTATATACTGCACATTATTATTGTATACCTTGTATTATCATTAATAGTGTACTTCTCAGCATACCATGGCACATCTTATGGCATATTGCACTTTATATTCGACAATATATTATATTATGTTATATTATATTATATTATATTATATTATATTATATTATATTATATTATATTATATTATTACTATATTTATTTTATTTTACTCACCTGTCACTTGATGTTTTTCTTTGTTAACTTGCACATACTATGAAACAGATAACTGCTCTATGTGCCTCCAATTGCCCCTCAGGGACAAATAAAGTCTGTGAATTTTGTTTGTTTGTTTGTTTGTTTTTCTCTCGCTCTCCTTGTGAAAAAAAGAAAGAAAGAAAAAGAAAGAAATGTTTTGCTATTTTGCTCTCTTCTCGTTCAGTAAGTAACTCTTACACTAAAAGAATTTATAAGAATGAGCATTCTTGCCCATTCCCACTATGAATCTGTTTTTCCTCACACGTCAGCCAATAATGATTGGGCTCTAGGCAAAATAACTTCTCTATACCAAATGTTATTGGATGGTTCGAGGAATGCCCCGCCTCTTTTCGAATTCCTCAGCAGAACTCGCTTTCCATTGGTCCAGCCAGTTGGAGCGCAGAGAACAACAAACAAGGTAGGGTGAAGATCGTCGGGATGGATGCAGGTAGGCAAGATTTTATAGTGTATTAAGATATTTATTTTACTCTTAACAGCCCTTTCTCGTGACAAAGTATTTATAGTATCGCCATCCCATACATAGCAACGAATGTCCTGCTTTGTCATGGTGGTATTGTCAAAGCTAAGCGCGAGTCCAACACAGACTCATATTGCTTTGTAGCGACGATGACGTTAGCTTGGCTGAAGTGATGACTAAAGCTAACTGCTAACTAACTAGCTTGTTGTTTTGCTAAACGATCCGAAAACACGGCGCTGACAGCTTACTCTGTCACTGTGTAACTTACAACACAGTGTTCAGGTGTAAATTCTGGTAACCTCATACGTTGCTATAAAGTTTTGTTCTCAGTAAGTTATACCGACTCCTTTCTTTGTGACTGTTCATGCTAGCATTGCGTTACGCCCAAGATGAGCATCTCCATTAGCGCACTGTCACCGTCACATCAGTTATTTTTCTGTCTGTTGGCACTTGTAATGCTAAAGGTTAGCTGATATGTAATAACTTATGATGCACGGCTCATGTTCGGGAGCAGTAGCTCCAGGTTCCTCATTTAATTTCATTTCCTCCCTCCCTCCGACTTGAAACCCTCTTGAAGATATGAGCCTGCAATCACAGCTCGCTGGCTGTCCAGAAAACGGCAACTCCCTGTAGAAGATATTTCTAAAAACTTTTTAAACACTAGCCTCTACTGTGTGTGTGTGTGTGTGTGTGTGTGTGTGTGTGTGTGTGTGTGGTTGAGCCCTGTCTTTTTGGCAGGCTATTGGTTTTACTTTCTGACACTCAAAATCACGGGAATATAGTTGCTTAACTATTCACTACATGTTTGTATCTAATAAACACCTAAACTTATTATTCTGTCACCAAGCCAATGTGACAGGTATTTTATGGCTATAAAACTTCAAAGTAAGTAAGAGTAGTTTATGAATAGTACTTCTAATACATGATAGAAACTTCTACCAAACATAAAATTTAAGTACATTTCTTAAAAATACCCAAGTATCACAAACAATTGAAGTATTTTCCAACTAGGGGGGCTCTGAAGTGTCTTTGTTTCACTTTGAAATGAGTTTTGAAATTCCTAGAATAAATTTCAGTTCATTAATTGCACATAAGATAAAAGGCATCTTTATAAAGATGCTATCTATAAGAGGTCCATCCTGAAAGCGAAAAGGATTCTGCTCAGGCAACTATTGGGTAATTCGCTTTTATTAGCTGAAGCAGCCAGATGCTGACAGCTGTAAAGGTGATAACCAGCAGCAGAAGTTTCTTACATCCTTACAATTGTCTCCTTTTGCAGCTACTTTGACATACGACACACTTCGCTTTGGAGAAATAGAAGATTTTCCTGAGACCTCAGACCCTGTGTGGATCCTGGGGAAAGAATACAGCGCGCTCACAGGTGGAGCTGCACATGACAGCATACATCCTGTAGAAATGTACTGTTCTAATGTGGATGCATTGTAATGTATTGCTGTTTACTTTTAATATAGAGAAAGAAGACATTTTATCAGACGTCACTTCACGATTGTGGTTCACATACAGAAAAAACTTTCCACCAATTGGTGAGTTGATACAACAGCTGTAAGGTTTTTACTTTTAATTGCAGGAAGAAACTCATGGATCACTCGAATATGTTGCAGGTGGAACTGGACCAACATCAGACACAGGATGGGGATGCATGCTACGGTGTGGGCAGATGATCTTAGGAGAGGCCTTGGTGTGCAGACACTTAGGCAGAGGTAAGACACCTTAAAGATAAGAAAATAATGATATCGTCATCTGTGTTTTGTTGATGTGTAAAAGCATAAAGTAGATTTTATCACCATGTGGTACTAATAGTTTCTCTAGAGTAATAAATATTGATGGTGAAAGTTGCTCAGAGGACATTCAGATGTGGCAACATTACTGTGAGCTAATCACCTGTATTAAAAGTACATCCTTTGTAGTGGGTAATATCAATGATAATGGTTCCTCCACAAGTACTTTATGATGTGGTCATGAGCCTTGAGGTCAAGAGGGCATGTGGTGTGTAAAAGATTTGTTCAGAGCAATTAAACTTTGCAAACATAAAACTTTCCTCCACTTGCATTTTGATTTTCTTGGTTTCCTGATTCTAAGAGAAGCTCCTTCACTGTCCAATTTTTAAAATTAGACTTAAAACCCATGTTTATTCTCTGCCTTTCAGCCCCAGCGGGACTTGGTTTTTTATTTGATTTTATTTATTTGTTATTGGTTTTTGTTGTGATGGGTTTAGCTGTTCTTATGTGTCATGTTTTTATTTATTGATTTTATCTGTGTGCAGCACTTTGTTTCAGCTGTGGTTGTTTTGGCTACGTAAGAAGCAGGGATAATCATTAGCCCGTAGTTTTAGCCAGCATTTCACAAAGCCTTGAAAAGATTATTCTGAACAGGATGGAACATTTTGTATTGACCCTAGACAACCAGTATATCAAAACACATACAGATAAATGATTTTGCTTTAAATGATATTTTACATTTGTTCAGTTGGCATAATTCCACAGTTTTCATGTATCTTATAGCTGCTTTTAAAGTTTGTGATCATTTAAATTAAGAAAACTTGTTTTATAAGTTACACCACAGGAGGGTTCCCAAATTTCCAGAGAGAATTTTGTCCTTTTGGCACTCTCATAATTTCAGTATATTTATATTTATCTTATTTTTGTATTGATCAATATCAGGGAAAAAAAACAACAATAAAAAATCCATCAAAAACCAGTGCTTTCGAAAAGCAGGAGGGATGATTGTCTTCATGCAGTCAAGACAATTATGATTACATGTAATCGATACATGAATTTTATAGATAAAGTTTCTCAACACAGCATGAAAAGCAGGAACAGTATTTGATGCAAACATGTGGTTTGCACTTGTCCAACTTGGAAATGAAAGCAATATTCTGGATGCATCTGGAAATGCTACCTGAAGCTTTTTTTTATTTCACTTTTACTGCATCTGCACCACAAATGTTCTTTATAGAAAGGATTACATTACATTCTAAAAAGGGCTATTTTAACATAATCTGTGCACATATGAAACTTGCATACCAGCATATCTGCTTTGCATACAGCGTAAATCACTGATGATGGGCATCACCATAATCACATAAATCATATCTGATTATATGACCCAAATATCTAACTATAAATATGTGTTTTCCACATTTAACACTTGTTCTAATAAATAAAATGAAGGGAAAAGTGACCGTGACTGCTCCTTTTAACATATACAGTGAATAAAGACAAAAAAGCTTTTTCTCTCTTCTATTTAATTAATATATGAATGATTTATAGTTTATACATAACTGTGGAACAGGACATATAGTTGGTGGTACTTAAATAAATCCCTTGATGTGTGCAGATGATTCAAAGATATATTTTTCCATATAGTCCTGGTCTTCAACAATTAATAAGGCTCTGCTCTTAATATGGTCTAGAGTTGTATATTAATTCTAATCATAGAAGATTAATATTCTGATTATGTATATTAGAGAGGTTTCCTGACTTTCTTTTCTCTGACATTGTTCTAAAAGTATGTAGTGTGGTTAAATACCTTGGACATAATATAACAGACCACTTGACTGATGATAGGAATATCTGCAGACATTGTCATCTAATGTATCCACAAGCTAATGTGGTGTAAGTTTATTATGAGCTCTGCACTCTTTAAAGCATGTAGTACCTATATGTACGCTATCCGTTTCTGGCAGTGCTACAGAAAAAGTATAATGTGGAAACTCGCTGTAGCCTATAATGATGGAATGAGGCTGCTTAAGGTCCCACGATGGAGCCATGCAAGCCAAATGTTTGTTATTGTTGGCATACCCATCTTTAATGCTGCATTGTGCGATCCTATGTACAGGTGTGTTTACAGATTAGTGTTCTCTGCAAGCTGCATCACTTGATCATTGACAGACCCTGCATTAAACTCACTTTGGTTTTATTCTAATAAGTGGAATCATTGCTGTCTTAGCCTGTATGAACATTTGTAACACTTGTTTTCTTTTTTCTTTTTCCTATGGACCTGCGTGTCTTTTATTAAGTAAAGTAACGTAAACAGTGCCAGACAGAGCCTGTTTAGGCCTGACTTGATAACTGCTGTTTTGTTTTCAGACTGGAGATGGGCCAAAGGCCAGAAACAAAGAGAAGAGTACATCAGTATTCTCAATGCCTTCATTGACAAAAAAGACAGCTATTATTCCATCCATCAAATTGGTGAGTGAGTGTCAGTCTCTTCCAGTTAAATCAAAGGTTCACGCAGGAATTCCAGAGTTGGCATAAAATTGTTCTTTTTGTTTCTGAATGCTGTAGCCCAAATGGGAGTTGGAGAGGGAAAGCCTATAGGCCAGTGGTATGGACCAAACACAGTTGCCCAGGTTCTGAAGTAAGTACTGGAGATTATAAGAGTTAATTTCTCAGTGAATTAAGAGGTCTTACATGGTGGATCTGTGTCATGTGAAAAAGGATTGAGGGGTTTAAACCTGATCTGCCACTGATGCATCTCAGGGTTGGCATGGGAAGTGCTCTCAGAGGTGAAAAAGGTCTGTGTATCTCGAAACATGTTGCTTTAAATGATTAACATTAATTAGGTTATTCTCACAAGTCCACATGGGCTCACTGAGTGGTCGCCCATATGCCACCCAAGCTTTTATAAATGTGCAAACTTAGCACATTGACTGTGTGCCTGAATTAGTTTCTATTCAGAAAACAAGATACCTGACGAAAAAAGGAGCACAAAACAGTGTGGATGCTTGTTGCAAGTAGACTTTTCAGTATAATCAGTCCCTACTGTCTTTTTCTTTTAGACCATTTATATGCTCGAGTCGTGGGGAGGCAACTCTGAAACAGCTGATCCAAAAGCTAATTCACTTAGGACTGCAGGCTCATCTGCTGAGCCCACATCAGTCTGCATTAATTCCTTTAAACTAACATTAGTCTAATCATTCAGCTGAGTCTGCGATGCAGTCTTTGCTGTTTGTAAGCTCACACTGATGCTGCGAGCGATGAGTTTATTAGTTTGGTACGTGTGAATTACGGATAGAGAAAGTGGACGTAATTTTTATGCTGACAGCGTGAGATGGCTCTGTGTAAAGAGTTAAAGATTAAAGGCGCTCTGCTGAGTTTTCTAGTAAACTAAACTTTTGTTCATGTTAAGTATAGAGGTATTAACAGGTGCACCTAACTTTAGTACCATGCAATTTCAGATCCATGTTTTCTGTTTGTGCTCTTTCTGTCACTGTTATTTTTATACACTCACCGGCCACTTTATAAGGTCCACCTTACTAATACTGGTTTGGACCCTCCACAACTGCCTTAATTCTTGGTGTCATAGATTCAACAAAGTGGTGGAAACTTTCCTCAGAAGTTTTCTGCATATTAACATGACAGCATCAAACAGCTGCTGCAGGTTTGTCGGCTGCATCCATGATGAGAATCTCCCGTTCCACCACATCCCAAAGCTGCTCTACTGGACTGAGATCTGGTGGCTGTGGAGGCCGTTGGAGTCCAGTGAACTCATCGTCATGTTCTAGAAAGCAGCTGGAGATGATCTGAGCTTTGTGACATGGTGCATTATCCTGCTGGAAGTAGCATCAGAGATGCTCCACAAGTTCAAGTTTAATCATATACACATACAAGACAGCAGCCAGATATGCTTTTAAGGCTTAACACCCATTTTACACATAGTAAAAAACACAATGACACCACTATTATAGTAAAAAAGACTATCAATATAGTAAGACATAGTGTATTGGTTGTGCAATAACGTGCATACTACAACAGACTGTTAATAAAGCTAATATCTACAATCTACAGTCAGTCATTATACTGTTTAGTCTAATTAAGGATTGCGGGGAAGCTGGAGCCTAACCCAGCCTTTAGCAGGTGAGACAGGTCGCCAGTCCATCGCAGGGCCAACACAGAGAGACACAACCATTCACACCCACTCTTAGGGAGAATTTAGAGCAACCAGTTAACCTAACATGCGTGGTGGGAGGAAGCTGGAGTACGCAGAGAGAACCTACACATACACGGGTTGCATGCAAACTCTACATAGAAAGGCCACTGTTAGAACCTCCCCCAGGCTCGAACCAGCGACCTTCTTGCTGTGAGGCCGCAGTGCTAACCACCACACCACCATATGGAGCTCCACTTGTGCTCAATATCTACAAGTGTGCAATAGAATACTGTGAGTAGTGCAGAACTTAATGTGACATGATTTTGGTGTTAAAATGGCATTTTGTATGAGGTACAGTTTGACATGTTCAAGGAGCCACAGAGGTAGAACACTGTGTCACTACAGGGAGGAGTTCACAGTCCTGAGGGAATAAGCTCCTCCTGAATCTCTGTGTTCCTGTTCTTAGCTGGCAGGAGGCACCCGGTGTGTCTTCTGCTGCTGTAGCCCATCTGCTTCAAGGTTGGACGTGTTGTGTGTTCAGAGATGCTGTTATGCAGACCTTGGTAGGAACCAGTACTTACTGGACTTCCTGTTGTCTTTCTATCATCTCCAACCAGTCTGTCCATTCTCCTCTGACCTCTGACACCAACAAGACGTTCTGGTCCAGACAACTGCTGCTCACTGGATATTTTCTCTTCTTCAGACCATTCTCTGTAAACCCTGGAGATGGTTGTGTGTGAAAATCCCAGTAAATACTCAGACCAACAACCATGCCACATTTAAAGTCACTTAAATCTCCTTTCTTCCTCATTCTGATGCTCAGTTTGAACTTCAGCAAGTCTTCACCATGTCTATGTGACTAAATGTTGCTGCCATGTGATTGGCTGATTAGTTAATAAAGTGGTCGGTGAGTGTATGCTTCATAGACTTTATTGGCTTTATCTCATTGTTCTCACACATGTTGCTACTGCTGTTGTTACAGGAAATTCGTCTACTTTTTATTCACAGAAAAGTTTATTTGAATCTAAAAAAAAAACTATGATTGTGCAGAGCTACAGAGAATACTTTGATTTCATTTATCAACTTGCTTTTCATCGCGGTACGCATTGATATCTGTGTCAAAAACAGCTGAAACATTAATTAATCAGCTGAAAGTAAAATGTTTAAATGTGCTTTGCTGTCTCACTTACAGGAAGCTGGCAGTGTTTGATACGTGGAGCAGATTAGTTGTACACGTGGCGATGGACAACACTGTGATCATCGAAGAGATCAGTGAGTGCAGCAGTGTTGTAATCATCTGTTTCAGTCTTATCCAGTTTTGATTTATTAGCATAACCCCAGTAAAGATCCCTCCTGTACTTTAACTGCTCTTTTCATTGTTTGCTTGGATTGTTTACACAAGTCATATTTGGACTAAATGTCACTGCTAGAGCAGTGCCCTAGTAATGATAAGCTATTTATGTCCAAGGCCAGTTTAAAGGTAAAAAATCAAGTTAGTCTAAATACTTTATTCTGGTCAAACTCAGCATGCCACTATTCAGAGATAAAAGTTTGTGAGGGAAAACCTCTCTTAGATTTTAACGCATATCTGTCCCTTTCTCTTTGCTGATGTGGTGATGTTTTCTGCAGAACGTCTTTGTATGCCCTGGTTGGACATTGAAGGAGCTTGTGGAGACCCAGAGGGAGTTGGGGAGCTCAACGGCTGCCTGGAGGGAGCATGCGCTCTGGCTGAAGAGGACTCGGCTCTTTGGAAACCTCTGGTTCTGCTCATCCCCCTCAGGCTGGGCCTGAGCGATATCAATGAGGCCTATATTGAAACGCTCAAGGTAAGAAGTTTTCTAATGTCCATCAGTGTTGCATTTAGATTAAATATGCATTTGTCTGGTTAATGTGGCTTGTCTGAGTGGAAAATTTGGAATAATGCCAAAAAGTCTATAGTTGCATCTCAATTCAGGGTCGGCACACTTCGGAGTGTGCAGACTATGTAGGCTACGGAGTTTCCTATGTAGTCTGCACACTCCTGAGTCCACTTAACGTTCTTGAAATGGGACAGTCTACCTAACCAACAAGAATTTCCCATAGCAGCCACGGAAGATGTTGAATCATAGGGCGAATTTTAATCTCAATTACAATCTGGGTTTCAACAATCATAAAAATGAGATGTTCGTTTATTTGCTCCTTCTGTTTGCTCTTGTGCTGTTTTCAGTTGCAAATCGAGCACCACTTGTCGTGCTCTGCTGCAGACTCCTCCCACAGCTCCAGCCGCTTTGCTTTTATTCAACTCACCTTTCAAGTTATGGGCTGGACACACGGGAGGCGACGTCGCGCCTTCTCCATTCATTTTCTGTGGAACTTGCGCAGTGAGGCAGATTGCTGCCCTCCTCCAGCCAAGCAACAGGCGACATTTGTGCATGTGAAATGTTGCGCTCGTTCACATAGTGACACAAGAAAATAGAAAAATGTTTCATATTTGTGAGTCGCGACTAAATAATCCACCAGCTCCCAGAGACACAGAGAGATAACAAACGTTATAAACAAACAGCTTTTTTCTCACCAAACACCAGTGCTCAACTAATACAGTGAACAACCTGGGATTTAAGAAGCTCATCAACACTTTGGACAAACGGTATCACTGCCATCTCGTCACCATTTTAGTGGAGCTTCTCTCCCTGCTCTGTATGAGGAGTGTGAGGGTGTGTGAAGGACGTGGCTACAGTCCAATGTTTCGCCACCGCTACGGACCTGTGGTCAAGCCGCACCGTATGACGCGGATTTCAGTGTGAGAACTAAATGTCTCCAGACTCACTTTTTCCAGCTCACTTTGGGTAGAACATAGCTGCTGGTCTGAGACAAACAACAGTGGGACCTGGGTGGAAAGAAACTAGTCTATATTACCACAGACAACGCTTCAAATGTCACAAAGATAAATGGTTTTTGGTGGATTCTGTTCACAGCTGTGATAAAGCAACCGATATGCCCAAAATCAGCTTCTCTCGTTGAGATAAGGCCAAATTAAGATTCACCATTGGATTAAATTCACCGGTAAACTATTTACCAGCTTGTTACTTCTCATATAAGACCCTAGGCTCGGCCAAGTTCGACTAACAGGAAGTGATGTCGCCATGCACATACGTACTCCGAAATAAATCCAATAATAGTGAACTGGTAAATGTTCAAATATCCTACCCTCAGAAGTCCATGTAGATGCATCAAATCAGATTTATGCAGTAATCTGATTACTCCCAGATATCTGATTTTGTTCATGTTTTATAAAAATTGTTTTCCGAGAATGTCTGTAATATTCAAGATAAATTGTTGCATAAATATCTATAAATGAATCGATATTGAATCAAATCTGATTTAACTGAATCGAATCAGGCTGAATAAAATGGATTTAGGAAGTTATTGGTGGTTACCAGCCCTGCTGATCACCAACAGAAGATCAGAACCTTACGTATGAAGTTTTAAACTCAGGCAGCCTTAGAGCAACTTTCCCTGAATGAAATCAATTCAAGCTTGATTTCATTTGATCTGGTATCGATCTGATCACATGCTGCCAGCTTTAAGGAGGAAGCATGGAAGAAGAAGTGTTACTACCTCCAAACAAAATTAGATAAACCGGTTTGTCTCTTCACAGCAATGCTTCATGCTGCCTCAGTCCCTGGGTGTCATCGGGGGGAAACCCAACAGTGCCCATTACTTCATTGGTTATATCGGTATGTCTTGTCTTCTGTTTATGAAGCTGTGTTTTGCCAACAGCTCATGTTCCCTCCTTTTTTTCCTCTTTTTTGAAGTGTGTTTGTCTTTGTCTCCAGGAGAAGAGCTCATCTATTTAGACCCACACACCACACAGCCTGCAGTGGAGCCGTGTGAAGATGGCCAGGTCCCCGATGAGACGTACCATTGTCAGCACCCACCCTGCCGCATGCACATCTGTGAGCTGGACCCATCCATCGCAGCGGTAGGACATCCGTGAGGGGTTTTTGTTCCTCCAACTGGAGTGAGTTGTTAAATACGAGAGTGAGAAGCTTCATGTTCTGTAAGTGATTGTTTCTGGTGTTTGACAGGGTTTCTTCTGCAGAACGGAGGACGAGTTTGATGACTGGTGTATGCGCATAAGGAGGGTATGTCCACCATTCTTCCCTGTCTTTTACTAGAATAAAAGGTCACTTTGGGTTTAAGGATGTCACGATTGTCAGGATTTTACAACTGTCACGATTATTATGCGTCATTTCATTTCCCAACACCATAAAGATGAAAAATCACACAAACACTTCTTAAAGGTCTTCAAGTTTTATTTCTATCTTTTAATGGCAACATAACAAAATAATATAGAAACTAAGTAATTATCAACTCTCATTCCAACTAAATCTCCTCTGCTGTGTCAAGAATAAATAAATCCTACATATTACCTCTGGATTTCTCTCAGAAAACGGATGGAAAAGGCCACAGGACCTCTAACTGGACTAGAAGGCTTCAGGAAAACATTGAGCTAGCTTTGACTTCCAGCTGTCCTTTATCAGAACAGCTGCTGTTTGTCACACAAGTAATACTGGAACAGTGGAAATAAACAAGAACGATTTAGTTTCTTCTACATAGACAATAAAACCAATAAAAAAGAGAGGTGACATCAGTCTCATGAAGTCTTTATTTAACATGACAAGCATGGTAAATTTTGCTTGTCACATTGCACCATAAACCCAGCCAGTCATGCATAATTACTGAAGACACCATAATAAGTTACATTAGGTAAAAACTAACATCATTTAACCAAACTCTGCATTTATCTTTACGTCATCATACAAAGCTGGTGGTCATCCTGCAGGTGATGAAAGATCCATGCATTTTCTATACTCAGGAGGGGGCTGGAGCCTATCCCAGCAGCTACTGGGTGAGAAGTTACCAGTCCATCGCAGGGCGGAGATGAAGCATTATTAACATATTTCCTCCTTTCACTGCAGCTTTTAATGCCATTATTTACAGGCTGGCTAACCATCCTCCACAGTAGCCATGATTACATGGACAAATATGTCATCTATCTGATTCAGATCAGTCTGATCATATTTCAGCTAACAAGTTTCCATGGACGCGAGAATAAGTGGTCTGATCAGCTGTGTGTTTATGATATAAAGATTGACATGTGTCATGTGGAAAAATTCAGAGGAAGGAAAATATTTTTTCATGAGCTTTTTGACTGATAAGATGCTCAGTAATCCTTAACTCTTTCAGTTTCTAACAAAAACATGTCTGCCACAGCCTTGTTCTGTGTTGCTGCCGCCATTTTTCCAAGTCTTCCCTGAAACTCATTATGCCACCAAACCCCAACGTGGTTCAGGCGTGCACAGAAACATCCACCACAGAAACCATCAGAATGACTGAAGACGTGGTTATTTTTCCCTGCTCATCTCATCATGAAAATGTCAAAACCACGCCTCTTAACTGGATTGAACATTCCTTCTGATCCAGGTCTGTTGGATAAGCTGAGACGTTTACATGATGCCGTTTTATTCTGATTGGAAGGTCAACCACATCAAAAGTTTTTCATGGAAACCCTACTACACACACAGTGGTCAGTGTAACCGAAAAAAATACTGGTGACTTAATCTGTTCGTTTTGTTTCTTCTGTACTGTCCCACTGGGACATGGAATAAAAACAAAGCAACACAAGCAGTTACACACGTATGTTTCCGCTCCGTGTGCGATTCTGACATAATCCTTTATGGGAAGCGATATTGAGGATTGTTTACAATTGATTAATTGTGGCGTTTAATACTGTGATTGATTGTGACATCCCTGTTTAGGTTAATGTAATTAGCAGAATTATATATTTTTTTATTCTCTTCTAGCTGTCCTGCAAGAGAGGGGGCCTCCCCATGTTTGAATTAGTGGACAGTCAGCCCGCCCACATGGTCAGCGTGGATGCCCTTAACCTCACCCCTGGTAAAAGAACTGCACATTTAACTTATTCTAAAATCTGTGCTGATGAAAATCTTTTTAATGTTTTTTATTTCTTCGTAGATTTCTCTGACTCGGACCGGTTGGAGCGGTTCTTCGATTCAGAAGACGAGGAGTTTGAGATCTTGTCCCTGTGAGGAACACGATGAACAATGATTTACTGTTCTCAGCAGTAGGCAGAAGATTCTCTGTCTTATCTCTGTATCAGAAGGGAAGCCTGAGGGGGACGAACATTTATTGGAGACCTCTTGAGTCAGTCCAGCTGCAGCAGTGTGGTCGGCACGCATTAACACGCCGCTCTTCTCAGCAGCTCTTTGTGTCCAACATCAAGACTGCCTGGTGGAAGCTGTAGCAGGAGCTCAGGATAAATTCTGTATGCACATCTTCACATACACGTTTCCATTCGAGTCTTAACACTTTCAATGTTTATTCTGAGGTGATATGGTGCCTTTCCCTGACTCCATAAGTAAAATTGCCATAACGGTTTTATGTTATGTAGAACTTCAAATGATTCATGATGCCTACGGCTTACACAGTTTGTCACTAATAACTTGAGTCTTTAACAGCCTGTAATGAAACCAAATTCACTTGAACATGAAGAAAAGTTCTAATAGTTGCTGATGTGAAGTATCTTTGCCAAGTCTAAATGCATACATACTAGTCTGTTTGAAAATTATTTATTTAATCAAGACATGTAGGTGAGTGACCGAATAGACATGTAAAAGGAATAAGAACTAAAATAAAGACAGAATCTGATATTTGACAGCTGCATATTCTTTAGTTTTAAAATAACTGTTATATTACATGTTATACAAAAATCTAAGGTAAGTAAAGTTTGTGCTGTAGACTCACTTCCACAGCTCTCCAAGTGTTGTGTTCTCAGCAGAGTTGATGGCATTATAGCTGTGGGCTTTGATGTTGTTGTGAACTCCTTCAACAGTCTGTGAAGCATCAATTACCTAACAGGGGAATTTGATTTGGACTTTAAATAGTGCCTTAATTGACATTAAAACCTGCAACTCTGCAACCCAAAGAATCCACGTACCTGCCAGTTGACCGAAGGATCCTCCATCAGCTGCTTAAACTTCTGCTGGACGACGTTTTGGAAAACACTCGTCTCATATCTCTCGTTTCCAAACTGACCTCTCAGAGCAGCCTCAGCTGGGCTCAGCTGCAGAAACATCACCAGGTCGGGCTTTGGCAGTCCCACATCCGGTTGCCTGCACCAGTCCAGAGAAAAACCCTAGAAATAGGAAAACACATACCCTTCAAACACAAACTGATAGATGTAAAGACTGACAAAAAAAAAACAAACAAACAACATAAAGACTCAAAAACACTCACAGGTTTAGCGCTGGTGAAAGCAACTCCAGAGAAGGCATACCGATCCACAACCAGAGTGATCCCCTGCTCCAGCTTCTTCTTCATCAAAGGCCTGTAGGTTGGTATAAATGTTATAACTATAGCCATTATAGAAACATTAAAGAGGAAACCTTCCAACATCACTAAATCTGTGCATCTAAGTTTTAATGTAAACTAAAGAGGAGGAAGAATGGAGGATTTTACTGTAGGCTCTAATAGTCTATAATAAAAACTCAGCGTCACATTAAGCTCATCCCGAACACCCTCCTCTGTTCTCAGCCCATGTTTGGCTGTCGGTGCAAAGTACAGGCCTGTCTGCACGGAGAAACGTGTAGCTAGCATGTTTTTCAAATAAGCTAAATTATTTCCTTAATTGTAAACTTTGGACAGGAATACATGATTCATCAATACACAACTGCTTCTCATGTGTTTAAAGTGTTTAGAAACTGATGCCGTTCACTGACGGTGCCACTCACTGCAAGAGCATGACTCATGATTTTAGATAATGGTGCCTCATTACATCATGCTCCAAAGTGGTCTGACATACAATGGTTTTGTTATCTGCTTCTTACATGATCTTCTCACCATGATGGGTTATGTTCACATGTATTGTAAACAGGAAGCTTCACATTAAATAGTAAATTAGACGACAGCTATTTTATTTAATTCATTGAGTGTTTCTACTTTTATATAGTACCCATTATCCAAAAATTATTTAAACTAACTTAAACTACATTTCTCTTCAACAGGTTATACACAAATACACCATTACTGTATATCAGCAACACCAAACAACTGATGACGAAAAATCACTACCGGTGCAAGATATAAATTTCAGTTGTAGTTAATGTGACAGGTCTGTACTCCCTACTGAGGATTTTAATTATATATTATTATGCAACATCTTAAAAATTACAATTTGGGAATATAAATATTAGATGAAGAAACTTTAAAAGATACACAGCCATAATATGGGTTCTTTTAACAAAACTTGATTCCTTTTTACACACTTTTTAGCTTCTGAACATGCTCATGACCCTAACAAACGAGGTTAATTTTATGATTAATTGTTGTGACTGTTGATCTATCCGGAATGAAAAAAATTCAAGAAATAGGAACTGTAAAGTCCCCACTGGTTTGTGCAACATCTTTAATGTTTTTGTCCAAAATAATGTTTGACACAGGAAGGTATCACATTTTCATACCAGAGAGGCTGCACAATAAATACCTGCCACTTTTTACCAAACAAAAAGTGTAATATGCTGATAATTGTTCTCTGTTGGCTATCTGACAGTTTTAATAATTTTATACACATTTGACAACTATGTTGTCCAAAAACTTGAGGAATTGTCTGAGGGTGTCACAGATGACAAACCAGCCTTTACTCATCAACTAAGAACTACTTCTTCAGCACAAAGTAGTTCCAGTCTGAAGTTGCTCTAGATCAGGGCTACTCACCTGCAGTCCTGCAGGTTTTCATTGTGTCCCTGCCCCAACACACCTGACTAAACGGATCCAACATGAAGTTCTGCACAATGACTCATTAATTTGAGTCAGGTGTGTAGGAGCAGGGACACACTGAAAACCGCAGGGCTGCGGCCCTCATGGGACCGACTTGTATAGACCTGATCTAGTCGAGATTATGATGCATTTATGAAACCTCGGATAACAGACTCGCTTCGCCTTTCTCTGTAGCTTACGTATCACTAAAACTATACGTCAGCCGCGGCGAGCACCTGGCCTGGTTTCTGGCCAGTTTTACTTGTTCTCGCACGCGCACGACACTCGCACGACACTCTTAACTCCACTAAAACGCACTAAATATAAATATATTTCACACATAAATAATATTAAATAATAAATATAAACGGTGTTGGCCCTGCGATGGACTGGTGACCTGCCCAGGGTGTACCTGCCTCTCACCTGTTAAATGCTGGGATAGGCTCCAGCAAGATAATGAATAGATATAAACATGGTACAGTTGCCATAGTGACTTAAGCCTTAACTGTATCTTTATGTTTCCACACTAATTAAAAGGCAAAGTCTTACACAAGTTCCCAGCGATTGGCAGAGAACAGCAGATGCACTGTGTGGTCCTCCAAATCACTCTTCTTCTCCAGGTATGCGCTGATTAGCTGTCCGATCCTTGTCGTCCTGTCTGCGAACACAACGACACCTTATGTTAAAACAAGTCCTACTACACTGCATAAATATAATAAAATTGGGGGTTCCCACGCCCGTAGGTTTACGTTAAACACACTCCAAACAACAGTTCACCTCACCGGGAAATCTCATCATCTCCGCCGGCCGACCGCTTTCTTGCAGAGCTTGAACCAGTTTCTTGCACTGTGTCGTTTTTCCTGCCCTGTCCACCCCCTCCAACACAATAAGAGCGCCTCTTTTACACGCCATAGCGATCGGGTCTTTGGTGGAGCTTTTTTTTTTTTTAAAAAAAAAAGGGGGAAAAAATCAGTTTCACTTTCCTGTTATGAGACAAAGCAGGCTCGAACCTAACCTAACAATTTACCCGCCATTTACTGAAGCTCAACGTAAACACGGAAGTATAATGACGTACGACGTTCTTCTTCTTCTGGTGTATATTAGCGGTTGGCGACCTCCACCAACCGGTAGAGTGTGGATAAAAATGGCAAACAACAAGAAAGACAGACATATCTTTATCACTATAATCCTTTAATTAGACCAGATGCTGCCAGACAACAAGATTGAATTTTGTTACATTTTGTGACCTTTTATTCCCCACAGTCTTTTAAACACCTTTATCCTTTATGTCTCATATTTCTGATACTTAACCATCACATGTTCTATTGTTGACCCTTGATTACAAAGTTCACATTTACCCGAGTCATTGATATCGTGATATCTTTTATAATCACAAACTCTCATTTAAACAATAAAAGAAGAAGAAACAAAAGGTTATAAATGTTTTTAACCATATCCAGGGCAAGTAGAGTTTTTTTCTTCTTCTTTGAGAGCCATTTTTATTTAATTGGTCCCCTAGATAGAGGCAAATTAAGCAGTACAAGTACAGTGAAAGTGTTTGACCAAATTTAAAGATGTTTCAATGTTTTAAAGCACCAGGATACATTTTAAACAATTTTTATTTTTATTTATATATATATTTTTTAACACCCCAGGTGCCCCTGTAGATCGATTTAACTTATGTTAGGGGTAATTTGCACCATTTGCTGTTGTAATCTTCTCAAAAACAGAGAACGCAGAAAGTTAGGGATTTATGGTATAAAATATCTTTGAATCATGCAGAGAAGTCTTTGTGTACAAAGAACAGAGCTGAAAATCAGTATTTAGTGGCTTGTGTCTTCAAGTCTTCAGAAACCTATGTATTTAGGTCTTGGTCTGACAAAAGGTGTGGATCTTCAGGGGGGTCCCATTTCCCCTTAATTTGTATGGGCTTAATTTATACATGTAACAACAAATCTTATATGTCCAAAAGCCTCTAATAACATTGAAATAAAAGTTAGATTCACACAAAATAAATAATCATTATAAATATAATCACTGGCCCCTCAAAAGTGAAGTTACGGCCCTGCATCAAAGAGAATCTGGTTCCAGCTCCGCGGACGCATGCAGTGGTGCATCACAGAGATATAGGAGATAATCTGTCTGCAATCCGGCAAAGAACTGAGCCACCCAGCTTTCTTCAGTTGATGTTTAAACACATAAAGTGAAAGTTAAATTAGAAATGAATGAAATGTCTGCTGAAGGTGACGGTCGCGATTCCATATGTCCGTTGATTTGTTGGAGCATATTTCCTGTTAGTTTTGATTACAGTTCAAGCAATAGCAGTTCATGAAGAATTTAGACATTAAAAAAAAATTGCTGTTTTAGGAACAAAATTTTTGCCATCTGTTCTATATGATCATGATCACATAGTGAAGAAGAAAGTGAAGATGAGGGAAAAGATGTGAGGGATGAAGAAGAGATTTCAGATTCAGAAAGAGTGACAGAAGCAGAGGGTGAGGAGGAGGAGGAGGCAGATGATGGAGAGGATGATGACAGATTATTCCAGTTGGACCACATGGGATGTTTTTATTCTCTGTATAAATTCCAGTGCAGAGACTTTAAATATTACACTTCATAATATGTTTTCAGTAACAATCTATAGGTGTTTTCCAAGGTTACATATGTCAAGCTTTACTAAGGCTGCCAATTTATCTTATCAGTAGTCATAATAAAACTAAATATGATGTAAATCCTTAAACAGAGAAACAGTAATGTTGTTAGTCTCATAACATAACTGAGTCCTGTTGTGGCTAAATTGTGGCATCTGTCTAACTGTACGCTCCTAATTTGCAGATTCACTGTGCATTAGTGCCAATAAAACCTTAAAATATGGCTTAACCAATTATGCCATGTAAATGTAAGCCTAATACAGTTTTTCTACGAAAGGGTAATGATGGAGTAGCCTAAATAGTTTCAAAGTGTTTTTGTGGATCTCTTTTTGATTACTTCTACATATAGTGGATTTCCAAATGCTGCACTGAGCATGTCCATCTCCGCCCTGCCGAGACCTCTTGCCACACCATGTAAAATCTTTTAGATCTGCCACTGCCTGAAAACCATTATCAGTGAAGACAGATTATTGGTGCATAAAGATATGCAAATGAAAAAGGCATCATGCAAAGAAAACTTGCAACATCCAGAAATGCACATTTCCTTGCTTAGAAAACTGGGAACCATCATCCAGTTACAACCCGTTCAAGTGGAGCTGCACAAGACAGTTTTCCAAGAGTAATTGTTTATTTTTCCCACTTTTTTACACCATTGAGCAGAAACATATCAAACTTTGCTCTTGTGACAGTGTTTCAGAGCATCTTTCAGCGCTGCAAGCACCATGTCCACATTAGCCTTGCTGCTGTTACATCCCATCAGTCCCACACGCAGCACCTGAAAACACAAAAAAAACTTATTTTACACAAGCAGGCACAAGAAGCGACTGTTCACTCGTTGGACATAATCTCCATTTTTTCTCTCACCAAGCCGACTGATGATCCCAGCCCTCCAGAAATCTCTAGATTGTGAGTTTTCATGATGTAGCTTGTGATCTCTTTCCAGTCGTATCCATGAGGAGCAACGATGGTGGTAACTGTAGGCAGCCTTACATGCTGTAAAAAAACATGATTTCATATTAAATGATTGACAGCGATAAGCTGTAAATTCCTTCAGTAAAGTAAATAGCACAGTTATTTATTTAAACTCACCTTTTCTTTGACAAAAAGTTTGAGACCCATGTTCTCCAGGCCAGCGTGGAAATATTCAGCCACATTTTGATGTCTTTTCCAGGAATTCTCCAGACCCTGCACATTGCACGTTTTCATATTATACATTTCCAGGATGCTAATCACAAGATCATGGCGGCAGTAGTCGATTAGTGAGTGCGGGGAGGATTGACAATATAGAGAGGAGAGCATAAAATTAATTGAACAACTTGGGAGGTTGGGGTTGCTCTTGGGGGCCGGGGAAACACTATCATGGCTGCCATTGGTCTGGCACTCTTTTTTCTGTTTCCTCTCTTTTCTTTGTTTTATTGTAACATCACTACTACAGCGGCCTGGCATTTGGGTGAATCCAGCCATTTCCCACTGATGACGTCTTAGCGAGAAAGAACCACTTTTTGGTGCCTGTTGAGAACGAATTTTCAGGTTCCCTAACCAACTTTCTTTCCGTCTAAATGTGTCAGCCGGTTTAAATTTAGGGTCAATGAAAGGGCTAAAATAGTTGCTTGTCCATTCAGAGACACTGTAGTAAAAATGGTGGCACTAATATGGCAGCTCCTATGTATGTGGACACAAGTAGTTAGTAATGGCTCATTCTAATAATAAAAACATGAGTTATTTTAGGAAAGTGATTAAACACCAATAGAAACAATTTTGAAAGATTTATAAAAAAAAATTCTGTCATTAACCTTTCATTGTTATTAATTAATTTACACACTGCACCTTTAAGGTAAGGCAACAAAGCTGATGGGAATCAAATTAATTTGACCAAAAAATACAGAAGAGCTGGTAAAATCAAAGTGATCCAAATCAAATTAATGAGAACAAACACCTCTAAAACTAAAAAAAAGTCAATGGCAAATTCATATTCATGCCTTGTTCTGACAAATTAATGATCACTTTAGAGTCTTGCTTCAGTACAGATCTGCTGAAGCTCCAAACAGATGCCAGATCAACACATCTGATGCCAGCACATGTCCCACCTCTTCAGCGAGGACTGCCAGACTCTCCCTCAGGGCGTATAAAGCCGTGACAGGACCGGTGTGGTGATATCTGTTGAGAAGACATGAAAAACACAGACCTCTGCAGAATGATTTCACCTGCGCACCAAAAACGAGATTAAACAAACAAATAAAAAAGTCTTACACTCTCGGCTTGTCATCACATCCCCAGTAGTTTGCAAGCCAACTCAAATCCAAGAAGAACGACACCGGTTTTGTCTTTCGGTTGAAAATCTTTTGACTGTGGACAAATTTAACCATAGTACAGGTTTCTGTTTTGCTTATAACCAGCATGTGAAGTATAGTAGCCACATCTCACCATGCTCTTTCACTGAATGAGATGGGCGCTGTACCCGGAGGGGCATTCAGAACCTTTTGGGAGCCTGTGTACAGGATGTCAATCCCTGCAAGTACAAACATTGTCATAAAAATTATCTACAATGTTTTAGAAACATTTGTCTGATTTTATCTGTAAACCTTGTTGGTCCATGTAGAGAGGGGTTCCTCCTATTGAAGCCACAGAGTCGACAAGCAACAGGCAGTTATACCTGCAGACACAAACCAGACACATCTGCAATCAGCCGTTCATTGTTTCAGGGGCGACTGAGAAATGAGTCCAGCGTCTTACTTATGGCACAGGTCTCCAATGCCATCCAGTGGATGCAGGACTCCTGTAGTGGACTCTCCATGTGCAACAAAGAACAGCACTGGTCTGTGTTTTGATAAAGCCTGCAGTGGGTTAACACAATGACAACATGAACTTGGGCACTGGGGATGTTAAGTTAATCATCATCACAACTGCAGTGTTGGCAGACTACCTTTTCAATGTCAGTGTTGGACAAGTAGCCACCAGGTGGCGCCACTATGGTGTTTACTTTGGCACCTGTTGATGCAGGAGATATTCTTTTAATTCACAATGCTGATTATTAATAAAACATGAGTGATTATTCTGATTAAGGCCTACTTTTACACTGCTTCTGCTTCCTTGCTACAAATAATAGAAGACCAAATGTGTATGAAAATGAATGAAAATGATTTAGGTGTAGCCTTACCTATCCTTTCTGCCATTTCTGTTGCCCGCTCTCCCCAGATGCCATTCACCGCTGTCAGCACGCTGTCCCCAGACTCCACCGTGTTGAAGATGGCACACTCCATCGCAGAGTGGCCAGCGCCACTCACAACAAAAGTCATCTTGTTATGAGTCTGGAATATGTACTGGATTCCACTTTTGATGTCGCTCATGATCTGCAATGTGAAATGAGCAACGTTTGGTGAAAACAAGTGAAATTTCCCTGCTGATTTAATTGAAAAACAAACTGAAGATAATAAGCTGCAACTGAGGAGTTGTCCAGTTGTGATTTGATGTGTTGTTTTCCTCAGAGGTTTTGCTTCATATTGACATGACAGCATCACACAGTTGCTGCAGGTTTGTCGGCTGCATCCATGATGAAAATCTTCCGTTCCACCACATCCCAAAGCTGCTCTACTGGATTGAGATCTGGTGGCTGTGGAGGCCGTTGGGGTCCAGTGAACTCATTGTCCAGTGTTGGTGAGTGTGTGTGAATTGTAGCCTCAGTTTCCTGTTCTTAGCTGACAAGAGGCACCCGGTGTGATCTTCTGCTGCTGTAGCCCATCTGCTTCAAGGTTGGACGTGTGTTCAGAGATGCTAATCTGCAGACCTTGTTTGGAACCAGTGCTCACTGGACTTCCTGCTGCCTCTTTATTTTCTCCACATCAATTCTCAGACCAGCCCATCTGGCACCAACAACCATGCCACATTCAAAGTCTCTTGCATCCCTTCTTCCCTTCTTCCTCATCCTGATGCTCAGTTTAAACTTCATTAAGTCGTCTTCATCATGTCTACATGACTGGATGTGTTGAGTTGCTGCCATGTGTTTGGCTGATCAAATATTTATATTAACACACAGTTGAACAGGCAGACCTGATTAAATGGCCTTAAGTCTTCATGATTCATGATGCAGGTTTAGCCTTGTTAGGTTAAACTATCTAAAATTTTCACATCCTGTTGTATAGTTTATTAAATGACAGTCATATTTTATATGTTGGTAAAACTGTTTGCAAGCAACGTAATTTATCATAAACATGTTTAAAGTACCCAAATTATGTATTACCCAATAACAGCCACACACGCGAAGAAAAAGGATTAAAACTATTAATCTCAACTAAAGAAGCAGATAAGAAGAAAAAAAAGCTTCTCTCCTGTCATGTTAGTCTCCTCATGGTTAGGTTACACCTTCTACTTTACCCTGCTGAGTTACCTCAAATATCTCTGGGTGCATGTGTCCAATAACAGGCTTGGCTCCAGCCTCCACGATGCGTGGAGGAACGTTGGAAGGTCCTGGTCCAAACATATGACGATGCGGAACCAGCAGAGGCTTCTGCAGGCATTGTGGTGGCGGTATGGAGACGAGAGACATGTTCTCTACAGCTCAGCGAGGAAAGTAAAATCCTGGAAGCCGTGGAAGGAGGTGAAAAAAACACCTTCAGCTAAGCACACCCCTTCGTCTGACCAGTAAGGTCCTCAGATCAGAGGTCTGTCACAACATTTTCTGCTTTTATCTTTCTTTTTTTTATTCTGTAAACACTGTGTGCTCTGTGTGCACAATGAGCACAGGTAGTTCAGAGCTTTCCCATTTTTTATGTAAAGATAAACAAGTCATCTAGCATGTCCTCACATGTTAATTATTGACTACTTACAGGATTAACTGTTGCACTGCTGTGTGTGTGTGTGTGTGTGTGTGTGTGTGTGTGTGTGTGTGTGTGTGTGTGTGTGTGTGTGTGTGTGTGTGTGTGTGTGTTTTTTATATCTGTTCTTCCAGAGCAAATTCTTGTCATTTGTTTGAACATAGTGTTGGTATGACACCTAATTACTCCTGTAAAGCTCCATGCTTTTAAGTGTCAAGCAGAAACAGGTGGAGAGGCTCTGCATCGTTCTATTTCTGGTAGAAAACTGAAGATACAGTCAGCAAAGCAAAAAAGGGTTGCAAATAAACTGAAACCTTATAGGGTAACAATAAAATCAGTTCATCGTTTATGTTGATGTTGAACAGGAATGCTTAAATTGTTGGGTAAAAGGCTTGAATTGAATTTGCTGAAGATCATTTAAAATAATCATTTTTATTAACGAACCTCATTGCCAGAAAAGTAAGGAAGTTTTCTACAAAGCAAAAAATAAAGAAATGATTTAATTGAACAATTTCATTGTATTTAAAATCCAATCTGATCACAGTGCCACACACACACACACACATTTGTATATATATGCAAATAAAAACATTTTTATAGAATATCTATCAGTATATTTAAAATTGACAGGTAAGGGTGCCAGGATTGGGTATAAAAGAAGTGTTAGCCAAATGTTTAGTCTTTCTAAGATTGTAAAGAACTTTGGTCTTTTAAGATCTACAGTGAATAAAACTGTGAGAATATTCAGGGACTCTGGGTCAATAATCAATCAATCAGTCAGATTTTATTTATAAAATGCTTCACAATGACCATAGTCGACCAAAGTGCTGTACAGAGATTAAAACAAGAATAGAAATCTAGTAGACTTATGAGTGATTAACAGTTTATTTCACAGGTGACATCACTCTGATCTGAATAAATAGGTCGTCAGTCTGCCCTTGAACAGGAGCAGGCCCATGATGGAGCGTAACTCTGGGTCAGAGAGTTCCAGAGTTTCAGCCCTGCCACTGCAAAGGCTCAATCACCCACTGTTTGCACCTGGACTGTGGGACCACCAGCAGGTGCTGTTCGGAGGAGTGCAGGGCTCTGCTGGGCTGGTGAGGGGTCAGCATGTCACATAGATAAAGAGGCGCAAGACCATGGATGGAGCAGAAAACAAACAGTAGGATTTTAAACCGAATTCTGTACTGAAATCAGTTGGATGAGACGAACCTTCGAGCCCTCAGGCTGCACTGCATAAGAAAACATTATGCCACCATGATCAATATAGTATCATAGGCTCAGGTTGACCTTTGGATACTAGCTGCTTGGATGGATCAGTTTGATGCTGCATCAAGAAATGTAACGTTATTTACATAGATAACACCATCAGCTGGAAGGTCCGTGTGGAGAGTTTGTGTCGTCAGCTCGTGGTCAGCAGAGACTTTACTTCTTACGTAGGCTGAGAGTGTAAGTTGTGAGCCAGAAGATTACTTCTCTTTTTTATCAGGAAGTATTGTAGAGCTTAGTTAGAGAAGGGATGTCAGCATGGTCTTGGCAACCTGAGTATACAGCTGAAAACTGAGCTCTGCAGGGTGTGAAGCTGATGAGGAAGAGGGAGTACCAGCCCTTTCAGACCGTCTATGAGCAGTCTGTTCTAAAGCAGGTTCAGACAGACAGTGACCGACCCATCACACGTCCTCCACGCAGAATGTTTACCGACTGACAGAGTCCCTCACTGCAAACTGAACTGCTATGAAAACTCATCTACGCAGCTTCAATCAGACTTTTAAACAACACTGCCTGAAGCAGAAGAAAACGTGCAACAGATTCATGATCTTTTATGATTTTATTTGTATTCATTTATGCATTTTTTGTATTTTTGGGTGTGTGGAATAAGTCTAGGGGTGTGTGCAATAGGTATGTCAACCATGTGTGTAAAATAGATAGATGGACAGATACTTTATTAATTACAGAGAGAAATTCACAAAATGTGTATAGACCAAGCTCTGTTCACTCACTTCTTATTGTTATGTTGACTGAGTGATACTGTGTTGTTGTTGTATTGTGAAGGCATTAACACGTACAAGACTAATTTCCCTATGGGGAAAATAAAGTGTGTTTTTTTTCGTATTAATCCAATTGATTGTATTCTAATTAAAACAATTCCATTATATAATCCACACTAGTCCAGTTTATAATAGCTGTGTACATATAAAGCACTTAAAAATAATGACCTGGCTACGCAAACCAATAGATGACATCTAATCTTCTCTTTGAATCCTCCATCCTGAGCTGCACGAGGAGACGGTGGAGAGGAAAACCGCCATCAGAACCAGAACTAGGAAGGAAATCCTCCATCAGAACCAGGAAGGAAATCCTCCATCAGAACCAGAACCAGGAAGGAAATCCTCCATCAGAACCAGAACCAGGAAGGGCAGTGAACAACCTGGACTAGTTTATACAGGAATATCTATTAAGCAAGCAATTGGCAACAGTGAAGAGGAAAAATTCCTTTTCAACATGAAGAAACTTCTTATTTAAACCACATTTATTCATGGTCATAAATACTTTTTGGTGCAGCAGTTTTAAGTTTAATGGCTTTCTTCAAGTTTTTAACCCGCTCTAAAAATCAAATTTCCAGGCTTTATTATGAGGTTATGAAATGGTTGTAATTGTCTGCATGTCTAAGAAGTGTTCACTATGTTTTCCAGATGAATTTAATTATAAAACATAAAGAAATGAGGAGACAAATGAAGAATATCTGAAATTTGGTGACGTTTATTGTCACACCCAGTTGTCATGCTTCACAGTTGGGCTTGACTCTCCCTCTGAGGGATGAGAAGATGTTTCCCCAGAGGTTCTGGGCAGAAGCTGCCATCTCTGTACACCAGTCGTCCCCTCAGGATGGTGGCTCGCACCACTCCATGCAGCCTGAAGCCCAGGTAGGGAGTCAGCTGCACACACACGGTCATTAAGTCATCTGTCCAAACATCTCAGTTCATAGTAAATGTTTCTTAATGAGGTTATTTACCTTGTTTTTGTGGTGTATGCTTGTTTCTTCAATCTGTAAAGTATTAAAAAGATTAAAAACAGCTGATTAAACATTTAATGATTACTGAAGGCATGGAATCCTTACACTAACCACAAAATCTCTCTCTGGGTCCCATATAACCAAGTCGGCATCAAAGCCAGGCGCAAGGCTGCCCTTCCGGTTGCCAAGGCTACACAGCTGGGCCGTCTTTTGGCTGAGGAGCCTCACAACATCAGGCAGCTGAAAGCCTCTCTGACTGGCTGAACTCCAGAACAGAGGCAAGCCTGGAAAATGGTGAGAACACTCATCAACTTCAAAACACTTAACAGTTCTTCATATTTTCCACTGTTGCTTTAATCAGTTTTCTCTACAGTGGAGATGCACTGTGTATCAGACCTTGACCTCTCTCTCTCCGTCACTGAAAACGGTAAATGATTGCTTTAAACTGACATTCAGGAGTTGTTTACCGCTCTGTGAACTTTGCTCAGTCTGAGTGGTTGTACAAAGAGTAATAGGAAGGGAAAGGGGAGTAGCTAAACCACTAACCCACAGGTCACCTTTAAATAGTGAATTTCATTCAGTAGATCAAGCAAGAGAGAAGAGGATCGCTCATCTGTAGAAAATCCTGTAGGATTTAAAAAAACAAAAAACAAACAAAAAACAAGTATTTACCATTGACAGACTTTACCACCCATGTCAGTTCAGCATTTTCTCATCAGAATAACAGCTTGAAAGCAATAAAACTACAACAATCTTCCCCTGTGCAGATTTTTAAAGTATATTTGTAACTATGTTTGGGTATATTGTGTTTTCTTTTAACTTTTAACTGCTGTATTGTTGCTAGAACTCCTAACTTCCCTGTGGGAACCTGCCCAATGGGATCTTTAAAGTCTTATCTAATCTAATGTAATCTAATAACTTTCTGTCCCAGGAAGGTTCATGTTAGGTTTGTTTGTCAACATGTCCAAGATATGGTAGAGTCACAGTCCTGTGATTTGATGACAGCATCTTTGTAGACTGTTAACATCAAATCAAATCAAACTTTCTTAATAAAGAACTTTTCATGCTGGGGAGACACAAAGTGCTTTACATGGAAAAAAAAGCAATTTATGCGTAAATAAAACGAGCCTTTACACACATCAAAAGATATTACATAACAATAAATAGAAAAAGATACTCTTTCACACAGTTGCACGCACACACATGTATACACACACACACACAAAGCAGCCCCGCCCCCTTTCTGCACAAACATGACTCCCTACTTTCTGTCTCTAGACTAAATGTAAGTATAAAATACTAAAAGTGATAACATCTGGCTTCAATGTTTTATGCAAACACTGAACACAATGTGTCACCATCAGCATTCATGTAAACATCAGCATGATTTTTTATTCTAACCATCGTGTAATTTTAAGTCTGAACCCTGACTATTGAGGGAATTGCAAATGACGGCTTTATAGTTCAACTTGACGATTAGCCACTGGAAACATGTGGAGCATCACTGAACATCTGTTTCTTGCCCTTTCAATGTGTGGCACACATTTCATATCTTGACGTTATATCTGGGCATTTTTCAGCATGTTAATTCAGCATCAGGTGAGTAGTGTGATAATAATCAAACATCACGTTGTTTATGTTTTTGCTTTACTTGTTTTTTTAGATTTTGTGGCTGTAGTGGTCTTTATTGTTCAATAGGTAGACATTCAGAGACCGACATTCACACACAGCTATAAGGCCCCTGTCCAGAGCTTTTCTCTCTCCTACTCTCATCAAAAGACTTAATACAACAGTCACAACAGGACTCCATTATTCATCTCATATTATATTAATCTGAAACAATATGACTGTGTCATTTTGTCAGCAAATAATTGAGATGCCACTTTACCATAAATATAAAATATTAACATTAATATTCGATGCAGCAGTAAAAACAAGAAGTGGTCAACAGCAGCTTCATCTGATGTGATTCAACTAACATTAGAAAATAAAAAAGTTGACTCAGCGTAGACAGAAACGAGACTAACGTTAAGAGGGGTTCCCAAACTTTTCCATGCAGCAGCCCGCCTGTGCAGGTATGTTTGGATCCACCAAATATTTCATGTAGTGAAATAAGCCAACAAGCATAAAAGGCTGCAACCAGATAAACAAACTAACAAAGTCACAGTTTCCTCACCAGCTTTTACCTGGACTAATAAAATGTTCCTCACTGGGCCAGTTTCCAGCTGTTTCTGAGTTGGACAAGGACAGATGTGGACAGATGTGGGCAGTATCTGTGTACAGACTAGTTTAGCTGAGCAGCCTCAGTATTGCCACCTGTCACTTTGACACAGCACATAAAATTAGGCAAACTAATATTTTATCTCTGGTACTAGGAGATTCCATATAGGACCCACTGAATGTCCAAGGTTGGAATAACCAGACGTTTTTATGTTTGGGCTGATGAAATGTAATAGTACAGCAACAAACAATGACAACATTAACAACAGCATGAAGTTTTGACAACAAATAGTACCAAGATTGTTATTACAGCAGGTAGTACCAGGATAATCATGACAACTACATAAAAGAATCTCAGCCAATGCTCATTACATTATGTTCAGATAAAGTTTGCAGCTTGGAACAAACCAGCCGTCTCTTCTCCATCACTCATTTATTATACAGTGAACCCACGTAATGTCGCTGCTGCTGCTGATCCAAAGTTTTCTGACACTTTCATCTTTTTAACCCAGTCTCTTTCTCTGCATCTCAGCTGTTCCGCTTTGCTCATGTTGATCATTAAAAAAATATATACATTAACATCATTTTGACTTTTTACCATTATTAGTAACAACTGATGAACAGAAATGATTTATTCTGTCCACAGGTGTCAGTGCCAGTCAGAACAATCAGCCTGAGTGAAACCACCTGCACAGTCCAAAGTTTAGTTTGAGTTGGGTGCATACCAAACTACCAACAAGTTTTGATAGCAGCTCACAAGGTAAGAAATTAAATGAAACAGTACCAAACTGTAAAGATGAAATCCCTCCCCAAGCCTGAGCGAAGTCCCCAATGCTGAGTTTCTTCAGATCAGGTGTACAGGGGGAGTGATCAGACACCACCATGTCAATCTGTCCAGCTTTCACTGCAGACCATAACTGCTCCTAGAGCGGCAGAAAAAATAAGCAGAGATTAAATATAGACCACGTTGTCTCCTTTTATGCCAACCAGAAATAATCATCTTTACATCTGTGTTACATTATCAACTGTTTACTCTGTTTATAGAGCCTCGGATAGGAGGGCAGCACTTAAACTGCGTGGCCCCTTCAGGTATGTTTTCTGCACACAGGCTGAGGTAATGGTGGGTAGTCTCCACTGTCAAGGGGGCCCCCGCCTGCCTGGCCTCCTGGATCAGTTTCAGGGGTTTAGCAGAGGACAAGTGAACGATGTGGCATCGAACCCTTCAGCACAGAAAGCTCATTGTTACTGCAACAAACAACTAAGTCCTGATGTTAGCTGACTGATGTTCTCACCGGTACTGCAGACAGAGTTCAGTGACTAAGCGAATAGCTTCGATCTCCATTACATCTGGCCTGGACTGCAAGAAGGTGGAGTAATGGCAAGGGTCTGAAATGGTGAGGGGAGTCATAACAGGCTCATAGTGGTAACATACTGGCAAAAAAGCTGAATTTTTTAAAAGTATTTCTTACTGTTGAAATACAATTTATGAGTAATATTAAAAAAATGGTAAATTTATTACCACCATTGTCCTCCGTTGATTCCTGAACATCTCTCTCTGCATGAAACTGGAGGAAAGACAGAAAAGATCAGCTAAATTTACAACTCAGAGCAGAAGAGGTTGGGATGCATGGAAAATTAAATAAATAAAAACCAAATCAGTGATTTTTAAATGTAATTTTAACTGTTAATTAATTGCAGGAATCATAAATCCATGATAATTTGTGCATTGCTTCCTCCACTATGTAATAAATCAAACCATTAAAGCAATCTGTAAGATTATCAGTGCATAAAACAGCAAGAAAACAAGCCTGAGCTGGACACCCGTACTATGAAACATCAGCTGATATGTCCAGCAGTGTTGACACCTGTGTTTGGAGGCGTCTGCAGTGGACTAGCACAGTGGGAATGTGTGCTGTGATCAGACTAATCAGTATTCCAGATATTCCTTTGGAGGAAATGTACACTGTGTGCTGTGGACTGAAAACAAAACAGACAATCTAGACTCCAATCAGCAACAAGTCCAAAAACCAAACTCTGACATGGCATGATTTCAGAACCTTGGCTCCAGCGCATTTTTGGGATGAAACTTTGTACTCTTCATGCCACAAAGGCATGACAGGAGGGTACAGGTACTGGACCAGCTTTCCTACAGTCCTGACCTGTGCCCACAGAGAAACTGGAGAAATTGGTAATAAAAACGTAACAATGATGACCCAGTATGTTGGCAATGTATGTGCAGGAGGAACGAGACAAAACAACACCAGATAAGCTTCATCACTTGGTATCCTCAATGCCAAAATGACTTTTAAGATGTGTGAGAAGGAATGGCAGCATTATGAAGTGTCCCCTGATTTTTCGAAGTGAAATGCAGGTCTTGAGTGGAAAAGTGGAAATACATTAACAGATGAAACTGAGTTTGCAAGACACAGCATGGAATATCCTGACTTCATGGTGTCTGATATCACATAAAAATCTCATTTTAATTACTTTTTCTGCCTTGTGCAGAGCCCGTTTGGTGACATCAAGAGAAAATGTAATAATCTGTGGCCATGCAAATGTTACGATGATATCCTGAGATCTGTGTTGATTATTCACAACGCCATAATTAGTAATAGAAGGTCAATTTGAATGCTTAAGGCACATGGTTTGAAATGAGAATGGTATCCGGACATTGGACTAGTTGTCAGCTCATTAGAAACATATGGCTATGACTTGGCCTGAGAATATACTTGCTTTTTAACATCTCGTTCACGTAGCCAACCAGCTTCATAATGCAGGTTAATTGTTCACATACTTGCTTGTATACTATGCTTATTAGCAGAGGATTCCACTAGGGCATGCATTAGAGAGGTCAGACCAGTTAGATTTAAAGAACAAGATGATAATCATGGCAACAATAGAGGAGCTCAGTGTTTTTTTTACTGTTGAGGTCATGGCGGAAAGCATGACAGCAGTATTATCATAGATTTCTTAATTCTGGTCCACAGGGACCCCTGCCCTGCATGTTTTAGATATTTCTGCACCTGTACACACCATTCCCGTAATGGAAAGCAAGTGTATTCTTGGCCTTAGTTATCCTGTTCCCATGTGTTATTAATCCATGGCCACATAATACAATATATTTTCTTTTAATGTCGCCATGCAGGCTCAGACGTGAAGTTGTACCTGTGTAGTTAATGTGAGGGATTTTGCAATTTGACAGTTACCAGCAGGACACTTCCTGTGCCTTGCAGCTGCTTCATAGCTGTGTGGAGATCACAGTCAGCCACATGGGGGAACTCATCAACGCCACTATGGATGAGGAAACACTTGAAGCCAGCCACACCAGCCTGGATCATGGGCTGAAGTTCAAGCTGTTAGAAGACAATAATATTTTTAGATTTTCCTGATCCTATTACAAAACAATCCAACTGTGAAGGTGTAAATTTTTATTAAAGACATTTCACTGAACCTGATTTCCAGGGATCACACCTCCCCAGAAGGCAGTGTCCACAAAACACTTCCCTGTCGCTTCCTTCAGCTTCTCATGAAAATTGTCAAGCGTTGTGGTTGGAGGGATGCTGTTTCTGGAGGAATCATGACCAAAACACTCAACTGTTGCCAGATGCATTACAATTTTAAGTCCATCGTAGCCTTAAGGTGCTTTTAAGAAACAATACTCAAGTTTGTCCATTTTCACAGATTTACAGCTGAAGGTGCAAATTATTACCGTAGAACAAATTATTCTTTTAAAAAAGGTTAATTTCAGGTTTATTTTATGGCATACTAGCTTATCACAGCCAAAGCTAGCTACAAGCTAATGATGGAAAATTAGCTAAGCAGCAAAGTCAAAGTAAGCTTTATTGTCAGTTTCTTCACATGTACAAGACAAACAAAGGAATCAAGATTACATTGGAATTGGTATATATACAATAGCCTGAATAAATATGTGATATATCTTGTGACTTTTAAAATGTATATATAAATATGCACACCAATAGTAAAATATGGAAATATAATTTGCTTTTAGCATTAAAACAATAATCCAAACAACAGCTAACTAACTCCCTACCATGACCACAGTGAACAACTTAAATTAGAAATATATAAGAACAAAAGATATTTCAAGAAAATATATATATGAAAGAAAACATAATAAAAGTGATAACTACACACTTTCTTTTATTCTTATTTTGAATGTGCTCTTTTTGTTTTAACCAGTTTGGGATGTTAGAACACAATTTTAGGGTTTGTGTGATGAAAAAATGGCTCTTTATTTCATAAACCAAATAGAATAGAACAAAGTTGGGATGCTTTGCAAATTTTTGTCAACTTACAGGGGCATGTCCACAATGGTCGTCACCCCTCCAGCTGCAGCAGCTCTGGTGGCGGTCCAAAAGCCCTCCCAGGTGGTGCGACCCGGTTCATTCACATGAACATGACAATCTACGATGCCTGGCATCACCACACTGTCACCCACATCCACGAACTGCAGTCGAAGTGGAGTTTCAGGGTAACACCATCAATCACAAGCTTGTGCAAAACCAGTTTTAAATCAGTGCACTGGCTCATGGAAGCTTACAGACTGGGATAAATGTGGAGCAGTAAAACCAGCTTACCTTACAGCCAACATGCTCAGTAAAGCTGCTGGTAGAGAGTATCTGGTGTATCTTTCCATCCTTTATTACTATGACAGCAGGACGCACTTCATCACCAACCAGTACCCTCTCACTCCTAACGACGCTAACCAGTGATCCCAGCTCCATTTCTCTTTTTTTTAGTGTTAATGAGCACAACAGACACACTGAACTCTGCCGCTTCACTACAGATATATTCCTGGCTGTTCAGTGGCTGGGAGCTGAGGCACCACCTCCTGCTTCAAGGGTCAAAGGATAACCATTTGTTGACTTTTTTTTTATGCCTTCCAACGTGCTGGAATTTCAATCTAATCATGCGCAGCAGTGTGACAGTGCTCCAGGGTTTTACTATGGCTGTGACGTGAGGAAACGCTTTAGGTGTTATCAAGTGTTAAAAATAAATAAATAATGAGAAGAGAAAATATCCAGTGAACAGCAGTTGTCTGGACCAGAATGTCTTGTTGATGTCAGAGGAGAATGGTCAGACTGGTTGGAGATGATAGAAAGACAACAGGAAGTCCAGTAAGCATTGGTTCCAACCAAGGTCTGCAGAACAGCATCTCTAAACACACAACACATCCAGCCTTGAAGCAGATGGGCTACAGCAGCAGAAGACACACCGGATGCCTCCTGCCAGCTAAGAACAGCTGTTGGACAATAGAAGATGGAGAAATGTTGCTGGTCTGATGAGTCTCCATTTCAGCTCCACATTCAGATGCTAGGCTCAGAATTAGGTGGAAACATGAAAACATGGATCCATCCTGCCTTGGATCAACGCTTCAGGCTGCTGGTGGTGTATTGGTGTTAGGAGATATTTTCTTGGCCCACTTTGGGCTCCTTAGTACTATCGTGGCCTGGTTTAACCAGCACAGCCTACCTGAGTATTGTTGCTGACCATGTCCATCCCTTTATGACCACAGTGGAGCATCTTCTGATGCTACTTCCAGCAGGATAATGCACCATGTCACAAAGCTCAGATCATCTCCACCTGCTTTCTAGAACATGACGATGAGTTTACAACACCCCAACGGCCTCCACAGTCACCAGATCTCAGTCCAGTAGAGCAGCTTTGGGATGTGGTGGAACAGGAGATTTTCATCATGGATGCAGCCGACAAACCTGCAGCAGCTGTGTGATGCTGTCATGTCAATATGGAGAAAACCTCTGAGGAAGGTTTCCACCACCTTGTTGAATCTGTGACACCAAGAATTAAGGAAGTTCTGGAGGAAAAAATAGGTTTAACCCGGTACTAGCAAGGTGGACCTGATAAAGTGGTAAGTTTATCTTTCTGTTCTCATAAACGGGGAAAAGTAATTCTGGCGTAACCTCTGCAGCTGGTAATCATTATGAAAATGTATAAATTATTGAGACTGTTGTACAACCAGCCAACCTGCTTCTCAACATCCATCATCATTTTTATTTATTGTCTCTAAATGGAAACTTTGTTTACCAAAAGGTCCACAAGAAAACATTAGAACATCAAACAATAAAATCTCCAATCACATACACCAAATGTGACTGTCCAAAAAAATCGCCATGAAAACCAGTAAGGAAATAAAAACTGAGAAAAAAAATCATTATGTGGATTTTTGAGGAAATGAGTGCTGAAGCTGAAATACATTGCTTTTACCATCTGACACTTGGGGGAAAATTTTACAGGGTGCCATTAGTGTCAAATATAAGGGAATGAACAAATAACCAGTGTAGCTGTTTTGACTGAAGGACTTGCTGGGTATCTGAACTACTTAACTGCTGATGAGAATTTGCTATTAACAGCAAATAAAATGCAAAATACATAAATTTACTCTTTCTAAAGAAAAGTGAATGCAGCAGCATTTGAACTTGATAGTTGGTATAGACTACATCTTTGGCAGCATATGCAACAAAATAATGTTTAATGCATTTTTAAATATCTGTCTGTGTAGTCATTTTGGGTCCTTTGACAAATAATGTGTGAACTCATCCTCCTACTTGACCTACTAATCAGCCTGACTCCAGGCTGTTCGTGACAGTGGAAAGAGGAGGAGGTGGCTGCTCTCGCGCCTCCGGACAGAGAGGGATCTGAGGGATGGGCACCGAGGCCCTCGTCTGATCCCTCCATCCTCCCGGCGACGCGTTGCGTTGTGACGCCGGGCCGTTTGTCGAGCGCGTTGCGTGGGTTCAGCATCCGCCTCGTTATGTAATGCATCGGATGCTGCAGCACGGATCAGATTAGGAGGAGGAAAAGTGACGGATTGCTTATAGAATGATGAATAACGGTGTGCACGTTTATTAGTGAGTATCTAGGCGGATGCGATGCTGACTGTATCGTTGGAGCGCAGCGTGAAGAGAGCGCGTCTGAACATCAGTGGCCTGAGGTGCGCAGACGGAGAATCCGAGTCTTTCGGAACACGTGAGCAAGATCTATACAGTTGCGTCCACTAAAAAAAAGAATGTGGTGTAGAAATGGCACCCTTTCCAAAAGTATAAACCCGTGTTATCTGCGCGCCTTATACTGAGCCTGGGCCGGCAGACGTCTGGAGCCTGCGAAGCAGTGCATCTGTCCTCGTCGCCAACTAGAGGCGCGTCCCTGTTTTAGACTCCCGCTTACATCAGTGGAAGGAAACCAATGCGGATTTGTTTTAGACAGGACGACGGATCGTATTTTTCTCGTTATTTTCTCGCCGGTTTAATCCAACAGCCGCTGAGCTGTAGTGTAAATAATGGCGGGTCCCGAGCAGTCCCAGCAGCAGCAGCAGGTAGAGGAGAAGGCGGAGCGCATAGATGATGCTGAGATGGCTCTGCAAGGCATAAACATGCTCCTCAACAACGGATTCAAAGAAAGCGACGAGCTTTTCAAGAGATACAGGTAACTGTTGTGTCATTTCCACACTGACAGCTGACGTTGCGCATCTGCGCCTCCAGCTAAACCAAATGTCTGAAACATTTTATTCAGAGAACAGCGTGTACTTTGCCACTGTGCATAACGTGAACTTGATGTTCAGGTGCAACCAAATAAAAACAGCTTTGAATGCTTGTTTCAAATGTTTTTTTTTTTAAATCTGTGGACCAGTGGGCCACCTCATGATGACCTACAGCTTCCCACTGACACTAACAGTCATTACACTGAAAATTATTTAGGGAAATTTTAAGAATAAGACTATGTAATATTCTGTGACTGCAAAATGACCAGCCTTGCTGCTTGTTTAACAAGCAAACTGGGTATAAGTGATGCTCTTTTTGTATTATTCATGGCTTTATCCGACCTGGCTTTGGACACTTGTGTTTTTCTTTCTTGCATGTTAGAGGAAAATTGGCATTGACAGTTTCCTCTGAGCATGCTCTGTTTCCTGGAGCTTTGCAGAATCCAAAACTATACAGCATTTTGTTAAGCAAGAAGTGATACATCTATGCTCTTTATATTTTTCTTTATTCTTGTTATTCCTGCAGGACACAGAGCCCATTGATGAGCTTTGGGGCCAGTTTTGTCAGCTTCCTGGTGAGTTCATCAATTACACTTCTAGAAAGAAACAAATAACTTAAATAAATGACCCAAAAGCAGAGTTCAGGTCAATGTCTTACATTTTCCAGGCAGAGCAAAAGAGAAAATGCAATCTTTCAAACAGGTTGAATTACTGTCACCCAGGGCTTCCCCTGAATGTTTCACTTGTTCCATCCATTAACATAATGGATGCATCTTCCTGTCATGAACAGCATTACCTGTGCAGCACGCTACTGAAATGCATCTTTCAAAGATGAGTGAAAGGGATTTTTTTAAATGTAGGGGTCTTGTACACACTTTGCCATTCACATAGATATGCCAGAGATGATGTCATCTTCTGTCCCCAGATACTAAATGGACCTGAGGGCAGTGACATTTGAACATCATGCCGGGTATTCATACACGCCCAGTCATCAATGTTCTTCAGGCTGATGAAACCACAAACACTAACACACTTGATTATTTCGTGTGACTTCATTAATCTGATGCCTCTGCTGGTTTTTTTTTTTTTTTTTGAAGATCCCTCTGGACAGCACCAGAGCAAAGGTTTTCTGCTTCAGTCAGCAGGGATGCATTTTTCAGCCCCACACACAGCTGTGCAGATGTCACTGTGTTCCTCCATTCACTGTCATGCAGAAAGAGCCCTTTGTCCTTTCCTGCTAAGTCTGTTACATAACCCCGCTTCACTCCTATTACAAGATCTCAAGTAAGCTCAAGCATAAATGTGCTGTAACAAGACATTTTAACATCAGAATAATGATGTTAGATTATGTTTCCTGATTGGAAGCCATGTTTCAGGTGTTAGAGCAGGCTGTCAGGTAATTTGGAGGTTTAGCCCCTTTTCCTGCTGTCTGGTTGAAAAGTTGGTACAAGATAACGAGACACTGTACATGTTTTAGATCTTTTACCATTTGAATTTCACTACAGTGGAAAAAAAGAAAAAGAAAAGCTAAATAAAAAAGGTAGTTTCCCATCAGCTGATATGCCAGAATTTAAAAAAAAAAACAGGAAAAAAAAGTAAAATTTCATAATAGTAATAAAAACAGTTTATACTTTTACATGGGATCTTCTGTTTTATTTTGGCTTTTTATTGTTTAATGAAAGACATTAGCTTGCTTAATAAAAATTAAATTACCTTTAGATATGGTCAGCAACTGAAAAAAGACCAATTAGTCTAACAATGACAGAAAACTGATGTTATTATACTGTTTCATTATAAAATGTTATGAGAGATTCTTGGATTTAGTCAAAATGTCAAAATGTAATGTAATAGAATTATATATCACCAATAAAACATTTTATTTAAAATATATTTTATTGATCCCATTTGGGAAATTTGACCACTGACTTGGATGTGGTGGGGTGACTGGCAACTCGTGGCTGGGGACCAGTTGGGTGGGTAAGGTCCTCGCTTAAAGGCACACAAGTTCACTTTCATTGCCAGTCCTGGGACTTGAAGCTGGGTCCTCCAGCCAAGAGTCCACTTCTTTAAGGTCAACACTACATGCTTATCAAGTCTAGCTCATTAAAAACATTTTAAAGAAAACAGACTTTTACCAAAGTGCTGTTTAATTTAAAAACAACAAGAAAACAGCACAAAAAGGGATAAAGACAAATACCAGAAAACAGCACTAAAAAGTGCATTACAACCATCTTTTAATGTGAAATAAAATTATATTTCCTTTTAGGCAGTGGAAATTTGATATACTTTCACAGTAATTTTTTTTTCTTTTTTGTAATATTTAATTTTCTATTTTGATTCAAGAATGTATAAATATAAACACGTAAAAAGAGTATCATCATGTCAGCAATAGCCAGCAAATATACATGTACATATGCTAATCAGCAGAGCCACAGAACATTTTCCATAAGTACACATTCTTACACACAGTTTCTAACCTACAAAGGCATGTGTGGTGGTGTTTGGGTGTTTAACATCACAACATTGTACAGGCTTTTATTTAGTTTGTGTCATTTCCTTTAAAAATGTGCCGTCTTTTCAAATTTTTTAAACATTTCTTTTTTTTTTGCCTTTAGAAGATTGGTCAGATTCTCCAAAACACAAATACCATGATCAATTTCTATCTACTGTTGGCTTGGTATATTTATACTCAGCCACTCAGTTACAGGCTTTTCACATCATTTTACATCACAAATATAAATTTTAGTCTATTTCTATAATCTTATTGGTATTTTCTTGTATTCAAAAATACAGGAAACAAATGATAATACAGACATACACACATGGTCATTTTACATTTTACAGTGTACACAAAGCTAATTAAACTGATTAAATTTTCTTGTCTTTCATCACAGAATGCTATGATGACATTTGAGGAGGAGAAGATGCAGACCGCCTGTGACGACCTGAGGACCACCGAGAAACTGTGTGAGAGCGACAGCGCGGGAGTGTTAGAGACAATCAGAAACAAGATTAAAAAGAGTGTAAGTGGAAAAAATACAGGAAAAGGCTTTTAAAGAATACAGTGGATCCTGTAAACAAGTCTGCTTAACTGTGAAAATCAATTTACACATGCAGCTAAATTCCAGTGTGGATGACATTTCTGAATATCGCCGCCAGAGCATGTTTCAGTTTAGATAATCATGTTAAGTCCTCCAGCGTTTGCAGTGGTTTCTGCAGTGAGATCATGCCAAACTCCCTCACAGATTCAATTAGTGCTTCTCTGAAATTTAATCAACAAACTGGCCGATAAGTCATGGAGTCGCCACGCAGCTCTAGCTTATTCAGGAAACTCCTCTTTCTACATACCAGACACGGGGCTGAGCTGCTTGCAGGACATCAGTGTTTATGTTTGTGTGTTACAGATGGACTCCCAAAGGTCAGGCGTGGTGGTGGTGGACCGCCTGCAGAGACAAATCATTGTCGCCGACTGCCAAGTGTACCTGGCCGTTCTGTCATTCGTCAAACAAGAACTCTCAGGTAATATAAATCTAACAGGACAAGAAGCCTTGTGAGTTGGTTTTATAAGACTGTTCAGTCAAGAGTTCCAGCACTGCTAAATCTGCTAAATCACTTCCATCTGTGTTACGATTTGGCTTCAGTTGAACTGAAGACTTGTTAGACATTGATCACATGATCCTCACATCATCACCGCCTGAACAACATGTAGCCGTGTTGTATCTGATGATTGCCTTTTGCGGTTCATCTCTGACATTAGTGTGGAGGTCAGCCGGCCAGCCGGGGACTTTCTGCATGGAGTTTATATGTGAGTTATATGTGAGTGTATATGTTTATATTCTTGTGGCTGTATGGGGTTTCTCCAGGTGCTCCCGTTTCCTCCCACAGTCAGGACAGCACTGGATGTAGAAAACTTTGTTTTGAATTCTCACCAACAAAGATGAGCGGACTGCAAACATTGTGATGCATCAGCACCGGGCACACGCCTCCATTGCTACACAAGTTTTGACTCTTCCTTGGCTGCACTGAGCCACAAACTGTTTGCTTTGCCCCCTAAGGGTGACAGTGGTAAACATATAACTGAAAATATGTTTGAGTGGTCAGTGGATCTAAATATGCAAGCAGATTATTGAGCAGATGCACCTGATAGAAATATTTCCTTATAGGTGCTACACGGGCTAGGTTAACGGTTGCTTTTATAACTGAGTATGGTTGTCTGTCTCTGTGTATTAGTCTTGTGTTGGACTAATAACCTGACAATGTGTGGGCTTGCATAAGCTCCAGCCTCTCTGAAAACCTGTAGAGGATGGAAAAATAAATTTGTGAGGCTGTGTATTAGAAGTAGAGATGTCATGATTATAGATTTTCTCAGTATGATGATCATCATTGTTTTCATGATTATCATTATTATTCTGAATTAATTAATTTTCCAACACCATAAATGTGTAAGACTACATGAACTCTCCTTACAGGTCTTTAAGTTTTATTTATTTCTATCTTTTGATGCCAACATAACAAAATAATAAAACAAAGTAAAGTAACCAAAAAGTCTCATTCCAACTAAATCCCCTCTGCTGTGTAAAGAATAAATAAATCCTACATGTTAACTTTGGATTTCTCTCAGAGAAAACCTACCTCTACCTGGACCTGTAAGGCTTTTTTCTGGAAACCGCATTATAAAAATGGTTTTAAACATTAGGAACCAGGAACCAGGATTTAGGAACCTGTTTTACATAAATACTACTGGAACAGTGGCAATAAAGAAACAAGACCACATTTCTAGAATTAAATACACTTTTTTCCACAGACCATTGCACACTAATGACTGAAAGGCATCAACCTCACACTGAGTCGGTTATGTTTGAATAGTGTTATCTATCATTTAAAAAGGGATTGAGGTTTTTCTTATCTGTGTAGTGTAATGTTCAGTGATGATGCTGAACGCTTCACGTTGCTGTAAACCCAACCAGAGTCGTACACGATTACAAAAATGCAAATAACACGCTAACATTTAATATCACTGCTCTGTTAGATAAACATTAACATCATTTAACCAAACTACCGAACTTTTACCTTTAGCATAAAAATCTGCTGGTTATCCTGCAGGCAGTGAAACATATTGGCTGTGTTTCCTCTGTTTTTTCATGTCATGCTGCCACCCTCAAGCACACTTTGGTCTCTTTTTACCCCCCCCAACGTCTAATTGTGAAATAAGTGATTCTAACATCTCCAGTTAGTGTCCTTTGTATTGCTGTTTGTGGTCACACAAGCTTAGCTTTAAGACCTATTGCTAGGCTTCTGTAGCTACTATCTATCTGCCATCTTTGTGTTTGGTTAATATTCTAATTATCTGAACATTTCTACGACTAACCTCTTTAACTGTATCTTTATTTCCATTAATAGCATATATTAAAGGAGGCTGGATTCTCCGTAAAGCATGGAAGATGTACAATAAATGCCACAGCGACATCAGCCAGCTACAGGAAACCTGTCAGCGGAGGTCGTCTGGCAACCACGAGACCTTCTCAGCTGACAACGCCAATCACAATGAACCGGTGGAGAACGGTGTGACAGCAGAGGCCCTGGACCGACTCAAGGGCTCCGTCAGCTTCGGCTATGGCCTCTTCCACCTGTGTATATCAATGGTACCACCACACCTGCTCAAGATTATCAACCTCCTGGGTTTCCCCGGTGACCGTCTCCAGGGCCTGTCCTCCCTCATGTACGCCAGTGAGAGCAAAGACATGAAAGCACCTCTAGCTACGTGAGTTGGTTCAAATCTCATCATTTCATCTGCAAATAAAAAGGTCTTAATTTATTGTAATTAATTAACAAGCAGTTCTATATGCTAAATGGAAATATGTTGATTTTAAGATTACTTTTAACTATGTGTTTTAGGGCCTTTAAGCTACTATGAACAATAGAAGTATACTGGAGTTTGACGCACCCTTCTCACACCCCAAAAGTTGATCTCTGCACATCACATCATAATATCAGACAGTAAAGTGTTAACTCCAGTTTCTCTGGCTGTGGATTGAGATGGGCTACAGTTGGGTTCAGGAAGTCTGTAATGTCCCAAACACGGCAGGACAGCAGTACAATCATAGACATACTGCAGCATCAAGGCGCTTACTCAACACTTCCGTGTTACACCCAAAGGTCTCCCCCCAGAACAAGACTGGGTCGGAACTAAAAACCGAACAGAGTACTATAACTGTAACGAGCGATCATATTGAATCATGTATAAATAAGGTGCTGCAACTGATATTTAACTAATATTAAAAACAAATAGTGACTGAATAATATTCTATACAATGATACATGTCTTTACTTAATAAATTGAAATAAACCAAAATATATAAACAATAATTAAGATTACATCTATAAAGGCCAACTGTCAGCTTTGTAAGCTGTTTTAATTATGTGTTTATGGTTTGCTGTTATATCCAAGTATAGCCTAAAACAGTTAATAATAAAGTTTTTATTTATACATTAACCATATATCCATATAGCAAACATGCAACAAAGTGAAGAACTGTTGAAAATACTTTTAGGAAACTTTGAATATGACCTACCAGCCCAAAAAGATCGGGACACTGTGTAAAATGTAAATAAAAGTAAATGCAATGATTTGCACTTCCTAAGTCAATTTTATTTACAGAGAAATGTAAGAAACATAAAAGAGAGATTTCCTTATTTTGTGATTTTTTTAACGGCAGTACTGTCTCATAAAAGGATCATGTTTACCGCTGTGCAGCTGCAACAGCTGTTTCTTTTAGTACCGAGACATATTGCTGCAATCAAATTCCAGATGAGCTAATATTTTTCATGAAATAGTAAACTGTCTTAATTCCAACATCTGATATGTTTTCTATAGAAGTGTGAATAAAATGTGGCTTTATGGCATTTTCCAGTCATTACACTCTGTTTTTATTTGTGTATTACACAGTGCCCTGACTTTTTTGAAATGGTGGTATATCAGTGGTTCTCCATGTTATTTATTTATTTATTTTTTCCTTTCTTGAATTGCTTCATAATAAAGCTTACAAGCCAAACAGGGAACTAAAATAATCACTTGGAAATATATATTTCAACACCTATATCAGCCCCCATTGTAACATTATTTATTTTAGGATTTTATAAAAAATCATTTATTTATTAATCAAAAGTCAAGTTTTTTCCTCACCTCTTTTCTGAAGTCAAATAGTAATTATGACCGGAGTCATACAGCTGGCAGCCAAGGTTCATGTGATAACTAACACATGAACCTTGGAGACAAATGAGATGCTACAAAAACTAGAGTTTTATTTCCATTTTCCACTTTATTAGGACACAGAGATCACGCAGGTCCATAGAAGAGTAAGAATATACAACAGCAAAGATTTAAACAAAATACACAATGTCAGAAATTTTCTACAAAGGCTAAGTTCCACATACTAGAACCAGAACCTCACTGAGCTCAATATCTTAAAGATTTTACAGATATTTTAAGTTTATAAAAAATGAAGAAAAGAATAAGATATCACATGGTGCATTCACTTTAAGCCTCAACAGGCATGCCTGTTATCCTCATCTTCACAGGTGATTATTAAAAAATGATTGAAAAACTGTTAAAATAATACATTTTTATTTTGTAATGTTTAAAAAATTGAATTTGAAATATTTAAAATATTTCTTTAATATCCTAAAAATATATGATCAATAAAATACGATAATATAATTGATTTAAAATATAAATAAATAATCTACAAATTGTGAAACAGTTTTAGGAAGTTGTTCCTAACAGCCGTTGAGACTGGTTGGTGCAGAAGAGTGAGTCCTTTAACAGCTGTTCAGGAGATTCAGCAAGTCTGAATCTGGGCTGAAAGTCTTGTTTTGTTGCTCAGGTTGGCCCTCTTGTGGTACCACACAGTGGTGCTGCCTTTCTTTGCTCTGGACGGCTCTGACACAAATGCTGGTCTGATGGAAGCCAAAGCTATTCTCCAGAGAAAGTCGGTTGTGTACCCCAACTCCTCCCTCTTCATGTTCTTTAAGGGACGAGTTCAAAGGCTAGAGGTATGTTAAGTGTTAAGAGTTTGTAACATACAAGTCAAAGTCTGTCAGAGCCTTATATTGTTTATTTGTACTGTTTTTACTGTACATGGGGGCTAATAACAGAATCTGGATTTTTATATATATATATATATATTTTTTTTTTCATCCACCAACACAGCAGCGTCTGTTCAAGCACATATAGTTAACACGTGTGTCACAGAATTCATAACTCACAGATGTCTGATCAACCATCTACTGATCTGACTCACTCATTCAACACATGCATGAAGTCTGTCTAACATGACTACCGTTACCTGTCGGTGCTTGTGTTTTCTCCCCGTTCCCAGTGCCATATCAACAGTGCTTTGGCCTGTTTCCATGATGCATTAGAACTTGCATCAGACCAAAGAGAGATCCAGCATGTGTGTCTCTATGAGATTGGTACGTGTTTTCTCATCAAGTTAGTTGTGACATATTGACTTCTGGCTTACAGCACAGAGAGGGAATTATCCTCTCCGCCTGTCTTTGTGTCAGGTTGGTGTAGTATGATAGAGATGAATTTTGAAGATGCCTACAGAGCATTTGAAAGACTGAAGAATGAGTCCCGCTGGTCACAGTGCTACTATGCCTACCTGACTGGAGGTAAGGCTGACCAGCACCAACGAACACTCACAGATGGCTGTTCTCATGTGGTGTTTCTTCATAATCTCCTCTGTGTTTCCTTTCAGTGTGTCAGGGTGCTTCAGGGGATCTGGATGGAGCAAGTGGCGTTTTCAAAGATGTGCAGAAGCTTTTCAAGAGAAAAAACAACCAGATAGAGCAGTTTGCTGTCAAAAGGGTTGGAATTACCTTAACTAATACACATTTCAGTTTTTTTTCCCCCTATTCTGAAAGATGTCATAAATGTTTCCTTCTGTTTGATTCATATCTGCAGGCTGAGAGATTGAGAAAAGTCTCACCCACCAGAGAGCTATGCATCCTGGGCGTCATCGAAGTGCTTTATCTCTGGAAAGCACTTCCAAACTGCTCCTCATCGAAACTGCAGATAATGAATCAGGGTTAGTGCAGCCTACATGATTCAGAGCATAACCGCATTAGCTGCAGGCCTATGTGTAAGAATTTAATTTTCATCCTGCGTGAGCATTTCCTGTGTTTGAACTCAGTATTACAGAGTTTAGATGATGCATCGTGCAGAGGCCTGAAGCATCTCCTTCTCGGTTCCATTCATAAATGCCATGGAAACATGAGAGATGCTGTTCAGGTTGCAACATACTCTGATCAATCAAAGGCTTTCCACTTCACTGAAGCTGGTAATTATACTCATCTTCCTATCTTTATTTAATTCCAGTCATTCCAGCTGGCTGCTAGAGATGAATATGGACGACAGATCAACTCATACATTCAGCCTTATGCCGTCTATGAGCTGGGATGTATACTCATTGCAAAACCAGAGGTCAGTCACATGCATGCAGCATTTAGATCTTTAATGGTTTTCATTTGTATTTGGATTGGCACTTGTAAACATGTTATAACCCTGCACTTTCTATTTCAATACAGACGGTGGGAAAGGGAAGATCATTTCTTCTTCAAGCCAAGGTAAAATAAAGAATTTGATTACAAACAAAATTTCAGAATAGATTGAAAGCTTTTTTTTTATTTCCTAAAATTAACTAGATTCAAACAGATCAAGTATTTGTTGCAACAGAAAGAGACGGAGGTTGTAAAATAAACAAGCAACACTTATGAATGATTCTACAGTCAAGCAACTTGATAACCTCAAGTCAAACAAACAATTATACAAACAACAGAAATCCGTAAAAACAATCACAATTCACATCATTCTCGCCAACAGACAAAAAGCTCTCCTCATGTATTTCAGCCCACTACAATCCAGTATCCCGGTACAGATGGAATGCATATACCAACTACCAATGAATACAGTATACCCGTGCACATAAATGCACTTGCGTAACAAGCATGTAGGAGCATTACCAAACTTCTTTGATTATAATTCAAGTTAAATCATATATTTTATATAATACAACAATATCAGAAACAGGAGCAGGTGGTTTGTAAGTAATTAGGTATGGACGTACTAAAGATATGTAAAGCGGTCAAAGATCTGTTTGAGCTAGGTAAATTGTTCCATTTGATGGAGCTTTGAATTGAAATGCTTGACGACCATTTTCTTTGTTGATTTTGGGAACATAGAGAAAACACTGCTAATTATGCCTCAAGGTATATGTTGACCTAAATGGAATTTAAATTTTTTTAAATGGGATGGATAGTTGAGATAATAGTTAGAAGCCAGTGAAAAAATCTTTTTTTAATTTTAAAGATAACCAATATAAAGATGTGTATATTTGACAGTGGTGAGTTCTAGAAGGACACCTCAGTACAAATCTACAGACTATGATAAATAACATTCAGAGGATAAGCATTTGTATCAGAGGTGTTTTGATAGACTGTATCCTCATTGTCCAGTGTTGAGAGTATTAACTGAGTAATAATCATTTTTGGTATGTAAAGCAGTTGATAGAGGAGTAAGGTGTTCTCAAGCAGTTGGATATTTTCTTCATAACTGAATCAATATGTGGTCTAAATATCAGTTGTGAATCAAGGTAAAGACTTAGATATTTAAACTCATAAACTTTTACTATTGGTTTTCCATTAAGAAAATTAATTGAGAAGTTATTTAGTTGAGAATTGGCCCTTAAATTAAACATTTATGTTATATGTTTTCAAATTCAGTAAAAGTTTATTTTTGAACTAAGCTGAAATCAGATTGTAATAAGCGCTGAATCTGGGACATATCAGAGCTGGAAGAATAAATAACAGTGTCGTCTGCAAATAAATGAATTATTAGGGCAAATTTGTGGTAGCTCATTAATAAATATTGAGAACAACAAAAGACCCAAAGAGGAACTTTGGGCTACAACCTTGTCTACCATTTTAAAGTCAGAGAAATTTCCCTGATGAACGACACACGTTCGTCTGTAATGAAAACATGAGTTGAACCAGAGTAGGGCTTGTCTTGATAAACCAGTGTTATACAGTTTGTCTAAAAGCAAATAATGATCAACAAAATCAAATGCTTTAGTTAAATCAATAAATATGTCACCTGTTTGCATTTTAAGGTCAAATGACGATGCTTGTGGTAGAAAAACTAGGTCTAAAGCCAGATTGATAAGGAGACAGAATATTAGAGTCATTTATATATTGTGATAAGTGATTTTGTTTTTTTAATATATATATTTTACAGCTATTTTAATTATGGATATTGGCCTGTAGTTATTATTATCATGTGGATCACCACTTTTATAAGGGGATGATACAAGTACATTTCCATGACGATGAAGTGGTAAATGTTGTTAGAGATAAATTGGATAATTCAGACAAAGAACATGTGAAGCAAAATTTAAAAACTTGATCTCAAGACCATCTGGGACAGCACCACTTTCAGTGCTTAAGCCATCAGTTGTTTCCTGAACTACAACAGGACTTGTATTTTCAAAAGAAGGAGTTGTGAAAAATTGTGAAAAAAATTAGCCACATAAAAGAAAACATCTGAAACAGCAGACAGATGACACAGAGCTACATGTAGAAAAATGCTGATTAAAAGCTTTAACAATTTCAGAAAAATTATTAATAATTTTATTATTAAAATTTATAAGTCAGTTTGTCTTTTGGGAGATTTATTAGTTTTTGTATTGATTCTTTTCCAAAATGTTTAAACAAAATATTTAACTGGAAAATAACTTTGTGTTTTGTTGCTGTTGTTTTTTTTAAACTCTGATCTCACAGTTTGTTTAAAATGTTTCAGGAGGATTTTACAGGCTACGACTTTGAAAACCGACTTCATGTTCGCATCCATTCAGCCTTGGCTTCTTTGAAGGAAATGGTGCCTCAGTAACTCCGGGAAAGAAAGCTTTCATGAGCTGAGCTTTGCACAAAGTTTAAAGCTACACAGTCACTGTTTGACATCCTGGTCATCAGACTCCTGTGTTTTTCATTCCTGAATAATTTGAAGACATAGTGTACGTGTGTTTGTCACCTTACCCAGTCAGACTGATAAAACGGTGCCATCTCTGTGCATTTTGTACAGCAATGTAGACTTGTGTACATATTAACACACAGGTAGATGTAGGGGTTGTAAGAATTTACGATTCCTAAAAACTCTAAAGTTAAACTGGTGCAGATGTGTTTTGTTAGCCTGTAAGCTAATCACCAGTGCAATTATACCTGAGTTTTAATATTGCTGGGTTGGCAAGTATTTTATTGCTGCACAACTATTGTGACTGGGGTGTGATATAAATAAATAATAATAATAATAATAAACTGTATAGATATGGCAACTTTGGAGGTTTTAGAGGGTGTTTTAGAAGTGCTTTGCTAGCTGTCTACCCTCCATTTCCTGTTGTTGTGCTAAGCTAAACTAGTCACCAATGCGATCATTCCCAAGTTTAAATACTGCTGGGTGCAAACCTGTCAAATATTATGATGCTACAGAACTATTGAGACTGTAAGGTGTGATAAATTTTAAAAAGCTTTATAACTATATAAACTTTTATATAGGTTTTAGAGGGTGTTTTAGAAGCTAGCTGTCTTCCCCCATTTCTTGTTTTTGTGCTAAGTTAGGCTAGCACACCCCAAACCTGTTTCTGGACTAGATGCACAGAGATGAAACTGCTAAACATCTTCAACCACAGACAAAATTAACATTTGTATCTCATCAAATCTCCAGCTAAGTCTACTTTTAAATGTTTTCCTCACTGCTATGTGTTTGATGGTTGGTAAAATCTTTAACTTGTGCATTTAGAGGGTTTTAATTATGCTTCTCTGTTCAGAGAGTTCAACACATAAAATGATCTTAGATTAGGATATTTCTCTTAGAAATAATTATACAAAAATAACATACACACAAACGTGTTTTTCACATTTATTCTCATTTAGTCTTACTCCATAAAATAGGTTAGGTAAATGCCAGTTCTTCACGGCATAAAATGGAAGTTCATTATAAATGTTATCAGTTAAATCTTGGTTAATATTAGGTTTTATATTTACTTAGAGGGGACTCTGTCATTTGAAAAAAGGTTTAATTGACATTTAACTATTTTAGAAGTACTTTTTCTAATTGTGTTTCCTTGGGCAAGAAGAGATGGAATTGTGTACATTTTAGATATATTAAGCCAATACCTACACAGGTGAGTCCTATCGTGGATTGTGTTTTGTCAGGTAATCAATGCCATAAAGTAAGTGTGCATAACTTCTGGCATCTTCCCCTTTGAGTGAGAAAAATACAAAGAAGAATATAAGGTAGCCATATATATACAAACATGAACTGGCCAAAGAAGAGAGATTTAAATAAACAGTGTGCATGAATTCTCTCTACTCTTGCCTAAGGATATTTTCATGTTTTCTCTTGTGCATCTGAGCTCTGACCATCCTGATTAAATTCCAAAATATGCTTGTTTCTTGATTGAATCCGTTGCAATAGAGATCACGTATAGTCTTAGTGGAGATAGACAGGCAGATTAAAAGTCTAATCACTCATCAATGGTCACCTCCAGTCACACAGAGTAACGATGAAGTAGTTGGACATTGTGCATTTATAGTAAATGAGATCACCACACCTCACAGTTCCCTTATAGTGCATTTTTAACATTTAGTATATCATTTGGCACAGAGCCTGTGCACTATGCATGGCATGGCTGGGTAACAGTGGCTGTAAAACTGTACTGAAGTCAAATGTACTGTTATATCCATTCCTGAATTTACATTGAACAGTATATAACGGTACCTTCTGTACTGTAATGTTGCCTCTTGAAAGGTGCTGCTAAATGTCAGCAATGTATTACTACAATTTATTTAAATAGTGTTTCAATAACAGAGGCTTTGGATTAAGTTCATAATAGTGATAAGTTTATTTATTACACAAGCGGAAAGTTTACTTTTACAGGCAATATCTTTGTTGCTTTGTTTTCAGCTAATATTAGCAACCAAGATAATTCAGATATATGATTTTATAGGAGAAAAAAACATTCAGGAGCATAATTTTAAAAACCTTTCTAAATTGTTTCAAGCTGTACATATATGTCTTTTATTAACAAGTACTCTGTGTTTTTGTCATCCGAGCAATATAAGCAAATCACGGACAGTGTATCGTAATTTAAAAAGGCTTTCAACGGTGGCTGGTAGCGTTTTTTCATTTCATGTTTAAATTTGTGGACTTATGTATTTGTTTTTCTTTCACTAATCTATTAAGGCAATGCTTGTCATCTCTTGTGACTGTGATGGATGTAAATTGTGGTAAATATTGAGGTGACTGCTGTTCAAGCAGTCAGTGCAATGAAGTAGTATTACAGCAAAATATCAATAAGATGCTACCTACCTGCTGTACCAAATACCTCTTACACTAGAAGATTTTGTCATGAGGTTTTATTGAAATTGAAGTTCTAAATTAAGACGATGCGCCCATGTGTCACTTAACTGAAGAATAAATTGTTCTCCATCAGTCTGGGGAAATAGTTGCTGTGTCTGTTTAACACTGAGTTTCTTTTTATTGAGATGCTGTATTTAAGGAAAACATACCAATCTGTAGTTTGCAATGCCTGCAATTGATCCTATAATCAAGAAAAAACTGTAAAGTTCAGAAGATGATCGAAATGCTCATGTTAGTATCCTCTTTGTAGCCTGGAACCACTGGTATGGAGCAGGGGAAGTCCACCAGCAGGTTTCAACATGCATCTATGCCAGGCTTGTTTTGCATGTCACCACCTACCAGGGTCTTTTATCATCAGCTGTAATGTAATCCACCCTGCTTTTTGTATACATACTCCACCAGGGGGAGCTTGTCTCACAGACAGCAGCCAGGATGTGGCGTTAGTCTTGTTAACAGAGACACACCTCCAGCAGCTAAAGCAATCCTCACATGTAAATGTAACAGTGATAATTAAAGCATTGTTTCACGTTTGGACTCAACCAGCTCATGCTTAAGAAATAAGATGAAAATTTGGCTCTTAATGGGATTGTTCTAAGGGTCATTATATGGCCCAGGGTTTATACCACATTGGTTATGAGTATATGCATAATAAATGGACATGGGCCAACACGCATTTCTTGGGTCAACCAAAGTGGCAGACTCGGATGGGCTACCCATGTGGGTCCTGGCTGGACCATTTAGCATCTTTAAATGGGACCCATATGGGTCAGGAGCTGGTGTAATCCTATATCCACACAACATTGGATTAATAATTATCTCATATGGGGTCTACTTTTTCATTTTTATTTGCATCAACCTCATAAAAATGTCAGCTAAGGTACTAAATAAGTACATTTTTATTTTAAATCATTTAATTTTAAATGACTTACCTCTTTCTTGTGACATCCTCCAGCCTTTTTGGGACATTCTGTTTTTCCCCTAATACATAAACAAAGTCTGCCACTCCAGATGCTCTTCCTTCTACTTCTGCACTATGTTGCAAATTAATGTCAAGTAGGACACATCAACAAAATCTAGAATCCTAAAAGCTTTAACTTTTTCCATCCCAAGGGACTTCCATGGATCAGCTACTAGAAATCAGGACTAGAAATTGGACTCCTACTTGTTGTCTCCGACAGAATACTGTGGAAGTTTTACTGGGCCTCCTAAAGTAGGAGGTCCTTTTATTGATGTGATGAAGATGGATCCACAGCTGAGTGGATTATCTCAGAATTTATAATTCATCAAATGTTATTCTTAACTCTATAGTTTCCATGTTAGATGGCCAGGTTGGGAGTTTTACTCCCCATGCTCTGACAGACAGACCGAGAGCGTCTCTTTAAGAAAACATGTCTGTCACACAAGGCTCAAGGCAACAGCTCACTCAGCCTATAAATTATTCAGGGTCCTGTGCCACCGTTTTTAGACATGGCAGAGCAGAGCTGGAAGGCTGGACAAAAACAATATCTGCTATTCACTAGCACCCCTAAATGATCAAAAACATTCATTTATACTCTTATAAAAGAAGAGTGCTTAGGTTGGTTTAAAACTAAGATTGTGTGCAGTATTCCTTATTCACACAAGATGATTAATGTGAGTTACATAATTTTTATCTGTAGTGATTCATCCTTTTTTTGTTTTCTATGTGGTACATGGAAAAGGTGTTTGCAGCATTTTTGTGTGTGTACGTACATAAATTGTTAATCCTGATTAATTAAATAAAGCATTTACATCAAAGAGATGAAGAGAACACCGGAAGAGTCCAGATAAATGTTACAGATCAGCTGAATGTGTGAGTCAGGGAGAGAGAGAGCAAAGGAGTGGCAGGACTGAGCAAAGAGCAAGGTCAGAAACACAATTGCATTGTGTTTCACTGAGGCTGTAACCTGAGCAGCCGATGCATCCTACCGCCAGCTACAGAGTTCCTGTTCTCCAGCCTTCATTGTTCCTGAGCCTCTTTGGAACACACTCTCCAAAGCATCACCATTTATGGGGGAGAAGAGATTTATGCAGCTACAGCATCTGTGAGAGAAGCTGCTGAGGAGGAGAAATGTGTTGTATCACAAAGTCATTTCTAATGCAGACTTAAAACAACAACAAAACTGATCGGGTAATAACGATGACATTTGAAGTGCCCTGACAAGCCAAGCTTTCAGCCCTGCCCTTGACAACATGCGCTATCGTCTTTAAAGCTTTAAAACCCTGTTGTGTGTGCCGTACGTCACACATATAGAAAAAAAAGACATTATTTTGTCTCTTCTCTGCAGACAGGTCAGAGCCTCTCTGTAAACTCTTCCTGCTAATCTGAGCAGTTTACACTAGAAATAATAATATGCTGTAATTTGCTAGAAATATAAATATTTTTAAATGTCACAGTTAAAGCTTGAATTCTATTCATTTTTTGTGGACATAAAGATACATATGGCTGAAAATATGTCAAGATTTTTGTTATATGTCTGCTAATGTAGTGTTAAAGAAATAATTTCTAAACAAATCTTACTAATTTAACTATCCTGCATGATCCCCTTCTGAGTGCTGATGTAATAACTACTGTAAAATTACTGACTAATCCCTCCCCCTGAAACTGTTTCCCTGGGTACTGCCTCGCCTTCCACTTTAACAAGCTCCACTGTGATGTCTTAAAATGTCTTCGTACTGGCAAAGTACAGGCGTGGTCAGGACCATCAAAACCAGCAGCATTCCATTTGGATGAGTCAGTGCTGGGGTCCTGGTGCTATACATGCTACTCCTCGCATCACTGAGCCATTGTTAAGAAAATGCTCCTTACTTCTGCTTATTCTGCAAATTTAAGCTAATTAATAATGGCCCTTGTTTGCTGGATTTGGGTTGGATTTGATTTGTGATAAATTATCTGTTTTAATTTTGATTTCAGTTGAAAATGAGCATTGCAACATTGTGCAGCTCATGAGTCACATAACATGTTAAGCTGCATAAGCACAGGTAAACACACTCACAGTGCTCTGTATCAGGTTCTCACAGCTAGGACCGGGTTGGATCTTATTTTCCTTCAGAACTGCTTTCATTCTTGGTGTCATAGATTCAACAAGGTGATGGATTCCTTCCTCAGAGGTTTTGCTCCATATGACAGCATCACACAGTTGCTGCAGGTTTGTTGGCTGCATCCATGATGAGAATCTCCCGTTCCACCACATCCCAAAGCTGCTCTACTGGACTGAGATCTGGTGACTGTGGAGGCCGTTGGAGTCCAGTGAACTCATCGTCATGTTCTAGAAAGCAGGTGGAGATGATCTGAGCTTTGTGACATGGTGCATTATCCTGCTGGAAGTAGCATCAGAAGATGCTCCACTGTGGTCATAAAGGGATGGACATGGTCAGCAACAATACTCAGGTAGGCTGTGGTGGTTAAACCAGACCACGTTGGTACTAAGGGGCCCAAAGGGGACAAAGAAAATATCCTCCACACATTACACCAGCAGCAGTCTTAAGCATTGATCCAAGGCAGGGTAGATTCATATTTTGATGATGTTTCCACCAAATTCTGAGCCTAGCATCTGAATGTGGAGCTGAAATGGAGACTCATCAGACCAGCAACGTTTCTCCATCTTCTATTGTCCAGTGTTGGTGAGTGTGTGTGAACTGTAGCCTCAGTTTCCTGTTCTTAGCTGACAGGAGGCACCCTGTGTGGTCTTCTGCTGCATTCTGGTTCAGACAACTGTTGCTCGCTGGATATTTTCACTTCTTCAGACGATTCTCTGTAAACCCTAGAGATGATTGTGTTTGAAAATCCTAGTATCAGCAGTTTCTGAAATACTCAGATCAACAACCATGCCACGCTCAATTCAGTTCAAGAAAATCCCCTTTCTTCCTCATTGTGATGCTCAGTTTGAACTTCAGCAAGTCATCTTCATCATGTCTACATGACTAGATGTGTTGAGTTGCTGCCTTGTGATTGGCTGATTAGATATTTGCGTTAACAACAGGTGGACCTCATAATGTATCTGGTGAGTTTAAATGATCCATTAAAATATATTTTGTTTGTTTTTTTGTTTCTTTTCTTATACTCTAAAAAAAGGATTGCATTACAGCAGCTTTTTTGTGTGTTAAGCGGGATCCTAATCTTCCTCCCTTTCCTTCCCCCTCCCCTCCCTCCTCTACCTCTCTTACTGCATTGATGCTGCTACCTCCCTCGGTGGTGACGTCACCGGCTCAGTGGAGCTCGAGCATCCTTGCCAAAGACTGGGAGACAACAGAGCCATTTTGGCCGCTTCGATTTGGGGTGGGAGGAAAAGAAAAGAAAAGAAAAAAGCCGCCGACCACCTTCCATCTTTGCTCCTCTCTGACAAGGCGACGCAGGGCGGAGGGGTGGGCAGTTAGGTGGGTAACAAGGCAGAAATTCAGCGATAACCTCCTCAGCTCGAGAGAGGAGAGGCTGCTAACGCGGGTAGGACCAGACCGGGAGGAGACCAGCGGAGGTGGAGGTGTCCACTGGGTTCGGATATTACATTACAAGCACGACAAACACGGTCCATACGAGACGTCATTGGCAGCACCGAGGTAAGGGACGCATTTATTTATCTATTTCTAGTTGCCTTTGTCATCATCATCATCATTATTATTATTATTATTATTATTATTACTATTGGTAAAAGCCGTTTAAATGGCAGCTGTATTTACTAAGCCTTGTGTTAATCTCCTGGGAGGAGATGTGCAAAGGGTGCGGCTACTGGAAAAGTGAGTGATGGAAACAGCGGCTGAATGACACCAAGTTGATCAGTAACACAGCTCCTATGGTGTCATGTTATCTTATTACGTCCATTTTTTTTTCTTTTTAACACAAAAGTCACAGTATTTTAGACGTTTTAGCAGGAAGGCAGGTATGGGTCATATTATGTACATAACGTGTCTCTTTAATATTATGGTCTCAAAATGACGCAAGGTGTATTTCTTTATAGCAAGCTCATGCAGTCACGTATTTGTACTTTTATAGCTCATAAAGACCTTTATCTGTAAAAATTAAAGTTATACATTGTGAATTTATTTGCAGTAATTCTGTGTATTTCCCACAGTAATATGCAATTTTGAAATATACAGTTTTTTACTGTTGCTATTTCACATTCTTTTACTGTATTTTTTACAGACTTTTTAACAGTGTAGTTTTGAGTCACGGTTAATGGATTGTTTGTCATTTTAAAATAATAGAGATCAGAAATAAACAAAAGTAAGCTATACATGGTGCCATACTCATATTTAATGAGTTAGAATTGTAGTTGTCATCCTCCAGTAGATATATTAGCTATTGTTACTGGGGAAATGGTGGCTGTCCAGCTGAGCTGCACCATCAGCTGATTGGGTCTGAGCTGCTGTGAGAGCAGATTATGGACCTGGATTTCCGATGAGGAATTTTAGTGTGTTTAACAATTATTTTTACATGTGAGTTCATGTTTTACCGTGCTGTATACTTGAATATGAATTCAATCCTCCATTACTTCAATTTGTACACAGAAACAATAATAATTTGTGAGTTATCTTCTAAACTAACAATGTGTGCTTATTGTAGCCAACAACTGTTAAATATCATCTGTATATCTAAATGAATCAGTTTGTTGGCAGCTGTAAATGTTCTAGAAGCAGAGTGACACAGCAAATTTAAAATTTGGTGACAGGCATCTCAGTCAGGAAGTGACACTTTAGTAATGTAAAAAAAAAAATCAACATCAACTCAAAGCTTGTGCATTAATTAAAAAAAGATAAATCAACATAATCATCCTGATTAGCTGCAGTATATGATCATTAGACCTGCAGCTTCAGCAATGACAGCTCAGTGTAGGGCATGATTGGGCTTATTAATAAAAACATGAACGGATTTTATTGATGAGTCATGGTTGCTCATGACACACCCATCATGACACTGTAATATTAACTTGTAGTGTTGTAGAAGACAAGCATGGAAAGTTTTAAGCTGATCATGAGACAAGGCTGCTGCCCAGAGCCAGGTCCAGGATTTGTGGCTGGTTACAGTGCCATTGTCATCCAGAGAAATATCCTGACATTTAGCTGCTGCTGCACTTCTTTTGTTCCAGCTAGCTTTATTACCCATCTCCCTTGGCTGCAGCTGACCATGCATGGTCTTTTTATTTTGCAGCCCTGCCCTTCTCTATTGTCCTCATCAAATCAACTGCAAGAAATTTTCTTTTCTTTATTTAGAAATGTAAAAATGATATGTTGGTTTTGTAACATAGCATGATGTGACAGATTAGATTACATAGTATGCTTTAAGACATGAGCTACATAAAAGAAAATGTAGTGCATATTAGTTATGATTCACTTTCTCCACCCTTCTAGCAACCTACAGGCCCCATACCTGGGCACTAAGGAAGTCATCCAGAGGTGCTAAGAAGACAGCACCATGGCAGGGGCCTCTGTGAAGGTGGCGGTGCGGGTCCGCCCCTTCAATTCAAGAGAGATTGGAAAAGAAAGCAAATGCATCATCCAGATGTCCGGAAACACGACCAGTAAGTTCTCCAACCTCTTTACCTAGCTGACAGGGTGGATGTCGGCCGGTCTTCCAAATGTTCTGGATCGATCAGCTGTTGCATAACTAAAATGCTTCATAGTGTGAAGATCTATGACCAGCCAGGATATGAGGGCGTCTTGGAGAGTTTGGTGGGCATTAACAATAGATCCTTAGAGATGTGCACATTGTAGGGTGGGACCTTTCTGGATTGGATTTCCTTCCCAAAGATGCCATCAGATAGTTTTCATTTCATTTAGAGGCCAGATGAACACCTCAGACTCTTCATGTCATGTTCTGTGAGCCCTTTGTAAGCAGTCATGAGGCTGCCTCTGTAGGGCCCTGTTGATACTGTTGATACGTATAAGTAGGTAGAAAATGACAAAGTGGCATTCATGTACATGCCAGGATCAGCCACATCTAAGCTTGAGCTGGAGAAGCCTTCTCCTCTCAGAGAAGCAGCTGCACTGCTCCTCACAGCGACCTCCGACCTCTGCTAATGACAGGATTACTGCTAAATAAATTTCCTCTGGACACAATTTAGAGTGACTCAGCAGATCTAAGCCAAGGCACAAGATATGATTAGAACATTTACAAAGAATTTCAAAGGAAGCTGGTTTTAATCTGTCTGAGAAAACAAAAGACTATCTTCAGTTTTTAATGCAGCTGATTCCAGCTTCTAAACACATGTATAATCTTTGGACTGTACAGGTGACATAATCTCCAACAAATTTGATGGGGCATTTATTTAGGACAGGGCCTGTTGTTGTGTAAGCCGGATTATAAAATGGCTCCTTATTCAACATTTTCTTATTAATCTCTCTACCCTATCTTTGCAAAAATGTAGTAATTATAGTAAGAAACAAGAAGAAATATAATTTTTTGCTTGCTTTAAACTTCTCACATCTTTTAACTCCTTCATGCTTGTTCAATTGTCTTTTAATTTTTTTTATTTATATTTTATTAATTTCTTTTTATTAATTTACTATTATTTAGGTACTTATTTTTAATATTATTATTATTTTGATTTATTTATTGTTATTGATTTATTCAATTTTTAAACAAGTTTTTATTCAAGTCTTTTTCTTTTTTCCCCTTTATTTCTTTTTATTGTATTAGTTTTTCTATAATTGTAAATACCTTCAGGTGTAAGAGGTTAAAGACGAGTTAGAGCGCCTTACGATCCATAGATTTTACAGCGCATGGGCTGATGAGACTGGAAAGACACTTGATATGTTAGTCTGCTTTGCAAGGTAAAGCCATTCATCAATAATGAATGAAATGTCCTGAAATATTTACCGTTTGGCCTAATTTAGTCATCTCCCTCCGCCCTGCTCATGCTCATGTCATGGGTGACTAGACAACAAGCTAGGTGGCTCTCTTGGGCCTTTCTATATTTGTTTGTAGTTTTTTGATTTTTCTGACCAAATATTTATCATAAACAGTCCCTGTAACAACAAAGCCACCTCCTTGACATCTCCTCCTTTACCGTACACTCATATCAGAGGTGTTTATTCACCTGGGAATGGATTTTTTTCTGATTAGTAAAGTCAAATCCAGTATTATTTAAAGGTCCTGTGTTTTAAATTTTTATAACAATTTCATATGGGTGCCAGAGGTCCAACAACAATGTTTTCAAAGTGTATTAAATTCAGCCTTGGTCCTTAACATCAGCCATTCCAAAAATTGGCTTAAGTGAGCTCTACTAAGAAGGGGCTCTTTTTGTTTCTGACCTTTAAATGTTCATGAGTGAGTGCCTGTCTCTGGGACAGGATCCGGCTTTTGCTATCTCCTGCTCGGTGATTTTTGTGGGCAGGCTCAGCTAGCCAGGGGGGCGGGCCAATGGCGGTATCCACTACCGGGGGGAGTGGTTATTTCCCTTCGTGAGGTCACAAAATGAAATATCTCAGACTCACTCGTTTGAGCACACATTCTTTAAAAAGTGAAGCAAGCAAGTAAGAGAGGAGACAGAATTTTCTCATTTTTGGGCCTCATACACAGGCTATGAGGACACATATGATTGTTAAAAAAAACCTTTACAAAGTGAATTTTGCATAATATGAGACCTTTAATCATTTAACTGTGTAAAGCTTGGTTTTTTACAATATCCTGATAAATTTAGGAAAGTTTTTACTAAGAAAGAAGTAATAAAACTAAATTATATGAAAAAACTAAAGACTCTTTAATTCTTCCATACTTAAAAAAATAGCTCAGCTCATTTATCATAAATTCCTGAAATCAAATTGAATTAAACAGTGAATTATTTGTGAACTTGGTTTTGTTCAGACTCACAAAGATGCTTTCGGTGAAACAGCAGCTCTTTCAGGAGAGCAGATTGTTCTCTTCCAAACAGAGTCAATAGCTCTGGATGTGGGCTGCAGGATATGAGCAGGCTGCTGTCATGAAGAGGCCCATTGGTTGGAGGGTCTGGAGGGGGCACAGCAGCGGGGTATAAATGCCCCTCTTGTCTTTCTGTAGTCTTGGCTGAAGAACAGGGAAAAGAAGAAGGAGTTCTGGACTTTTTGTGTGTCTGTTTCTCTGCTTTGTGTTGTCTGACATTCTTGTGTGGGTCAATAGCTCTGCTCCCAAAAAGCGAGAGAATGGCAGTCATCTTGCTGTTGGAGAGATCCTCCCTCCCACGCTGAGATGAATTAAGATGCAAAGGCCGGAGCTGAAAGTGTCGTGGCTCTCTCAGAGCGATAGAAAGCACTATATAAGTACAGGCCATTTAGAAGGTGCGAACTTTGGGTGATTAGGAAGTTGTGAATATGTGCACCATTCAGACTGTTTGTAATATCTGTAAACACCTCGATGAGACTTTGCTGAAGCCAGATAGATAATTCTGGTTTTGGCTATTTTTTATGCTCTGATATGTGCATTTTCTTTTTTAAAAAATGACCTTGTATTTATCTTCCCTGCTTCGAGAAGCTGTTTTTAGGCACCATATTGTGCTTCTATTGTTGCTCTTGGTTGTATATTTGTATGTTTGCATCTGATTGCTTTGTTTTAAGCACTTTGAGTTACTTTTGTCTAAAAAGTGCTATATAAATAAAGTTTGATTTGATTTAATTAAAGTGATCCTCAGAAAACTGGCTGCTTCACAGAGCACTGAGTCCAGAAGGTCCAGTTTGATATGCAGTAACTGACGATGGTCAAAACTAAATACTTTAGTTTATCACAAGTAGTTAGATTTTCCTCTTTCAGTCTCAGGTCTGATTCATGCTGCTTCTATCTTAGCAGAATTGTTGACCCCGTTAGCGACGGGGTGTTGATGCAAAAGTGTGTCTTGTCTCATAGTTGTGCCTCAGAAACTTGGATAGAAATCAAAAGACAGCTTGAAGCTGCTGAATATAGCATCTAAATGGCTGTCTTCCAGTGACTGTCAGTGGGTTCACATCCCCACCCCACCCCACCCCCCACCCAACCTGCTGACGCAGCCACATTTCCTCCTCTATTGACTGGGACAGGTCAACCGTAACAGCATCACTCAGTCACAATTATGAAGCCCCAGCAGCTATGACTAAGACAAACATGGACTGTACCATAACAAGATGCTGAAATATGACAGAATGGCAACTATAATTAAACATTTGTCACTGAAATTAGAAAGACATGTAAACATTCCTGATAGCTACAGTACTGATCAGTGGTGTTTGATGAAGTGGGTTGAAAAGAAGGAAAAAGATGGACACATATGTAACCTGGAATACATAATGTACAAAACACCTACATTTACACATTATCAGGCCCACCTGTTCAAATGCTTGTTAACATAAATATTTAATCACATGGCAGCATCTAGTCATGTAGACATGGTGACGACTTGCTGAAGTTCAAACTGAGCATCAGAATGAAGAAGAAAGGAGATTTAAGTGACTTTAAACGTGGCATGGTTGTTGGTCTGAGTATTTACTGGGATTTTTACACACAACCATCTCTAGGGTTTACAGAGAATGGTCTGAAGAAGAGAAAATATCCAGTGAGCAGCAGTTGTCTGGACCAGAATGTCTTGTTGATGTCAGAGGTCAGAGGAGAATGGACAGACTGGTTGGAGATGATAGAAAGACAACAGGAAGTCAAATAAGCACTGGTTCCAACCAAGATCTGCAGAACAGCATCTCTGAACACACAACACGTCAACCCTTGAAGCAGATGGGCTACAGCAGCAGAAGACACACCGGGTGCCTCCTGCCAGCTAAGAACAGGAAACTGAGGCTACAATTCACACACACTCACCAACACTGGACAATAGAAGATGGAGAAACGTTGCTGGTCTGATGAGTCTCCATTTCAGCTCCACATTCAGATGCTAAGATCAGAATTTGGTGGAAACATCATGAAAACATGGATCCATCCTGCCCTGGATCAATGGTTCAGGCTGCTGATGGTGTAATGGTGTGGGGGATATTTTCTTGGCCCACTTTGGGTCAATTAGTACCAACATGGCCTGGTTTAACCAGCACAGCCTACCTGAGTATTGTTGCTGACCATGTCTACCCCTTTATGACCACAGTGGAGCATCTTCTGATGGCTACAGCCAGCATGGTGTTTTGGTGTTGGTGATTTATGGAGCATTGTCCCTAAACAAGACATTTCTGGAAGTTCTGGAAAGACACTGTAGAAAGCTGTAATTCACCCTTTACCAAGAGCATTTTTTATCATTACCCCAAGGAATTTTTAGTATAAATTCTAGTTATATGGCCAGAATGTTAAGACCAAAAGAATATTACTTGAGTTGGAGCTTGATATAATCTTTTATTTCGGTATTTTGTCATCGGTGCCTCGATTTTTCCGGCTCCAGGAAGCTGAGGAGAAGCCACACTGGTTCTCTGGTCACATTTTAAGCGAATAGCTGTGGAAATTCTGGGATTTTTTCTGGGATGTGACGGGTGGTTGAAATCAGGAAAGCTTCAGGCACCTTTTCCTCATAATAAACATGGATGCTTATTTTTAACTCAACCACATTTGATTCATCACACAGAAAATGTGAAGTGATTCATGAGGTTGATCCTATGCATATTGTGCTTATAAGGTTTCTGTGTGAAATAATCTGCAATTTTTTTCAGAGTCAGTCATTTCAAAATGCCAAAGTATAGAAGTACAGAGCTTACGTTAGTGTTTCCTCAAGTAAAGGAACCACTGAACCCTCCCTTGTTAGAGGAAAGAAGATAGTGCCATCTCACAATTCCTTATGTCTGCTCTGTCCAAAGCAACACTCAATTATTTACGCACTAACTTTACATATTATGTCATAAAAGAACAGAAAAAACAACAGTTTACACGTAAACACGCAACAGGAAACAAACAAGAGAAGCTTGTGCTAACTTGCACCATAAGCTAGCTGGCTTAGTTATTAAAATGGATAATCTTGACTGTGGGCTCTTGGCAGCTAGTATAAATAATGTTTTTTTTATCTTAACAAGGTGACCAATTCGGCTTCTCCGATACTCAGTCAGCACTTTTATCACTGTTAGCAGCTGAAAATGAACTGATGTATCATATCCTGTCTTATTACGTTCAACTTCCAGCCCTGGCATCATCTCAACACCTAGCAACTAAAGAGCATTTCCATCATAAAACAAGAAGGCAGATAGTAAACGGGAGAATGATGATGAAGGGAGATGTGCTCTGTGTGCTTTAAATTGATGGAAAAACTCTCATCTCTTTGAGATTAGTGTTAGCTCTGCCCTGTGTTTGACAGTAACCTTCATGTACGCCCCAGATCGCCGTCGCTCTGAAGTAATCACCTTATTTATAGCAAAACGCTTCTTTTCTGCACGAGAAGAGACAGGAGCTCGTTTAGAATGAATCACAGCACAAGTAAAGATGACTAAGCATCCAGAGGATGGCGTACTGCAGAGGCTCAGCTTCTGGATACTAAGATCCCCGTTTATTTTCCATCTTAGAGTTTTGGTGAAGTATTCTGTTGCCATTTTAATTTGGATCATCTGATGGGCTTCCTCTGAGGCACAAAATATAGATTTAATGGAGCAAGGACTAATTTATGAGGAAGATGTACTCTTTCATTGTTCAACAAAATTAGAATTTAGTTTGGACTGTTAAAAGTGTCAAAATCACAGTTTTTAACCAGATGCATGCAATGAAACTATTTACTCCAAAGTTAGAGCAGTCCAGCTTTGTGATGGTCAGCATCATAACTGGTAACAGGGATGAACACGTTGACATCTCTGGTACATGTCTGATGAATACAGATATTAATAAGTCATGTCATGTTATAATTAATGTTGGTTTTAAGCAGATGCTTTTACGTCTGACTGGAATTTCTAATGATGATGCCATGTTGCATTACGGAGCAGGCTGCTGTGGTTAGCATGAAGTTTCCTCGTTGGTTGAATAAGATGAGTTGAATTTGGAGTCTTCATCCATCTAGAGTACAGGAACATGCGGTGGCCAGTCAATGAAGTCTTTACTCTTTGTCAGGCTGAAGAATGAACCTGAAATACAAAACCTTAGTCTGTCATACTGGCCTACATTTCATAGGCTGGAAACATGGCAGCAGTGTAGAAAGGAAATCATAGCCTGTACTTGAGACTGCACGTAGCTCCAGCTTCTTCCTTTCTCATCGACCAGCTGCATTACGAGAGAAAATGGTCTGGAGTTCGGGGAGCATAGAGGATGTAGAGGACCACGTTAAATCACATGGATGGGCATCTAAGTTCGCTGGAAAAAAAAAAAAAGGTCTTTTATATTTCTGAAGTTGATGATCTGCTCACTTTAACACCTTCATTCTTGTTATAGCACTTTCTTTAAAAAAACTGTTTTCATTTTTTTATTTTAGTTTATTTTATTGACTGCCTTTTTTACTTTCATTTATCATTTTTATTTTTGTATGATTTATTTAGTATTTCTTTTTATTTATTTATTGTAATTAATTTATTGAATTTTATTTTATTTCAGTCTTGTTCTTTTGGTTATTTTTCTACTTATTTTTAATCTTTTCATACTGTTTTTCTATAATAGCAAATAAATTAAGGCATAACAGGTTAATGATGCAGAATTGAAAGAAAAATCTTTCCAGATGCAGAAAATGTCAACGTCACAAGGTAGCTAATTCAGCTACACTTTACCTCAGAGCTGCAGTAAGTCTTTCATTTTATCCACCAGCTTTATGCACCTCGGTCTCATTTGTAAAGGATACCTAGGCCCACGTATCTGATGTGAAGTCAGCTCAGACATCGAGGGCGATGATTTCATGAGGCATCATACTTTAAGTGGATTTGTATGAGTCATCATTGGTCATAGAAAAGATGTAGCAGAAACTATAATTCATTAAATTAAGAATGTGTGCAACAAAAGGGAAACACTGACCACCATATATCAAGAGAGACATGATTACTACACTGTTCTATGGCAGTAATTAATGTGTTTTCTGATACACATGATGGCTTTTGTTGTATCGGACTATACAGAGTTTTGGGATTATGAAACTGCTGAGAGACATGAAATCAAATCAGCATTTTAGTAATGAAATATATATAAAAAAACAAATGTAGGCTTCACTGGGAAATAACAAAGAAAAAACCGAGTACAAGTTATCCCAACATGGCCATGGAGTCCAAGGAGCTTTTCAGCTGGAAATAAGAAAAGCAAGATTGATTTCTTTTGATAAAACTATTTGATTTTCTTCATTGTAAGGGTTGTTACAGCCTCATGGGACTTCTTGCAGGGGTAGGCTAAAAATGTTTTATTTAGTTTTTATGTGACTTTGCAAAGAAACTGCACAACTATCAGTAATGAGTCTCTTTATTATTTCATGGCAGGATAGTGATTTAAAAGTGTAACTGTATATATGTAAATATAATTTTTTTATTCTGTTTGCAAAATATTCAAAACATCCAATGACACATAATACTGAATAAGTTTAAATAAAGTTATCTTTACTTTTTATATAAGTATACTGCTTAAAACACTTTATTTCATGCCGTGCATGTATTTTACATCCAAACTGACTCTTTTTAAACTTTTTTTTTTTTTTTACAAAAAGAAGAGGTAATGAAGGCCTTCCCGCCACTGTTAGCACAATCTGACAGCAACTCAGCTCAGATACAGTTTCACATGGGTGGTGCTCACCCTCCCTCTGACCCATGTACCTTGTCCTGTCTTTCAGCCATCATCAACCCCAAGCAGGCCAAAGACAACAAGAGCTTCAACTTTGATTACTCCTACTGGTCGCACACCACGGTAAGTCATTCATCACTCCTGCAGCTCAGTCACAACACGCCCACACGTTTGCATTGTGGTGTTTTGTTTTGTAATGTGCTTGCCAGGTTTATGTTATTGATCTCTGTCCACAGCCCGAGGACGTCAACTATGCCTCTCAGATGCGAGTGTACAAGGACATTGGAGAGGAAATGTTGCTTCACGCCTTTGAAGGCTACAACGTCTGCATCTTTGCGTACGGTCAGACAGGTGCTGGCAAGTCGTACACGATGATGGGGAAACAGGATGTCAAGGATCAACAGGGCATCATTCCACTGGTAACGTAATACAACTCTTAACCTACGCATATAAATAAATATTCCAAATCACTTTTCCACATTTGCTTACAAGTGGATCCACATGTAAGGCAAATGTGGAAATGTGGTTTGGAACATTGAAATACAATAAAAAATTAACAATGCATGCACTCTACATGAGATCCACATGTGAAGCACGTGTATTCCACATGTTATTCACATGAAAATGTTCAAAAACCACTTGCTTCCATATGTGATCCACAGCTGTTTTTCCTGTAAGGTTAGAAGTTCTGGAAATGTTATTTTTCTGATTTCTTGCAGTTGTGTGAAGATCTTTTCACCAAGATCAACGACAATACAGACAACAGCATGTCTTACTCTGTGGAGGTAAGAGTGGGAAACCTCTGTCACGTGTCCCTCCACTTCATACTGCAGATGGAAACATCCCCTGGTTATTAATGATTACATGTTTGCTCAGGTCAGCTACATGGAGATCTACTGTGAACGTGTGCGGGACTTGCTGAACCCCAAAAACAAAGGGAACCTGCGAGTGCGAGAGCATCCTCTGATGGGGCCTTATGTGGAGGATCTGTCCAAGCTGGCTGTCACCTCTTACAATGACATCCAGGACTTGATGGACTCTGGAAACAAGGCCAGGTGATGGAGCCACTCATTTAGACTTAGTTTAAGTAACCATGTGACTAAAGGCTCACCTTCAATTGAAGGGTTATTGAGCTGGATTCAGTGTCATGGGAGTTTGATGTACATTATAGCATAAAAATCAACATGTGGCACTTGCTGCTTAACTTTCTTTAAGAAAAATGTGAGACCTCCAACTACAGCCCATAAATGAAAATAGAATGACATTATTTACAAATCTCATCAACCCATAAAAAACGTATCAGATGTTGAAACGGAAACATTTTAGCAGCAACACATCTGTAAAAAAGTAGTTCCAGGGTGATGTTAGTCATCGTGTAGCATCCTCTCTTCTTTTAACAACTGTCTGTAAACATCTGGGAAATGAGGAGACTAGTTGCTGGAGTTCTAGGAGAGGAATGTTGTCCCATTCTGGTCTGATGCAGGATTCTAGCTGCTCTACAGTCCTGGACTTTGGTTGCTGGAATTTTGCTTCCATGATGCTCCAGGTCTTCTGTATTGGTGAAAGGTCTGGACTGCAGGCAGGCCAGTTCAGCAGCCGGACTCTTCTCCTGTGAAGCCATGCTGCTGTGATGGATGCAGGATGTGGTTCAGCATCGTCTTGCTGAAATCTGCAAGACCTTCCCTGAAAGAGACGTTGTCTGGATGGGAGCAGATGTTGCTCTAAAGCCTCCATGTACTTTTCAGCACTGATGGAGCTTCACAGATGTGGAAGCTGCTCACGCCATATGCACTAATGCAGCCCCATCCCATCAGAGATGCAGCTTTTCACCTGTCCACTGATAACAAGCTGGATGCCCCCTCTCCTCTTTAGTCTGCAGGACACGCCGTCCATGCTTTCCACAAACTAGTTCACATTTTCATCTATCTGACCACAGAACAGTTTTCCATTTTGCCTCAGACCATTTTAAATGATCTTTGGTCCAGAATGGGTGGTGTTTCTGGATCCTGTTCACATCTGGCTTCTTTTTTGCATGTTTTATACTTTAACCTGCATTTATGGATTTTAGGGTGAACTGTGTTCACAGACAGTGGTTTCTGGAAGTCTTACTAAGTCCATGCAGTGATTTTCAGTAGAGAATCATGTCTGTAGTTAATGCAGTGCTGCCTGAGGACCCCAAGATCAGAATCCAGTTTTGACCTTCAGCCTTGTCCAATGCGCACAGAGATTCCTTCTCATTCTCTGAATATTTCTGTACTATTCACTGTAGATGGTGGATCTTAAAAGTCTTCAAATTTTACATTTAGACACATTTTAAAATTGTTCCACAATTTTAAGATGCAGTTTTTCTCTGAACCTCTACGCATTCTTGCATCTAATAGCCTCTGAAATGCTCCTTTTATACCCAATCATGTTACTGACCTGATGCCAATGAGCCTAATTAGTTGTCAAATGCTCCTCCAGCTGTTTCTGATTTGTACCAATTACTTACCAGCCTGTTGTTGCCCATGTTCCAACTTTTTTACAGATATGTTGCTGCTATCAGATTCACAATAAAATGTTTCAACGTCTAATATGTTCTTCATGTTTCATTGGGAATAAAAAATGGGTTGATAAGATTTACAAATCATGACGTTTTGTTTTCATTTGCATTTTACAGTGTACCAACATTCTTTTTATTGGGGTTATGTTTTGAAACTATTTAAAATCAATATAATCATTAGGATATCACTTTTAAACCCTTTATGCTGATTCATGAATGTATTTTTGTTTTAGAAACATGATCGTGGTATACTGTTAAACAGATGTGGAGTGTGCATGTTCTCTCTGTACAGGACTGTGGCTGCCACCAACATGAATGAGACCAGCAGCCGCTCACACGCTGTCTTCAACATCATATTCACCCAAAAACGTCACGATGCGGAGACTGACAACACCTCTGAAAAGGTAACAGATTTTCATGACAACCTGAATGAATTTATTCAACATTGAGCTTTTTGCTTCTGCTTTTGTAGCGCTGACTGATTACTCCGATATAAATCTTGATGTTAAGTGGAAATCAATGACTGCTTGAAGGTCATTATTATAATGTCACATTTGAAAAGGGTTGTATCATGAAGCAAGTCTCTGGAATGAATATGAATGACTATAGATTTTCTCAATAGCAGCTCAAGTGTTGCATTTTATTTATCGGGAGTATTGATGCTTTACTGCAGGTCAGCAAAATCAGTTTGGTGGATTTGGCTGGCAGCGAGAGGGCAGATTCTACTGGAGCCAAAGGGACCAGGCTTAAGGTGAGCTGCCTTTTGTAAATTTAACCTCCTGAGACCCAAGTTTTAGTTTGACTTCAGATAGAAATTTCTTTTAGCTATTTTGGGTTAGGAGAAACCAATAATTAGAATTTAATGATTTATGATTATACATATTTTCATAATTATACATATTCTATTATTTAGGATGTAGATATAAATACAACTTTAAATTGAAAAATAAAATTTCTTGATGGCACCAAATGCCGGTGTAAGTGTTCAACAAGTTCCAGTTACACAGAATTTAGTATTAAGGTGCAGACAACCAAATATGTGATGTCTTTGTATGAGGATGCAAGTCTCAGGAGGTTAAAGTACACATTTGAAGACACATTTACTTGCTTGCAGTGGATATTAAAAATGTACACCCCCCTGTAAAGAGGCCTGGTTTTGTGCATGCTACAGCAAAAACCATGTTTCACAGAGACATTAAAAACCATCAAAGAGATCTCACAGAAGAAAGGTATCAGTCAGGAGAAGGGTCCAAAAGCATTTCTGCAGCACCATGAAACACAGTGAAGGCAGTCAGCAGGAAGTAGAGAAAAGATGGGACAGCAGGGATATTTCAAAGAACTGGATGTCCCTTCCAAAAATGATGAAAAGACAAGATGAAAACTGGTCAGGAAGGCTGTAAAAAGACCTATGGCACCACTGAAGGAGCTGCAGGAATTTCTGGAACGTTCTTGTTGTGTCCTATAACAATCTCCTGGAACAAAACAAAAACAGAAACTAGAAAAAATGCAGTCCTGTTTATTTATCATTACATTATAGGCTGCTGTTATAACCTTTCTAAAATGATTTTTTTCTTCTTCATTGTTTGTCTCTTCTTCTCCTTCCATAATTTTTGATACAGCGCCGCCTCTGGCGGAGAGTGGAACACGTTATTTAAAAGGTCAGATTCACAGAAGGGCAGCGTGAACACAATCTCGGTCTGGAAGAATATTGCCCCCCCAACTGAACAGAGACACCAGTCGTATCAAATCTAGCTGACTGGTGTGAATGCAGCCTTAGTCAAGGTGGAGGAAGTTTTGACCAGTAAATAAATAAATAAATATCATTCGCATTCAGTCCAAAACCTTCAGGCTTCTGCTGGAAAGCTAAAGAGGAAGAAGGACATCCAGATCAACAAAGCAATGGCTTCACCAGAGGAAAAGGTTCTGGAACAATCCAGCCAGAGACCAGAACCTAAATCCAACAGACCTGTGGAGTGATCTGAAGAGGACTGTGAACAAGAGATGTCCTCCCAATCTGACAGATATGAAGCAAATTTCTGAGTAAAGCGAGGGAATGTTGTCAAGATGTTCTTTGCTAATGGACTCCTGCCCAGGAAAACAGACTGCTGCGATTAAATCAAAAGATACTTAAACAAAGTTTTACTTTAAGGGTGTCCATACTTATGCAACCAGCTTATTGTGTAGTTTTTTATTTTCTATATATTCCCCTTACAGATTTGTTTTAGTTAAAAGTAGAAAAAGTTCGGAAATAATTTATTGTGGTTTTACTTTTTAACATCACAAAAGCTTTGAATTTTCACAGGGGTGTAAATACTTTTTATATCCACCGCAAGCGTGAAATCATAACAGTGACTGAACCTTTATCGAAGCGATCACAGTGTTTACGTTGGTATTATTCTGTGTGTGACAGGAAGGAGCAAATATCAACAAATCTCTAACCACTCTGGGAAAAGTTATCTCAGCTTTGGCAGAAGTGGTTTGTATTATTATTTCTATTTGTCGATCATCAGAAGATAAAGTATATTTAGTTTTAACTCAACTTTCATTTTATTATTTACTTCTTTTTAGGATTCTGGGGCAAACAAGGTAATTGCCACTTTTTCCATCTATTATTTCCTTATTTTAAAATCAAGTAGATTTGCAAATTTTGATTTAACTTTTGTTTGATCCACAGAATAAAAAGAAGAAGAAAGTGGAAAGCTTCATCCCGTACAGAGACTCGGTGTTAACCTGGCTACTGAGAGAAAACTTGGGTATGAAAGCTGTATTTGTCAGTTATGATGTAGTTGTTTATTAACTCTCCACAAACTGAGAGTAAAGTGTTTGTAATCTTGTCTGCACTGTGTTAGGGGGGAATTCTCGGACTGCAATGGTCGCTGCGCTGAGTCCAGCAGACATCAACTACGACGAGACCCTCAGCACGCTCAGGTAGCGAGCACACAGCTGCACATCTGTTTCCTCACCACAGTGTTGCTTAACATGTTTTCCTCAGCAGGTTTCACACTAAAAAACCCTTTGTGGAGCTGCAGAGACTCCCTCGGCTTTGTCAGCTCGCTTTATGACCCTACTCTTGTCTCTCAGGTACGCTGACCGAGCCAAACAGATTCGTTGTAATGCCGTCATCAACGAGGATCCCAACAACCGACTGGTGCGCGAGCTGAAGGAAGAAGTGTCTCGCCTTAAAGATCTCCTCTTTTCCCAGGGTCTGGGTGACATCATTGAGAGTAAGGGACATCTTTAGATCTTTATGATTTACCAGATGATGAACCAGGGCAACAGAATAGTTGTATTAATGGAAACAAACTGATTTGGAAGTCTTTAAACTTCTACTTGTGTCTCACCCCAGAGGTTTTGCCACATTCTTTCAGTTGTTTGCAGTTTATCTGAACATATTATTTTAAAAATGTAAACTGTAAAGTCAACGAATATTGTATCTAAAGGTCTTGTACTGTTTGTTTCTCTCTCTTTGTCAATCTTTTTCTCCTCTCAGCATATCGAGCGTCTGGTGCTGATATAGAGGGTTTGAAATGTGTGTTTCTGGCCATTGCTTTTGCTCTGCAGCTTGGTATCACAGGCGCTTGTTGCAGCAGTAAATAGTAGCTTGTCAGTGTTCTCTGCAGCACCAAAATATTGTATTGTAAAATTGTATTGCCAAGACTCATTTTGTTGACTTCTAATAATAGCTGAATCGCTAATGTTAATATAATCAGCATGTAGCTCATGTCTTTTCAGACTTTATCATTTTGGCTTTTAATTATGAAACACTTATGGCCTTATACCACGATGGTGCTGTAGAGAACTGTGAATGGCTTCATGGATGTGGCATAAATGGAGCAGGGTGTAATTTTCATGACTCATTGAAGCAGAGAATACAATATGATACAGCAGTACATCCCTTGATGCAGAAACTATACACCCACCGTCCACTTTATCAGGTCCACCTGTTCGATGACTTGTTAACACAAATATCTAATCAGCCAATCACATGGCAGCAGCTCAACACATCTAGTCATGTAGACATGATGAAGACGACTTGCTGAAGTTCAAACTGAGCATCACAATGAGGAAGAAAGGAGATTGAAGTGACTTTGAACGTGGCATGGTTGTTGGTCTGAGTATTTACTGGGATTTTCACACACAACCATCTCTAGGGTTTACAGAGAACGGTCTGAAGAAGTGAAAATATCCAGTGAGCAGCAGTTGTCTGGACCAGATTGTCTGATTGGTGTCAGAGGTCAGAGGAGAATGGACAGACTGGTTGGAGATGATAGAAAGACAACAGGAAGTCCAATAAGATCTGGTTCCAACCAAGGTCTGCAGAACAGCATCTCTGAACACACAACACGTCCAACCTTGAAGCAGATGAGCTCCAGCAGCAGAAGACACACCGGGTGCCTCCTGTCAGCTAAGAACAGGAAACTGAGGCTACAATTCACACACACTCACCAACACTGGACAATAGAAGATGGAGAAACGTTGCTGGTCTGATGAGTCTCCATTTCAGCTCCACATTCAGATGCTAGGATCAGAATCTGGTGGAAACATGAAAACATGGATCCATCCTGCCTTGGATCAATGGTTCAGGCTGCTGCTGGTGTAATGATGGGGGGAGATTTTCTTGGCCCACTTTGGGCTCCTTAGTACCAGCATGGCCTGGTTTAACCACCACAGCCTACCTGAGTATTGTTGCTGACCATGTCCATCCCTTTATGAGTACAGTGGAGCATCTTCTGATGCTACTTCCAGCAGGATAATGCACCATGTCACAAAGCTCAGATCATCTCCACCTGCTTTCTAGAACATGACAATGAGTTCACTGGACTCCAACGGCCTCCACAGCCACCAGATCTCAGTCCAGTAGAGCAGCTTTGGGATGTGGTGGAACGGGAGATTCTCATCATGGATCTATGACAGCAAGAATTGAGGCAGTTCTTATGGAAATAGAGAGTCCAACTGGTACTAGAAGGTGGACCTAATAAAGTGGACGGATTGTGTATCTTACCATTCTCATGATGTAATTCTCACACAGTAACTGGTTTAATCTCCTCCAGCTGGTAATCGTGATAGAAGGAAATGATGATGTAGCTTCCAGTCAAAGTGATTATTACCATGTTTGGATCTTTGAGGAAGTCGCCACAGCTTTTTACTCTACATTCATAAAACGCAACTTCATTTACCGCAATAGAAATATTATGTGATCCATCTTGACAGGATAAAGCCTGTGTAGATGAATGGCTGTGGATGGATGGCCTGACAGCTGATGTTCTTCACGAAGCAGGATTTAATAGAGGCCTGCAGGATATTATCACAACAAACCCAAGATAAAACACTAAAAACTGCAGACATTATCAATTATGTCATATATTGTTTTGATAAATAGAAAATATTCTGAGACTGAAAAGTTACCAATCATGACTTCAAGGCCGATCAAACAAACTTACCCAAGTGTGAGTCTCTGTCAGGGAAATGGATGTTTGCTCTCATAAATTTATATTAGCAAAGCACGATGAGCAGTAAATGCTTCTGGTTGATTTTAGAGCTTAATTCAAAGTTGTGGCTTCCTAATTGGCTTTCGTTCTTTCATTTGTTAATGTTTTAATCCACATCATCCATATCTGAATCACAGTAGCAAGAAGGATGCAGAAAAGCACAGCCTTCCCCTTCTTCAGCTCCCCCTGAGGATTCCTAACCAATCCCAAGCCATTTTGGAGATTAAATCCCTCCACTGAGTCCAGTGTCAGTCTTGGGGACTGTGTCCAACTAGCCTTGCCAACCCAAACCAACTCAGCTGGCTCCTTATCATGTAGAGAGGCAGCAAATCCTCTCTAAAATCCTCCTAGTTTGGCTAACGTCTCACCTGATTTCCGGCAGTAAGTCAGAAATCAGGTGGGAAGCCATATTCCTTCCACACCGAAACCCACCAGAATAGAATAAATAGATGGACCAGAAAAGCAAACTCCCAGGCTTCTTTGATAATCTGTGAGCTCCATCCTGAGCATCAAGCTGTGACACACCTGCATGGTTTCTCCTGTAAATGAGGCTTGACTCTCCAGTATGTCACTATAGTGTTTAGTGGGGTAATGGGGAGGATGATATCCGAATTCACAGATAAACGCCATTTCTCTTTGAAGAAAACAGTTTAGGTGGTACCCCTCTTTCTCTTCTGAGTGGCTGAGCTATTTTCCAGGAGGGTTTGTGGCCAACCAACAGAACACTTTTATAGATTTCTCTCATTTAGAGCCAATCCTTCTGGCATGCCTTTTTAGTTGCCTCCAAACAAAATCTTTAGGACAAATATCAGCCATTAATGCCGCCCCTTAATAGAGTCAATAATTCACCTTTTGCCTGAGGGTCTACTTCCAACAACACTGGTGGTATTATGTTTGTTATGGACAGAGCTATACCAGCACAGAAGCCCAACATCAACTTATTACGTAGTTTTAGATCAGGCGTGACCTTCTTCTCAGTCATTCCAGTCCAGGTTTAGCATCTCTCTTTTCACCTGCCATTTGACAGCCATAGCACCAGAACTCCTCACACATATTTGTTTTCCCATAACTTTCCTGCTGTTAGAAATGTTAAAAAATGAAAAAAAAAAAAAAATTCCTGTGACACAGTTTTTTTTCCAAGAGGGCTGATGAGAGATATAACAGAGAAGGGATGCATTATCTTGTTTTTAAATGACTGCATATGATGCTCTGCTTGACGTTCTGCATAGTAGCAATTTCTTTGAGCCTTTTTGTGGCTGGATGGCCTCTTTGTTGCATCGTTTCAGTTTATTTTCTCCGTGCGTGGCTTCCTGCTGGTGCTGCTTTCACTTTTAAAACAAAATGTCCAGATTTCTCTCTGTGACTTAGGTGTGTTTGAAGCCACATATATTTTGTCTTTTCTATTCTCCTTTCTCTTCTCTTCCTTTTCTTTCTGCATTTCTTCGTTCTTTTACTTTTTGTTATTGATTACCCCACCCCCCACTTCCCGTCCACTCCCTACGCCCTGTCCCACCCCAACAGACATATCCGATTACAAGAACAATAACAATAAAGACCAAGCTGTGAATCAAAGGGATGATCTCTTCACAGTGACCAATGCCATGACAGGGATGAGCCCCTCTCCGTCCCTCTCAGCACTGTCCAGCCGAGCCGGATCCATTGCCAGTCTACATGACCGCATCATGTTCAGCCCCGGCAGCGAGGAGGCCATCGAGAGGCTGAAGGTGAGCGTCGACTAACATGTTTATAAAGTCCAACTTAAACCTTCCACTTACATATAATTAAGATTACACTGAAATAAGCCCAGTTTGTTCTTTACAAACCATTTGGCATCAGGTTTTTCTCATTACTGAAAAACTGAATGACATGATCAGGACCAAACTCAAATTTTTTTTTGTTCACATTTATGTTAACTGTGGGCATATACAATATGAAATCCCTAAAAACCAGTTGGATCCATTAGATATCTCAACTCTTTCACAGTTAGAAATAATTACTTTATCAAAAACAAAATACAGTTTATGATCAAGTTATCAATCAATAAAGTTAATCATTAGAAAACAACATGTCACCAAGTTCAATTAAATTCAGCTTTTTTGTTATAGCATTAATTCATGGACACTTTTAAGGTACAATCAAATGCAATCCAGTTATAAAAAATGAGTTATATGATTCACATGACTTTAAACTGTGCTAATATAAACCAATTAATAAAAATATTAGCACCAAGATAACGAAGCCAATGGATTGCACCAAATCTTTTCTTTTATTCAATCCTCTATCTTGAGGTGTATGACAAGACAGTGGAGAACCAAACCTCCATCAGGACCAGAACCAGTAAGGACGGCCATCTTCCTCGATCGGTTGGGGGTGGAGAGGACATGACAAAGGGGTCAACAAGCAGCATAACTCTAAGCTAGGGACACCAACTGAGAAAGAAGAAGAGAAACACAAATTAATGACAAGAATATCAGATATACTGGCATTACAGCAGCAGAACTAAAGAGATGGATAAGGGTCACCAAGCCAGACCTACTATAAGGTTTATCAGAAAGGAGAGTTTGAAGCCTGATCTGAAAGGTAGAGAGGGTGTCTGTCTCCTGAAGCCAAACTGGGAGCCGGTTCCACAGATAGGGGTCTGATACCTGAAGTCTCTGCCTCCTGAAGCCAAGCTGGAAGCTGGTTTCACAGAGAGGGGTCTGATACCTGAAAGTTCTGCCTCCCATTCTGCAGTTTGAGAGTGAAGTGCTCTGTTGGGAAAATCTATTTCTATTGCAAGTGTTTGGCTAATATGATTTATGGTCCTTTGAAAGAAAAAAAAGATTCAGGTGATATGTTTAGTGCATCAGTTTATCATATCATCATCAAAAAATTTAAATATAAAACCTGTTTACCAGAGTGATCATTGCTGTGTTTTAATCTCAGGAAACAGAGAAAATTATTGCTGAACTCAATGAGACTTGGGAGGAGAAACTTCGCAAAACAGAGGCCATTCGAATGGAAAGGTAAGATTTTATTTGTGTTATTGTATTGACCACTGAACCATCCTCAACAGCTGCTTTGACCGGTGCAGGGTCACAGAGGAGATGGTAAATACCTTGGATAAGTCACAGGTTTTAGCATAAAGCAGTTGTATGATAGACTAAATACTTCACTGTTGTCCCTAATCAATAAAACTGACTACTTTGACTAAAATAAAGGTGGGGAGCACATTTCCATGTGTATTCCGTCAGTATAACTGGGTAAACCCTGATGCTACCAGTGAGTTTGGTTATGCAGTGTGTTGTGTTGAAAATATACTTTTGTTCCACTAAGAACATGTGTAGGAAACAAAACACATGAAGTATCTTGACAGACAAACACAGCATCAAAACACACAGTGTATTGTTGATACTGACCCACAGAGAGGCTCTGCTGGCAGAAATGGGTGTGGCAATGCGGGAAGATGGTGGCACTGTTGGCGTGTTCTCTCCGAAAAAGGTAAAAAGAAACAAACATTTTGTACCAAACACCTCCAACTTCCTTTGTAATGTCATATGTATCACTTAAATTAATCACTGAAATGCTTATTTATTTACCCCAAAGCCCTCAGATATCCCCAGAAAGCCTGAGCCTGTGTTTATCGACACAGTCGGGCTGTTTTCCCCCAACGAGGTTTGTTGCTCTGAAGCGTCTCCTCTGTGTGCTTTGAGCTTTTCCTCAATAGGAGCCTCGTCCAAGCAGATCAGACAAGGCTTTCTCTATTTTCATCAAGTGTGATTCTAAATCTACTTGATTACTCACAGCGCTTCCTCACAGCAGTGATGGCAGCAGTGGGTGTAAACATGGGGGGAAATTAATGGTAGTGCTCCCATTTCTGTGATTTATAGCCCAATTACACCCATGCTGAAAAGCTGTGGGGACCACATTTATCTGCATGGATTTAACTTTTCTTTACACTGAGTGTTTTTCAGACCTCTGATTCATACAGTAAAATGAAAATAACATATGTCACCAAATGATTCCCTGCATGCATAGTACACACCATATGTTAACAATCAGTACCTTCCTCTTTACTCTGTGTCAGACACCTCATTTAGTGAACCTTAATGAAGATCCGCTGATGTCTGAGTGCCTGCTGTACTACATTAAAGATGGAATCACCAGGTCAGATGCTGGTATTCTCTCTGTGATGTTATGTTAATACACAGAAAAATGATAACTTGAATAATAGAGGGAGTAATGCTGAATATAAACTGAAGTGCTGTTACCCCTTTGTGCTTTTTAGGGTTGGTCGTTTAGATGCCAGCAGTCGTCAGGATATAGTCCTCAGTGGACACTTCATCAAGGATGAGCACTGCACTTTCACCAGTTCTACTGGTCCAATGGGAGAAAGTGAGCAAATTGTTTTTTACTCCACAGGCTTGTAGTATGGCACAGAAAATAAGGAAACTCTTTTGATTGCCAGAAAGCGTGATTAGTCACCTTTACAACAAGATATAACTTTAAAGGACTATTTGTAAAATGAGCAGCACAACTAAACATGTAGGTAGTGTCACCAAATAATGTACCAAAATTCCTGTCTGTATTATCAATGAGTGTCTTGGTCGATTGAGATGCTAGAGTCAGTGGAAATACTATATCTCCAGAATCTGGGAGCTAACTCCTCCCTCCAGGACGACAGTGCTTTCCCCCACACAGTCAGGATCATCATAGAGTAGCTCTAGAATTTGGGAGTGGAGAGGATGGAATGACCTGCTGTGAGTCCAGGATGACGTACCAGCTAATTTGGCTTTATATGTAACTTCAACACCTACTTAGGTCCCTGACAGTGTAAAATGAATAAAGTTTAAAAATGTCCACTATGTGTTGTTTCTTCCTTCTTACTGTGGGAGAGTGCAATCATCCAATCCACCAAGAAACTCAGAACCAGAGTGAATATCGACAGGAGAGTATTACAGGGGATTTTGGTACATTTTTGGGGGGACTGCCTACATGTTTAGCTGTGTTGCTCATTCTGCAAAAGCACAATCCTTACAAGTTATAGCTCATTGTAAAGGTGACTGATCCGGCTTTCCAACAGTGTATTATACAATATGAATTGGTATTATTAAAGAGAAGAAATAATCTACCATAAATGTCCTTTTTGTGCTAAGTTTATGTTTGTACATTGTGGTTTAATATTGCTGCATCATTAAAATCTTGCCTGTTCTAAGCAGCAGTTATCCTAGAACCCTGTGACGGAGCTGAGACTTATGTCAATGGAAAGAGGGTGACTGAACCAACTATTCTGAAGTCAGGTCAGATTAACTGTCATATTTTTACCTGTTTCATCTTTCCCTGAAACAACCACATTGCAGGAAGATTGACATGTAAATATTTAACTAACTCGTTCTGATTTGTGGTGCCCCTGCAGGAAATCGCATCATCCTGGGGAAAAGCCACGTATTCCGGTTCAATCATCCCGAGCAGGCCAGGGCTGAAAGGGAGAGGACCCCCTGTGCTGAAACTCCTGCTGAGCCAGTCGACTGGGCTTTTGCTCAGAGAGAGCTGCTGGACAAACAAGGCATTGATATGAAACAAGAGATGGAGCAGAGGTAAAGAATACTCATATAAAACAAGCTGTGACCACGTTCTTAATACTTACTCATACACTGCTGCAAATTCATTCTTTTCCTTCCTCTGATTTTTTTTTATTTGCTTGGGTTTTTGTCCTCAGGCTTCAGGAGTTGGAGGATCAGTATCGCAAAGAAAGAGAAGAGGCCAACAACCTCCTGGAGAAACAGAGACTGGTACAGTCATGCTGAGTTGTTATAGTGTTATGGCAAGCTACAGAAAACTCCTCAGTAATAAATCTTCTACTGTTATGTTTATTTTCTTTTAAATGGAGCCACATTTGGAAGGAAAATGCGTTTGTGGGATGAGCAGCAAAGTTGAATGTGTGTATCCATGAAAACCTTTCCAGATCTTCTCTGCCAAACAGCTGATTCTGCTGTTGGTTGTTGGTTGGTGTCGTTTATTGGATTGAAGTCTGAGGAAACAAGACATTTTGACCATTTAAAATTTTCTTCATTTAACAAACAAGGACCTCAGTATGAGTGGAAGATCCATACACAACCACAACATCCTGGTACCTCCTCCTTATCCAGGTCACCCGCTTGGTCCCACACTGCTGTGGGATGGCATCCCATTCTTTAACCAGCACTTGTCACCAGTCAACCAGTGTGATTATGTTGGTCACTCTGATACCAAGATGATCCCACAAGTGTTCAGTGAGGTTGAGGTCAGAACTGCAGGCAGGTCATCCATGCTCTGGAGGTAGTCGCTGATAAATCCCACTCTGTGGGGGCCAGAGAGGTCATCTTGGAGGACAGAGTACCGTCCCAGACTATATATCGAATCACTAAGTTTATCTTAGGTGAAATTAACATAACCTACCTACATATTTAACTCATATTTAACTGCTCATTCCACAAATGCATTTTCCATTTACAAGGGAAATAAACAGATATAAGATTAACTACGGACAGGCATTGTTACAAAAAGAAACTAAACACTAATTTACTTACTGTAAGTAAGTTAATATTGATTTTGAATTTGAATTTTTTTAGACATACAGTATATATATACCTAAAATATCTCCAAAAATAAAAAAAACAACTGTGCTATTAGTATATCTACATATTTCTACAATCTGATAACTGATTTTATATATATATATATATTGTATTAAGGGTTATGAGCACAGTTTTTATCAGAAAATGATAAAAATTGAATATGATAGATTCAATTTTTGGTAAGTATTTAATATGATAGATTAGCTGTTAAGGGGTAAAGTTGTGTTTGTCAATGTTCCTGTGACCAGACACTGGAAAAAAATAATAATTTGATCGTTAGCATACAGTACGTGTGGACAAGCATTTATCATCACTTTACTGACTGACATAACAGTAAAATCCACTAAACCTTTAACATGGGTCATCAATAAATCATTATCTAGGATTATGAGAGCAAGCTGGAAGCTCTGCAGAAGCAAGTGGACCGTTGTTACCCGGAAGCCCCGGAGGAAGAGGAGGAACCAGAAGAAGAAGGTAGAGATAACAGCTGACAAACATGCTGTGGAGGTGTTGGTCGGTTAAGACACGATAATGTTTTTATTATTTTGTCCAACAGTTCAGTGGACAGAGCGAGAAAGAGAAATGGCTGTGTGGAGCTTCCGTAAGTGGAGGTGTTACCAGTTCACCTCTCTACGAGACCTTTTATGGGGAAATGCTATTTTTCTCAAGGAAGCAAACGCCATCAGTGTTGAACTCAAAAAGAAGGTGTGGCATCTTGTTGTTCTTCATACTCTATCAGTATATCTACATATTTCTACATATTGTATCATTTATCCTTCATCTCGATGTTTCCTGTCCCCCTGCAGGTCCAGTTTCAGTTTGTGTTGCTGACAGACACCCTCTACTCCCCCTTGCCTCCTGATCTGTTGCCCTCAGAGGCAACTATAGACAAAGAAAAGCGACATTTTCCTCGCACAATTGTGGCTGTAGAGGTGCAAGATCAGAAGAATGGGGCCACTCACTACTGGACATTAGAAAAACTAAGGTAGCTGCCCACAGATCTTTACTGAGCAAACTTTACTTACATATACTTTACAAATACTTAACATCTATGCCTGACACACTGTGCCTGTAGTATACTATCATACATGCAGCTTTTTCATAGTATTGCAATGTAATAAAAACTCACCAGCCACTTTATCAGGTCCACCTTGCTAGTACTGGGTTGGACTTCTTTTTCCTTCAGAACTGCCTTAACTCTTGGTGTCATAGATTCAACAAGGTGGTGGAAACATTTCTCAGAGGTTTTCTCCATATTGACATGACAGCATGACACAGCTGCTGCAGGTTTGTCGGCTGCATCCATGATGAGAATCTCCCGTTCCACCACATCCCAAAGCTGCTCTACTGGACTGAGATCTGGTGGCTGTGGAGGCCGTTGGAGTCCAGTGAACTCATCGTCATGTTCTAGAAAGCAGGTGGAGATGATCTGAGCTTTGTGACATGGTGCATTATCCTGCTGGAAGTAGCAACAGAAGATGCTCCACTGTGGTCATAAAGGGATGGACATGGTCAGCAACAATACTCAGGTAGGCTGTGCTGGTTAAACCAGGCCACGTTGGTACTAAGGAGCCCAAAGTGGACCAAGAAAATATCCTCCACACTATTACACCACCAGCAGCCTGAAGCGTTGATCCAAGGCAGGATGGATCCATGTTTTCATGATTATATTCTGTAGACCTTGGTTGGAACCAGTGCTTACTGGACTTCCTGTTGTCTTTCTATCATCTCCAACCAGTCTGTCCATTCTCCTCTGACCTCTGACATCAACAAGACATTCTTGTCCAGACAACTGCTGCTCACTGGATATTTTTTCTTCTTCAGACCATTCTCTATAAACCCTAGAGATGGTTGTGGGTGGAAATCCCAGTAAATACTCAGACCAACAACCATGCCTCATTCAAAGTACCTTAAATCTCCTTTCTTCCTCATTGTGATGCTCAGTTTGGACTTCAGAAAGTCATCATCATGTCTGCATTACTACATGCTGCTGCTATGTGATTGGTTGAGTAGATGTCAGGTGGACCTGATAAGGTAGATGGTGAGTGTATATTGAGAAACTGTGTTTCTTGTAAGTTAGTTTAATACTTTAGAAACATTCTTAGATGCACAACTAAATAAAAATGTCTGCATCTATTATAAAAGTGAGCAATTTTTCAATTTCCTTAGTTAAAGATCTGGTAATAAGCCCTCTGTTTACTCATTAAATCCTAGTTATGAGTCTGTTTAATGTGATCTTAATGTGACACTTGTCGCCGCTTCCTTCAGGCAGAGGCTTGATCTCATGCGAGAGATGTACGACCGTGCAGCCGATGTGCCCAACAATACCAGTGAGGAATGTGAAAATGTGATGACAGGAGGCGACCCTTTTTATGACCGCTTCCCCTGGTTCCGCCTGGTCGGCAGGTAAACACTGTAGAGATTGAGGATTTCCTCCTGAACTTATACAGGTCAACAAGCCCAGAGTTAGGAGTTTCTGTCCCTTTAGTGAAATGGCGTGGTATCAGCTGATGGGCCAGTGTATTCATTCAGTCTGGTGGACCATTATCATCATGTCACACACTGTGTTTGGTAAAATATAATACTGGGCATCATTTGCTAATGATAAGTTCTGATTCTAGAGCATGCCAACTGATGACAAGCCCATCATCTTAAAAAGGGAAATTAGTAGTGGAGCGTTCGAGAATGGCATGTCCTCAGTCCTCCTACTCAAAACCTGTTGTATTCTTCTCCCATTGTGGCACACAGTGTCCCAGTTTCTCTGCCCAGTCCTGTCTCTATCCACAGATGAATTCTACTCTATCACTTTCTGTTATATAATACTCTGCACATCCACCCTAATAATGTCATTAACTCTTGTAAGACATGCAAAGAGGAACAGAAAGTACTCTCATTTTCTCATAAATTTAAGATATTTATAGAAGGGGCTTGTATTTACTTTAACTGCTTGAGATGCCAGTCCTTTATCAGAAACTAATCTTTTTTTTTTTTTTATTCTCACCAGTACGGAGCTCATCTGGTGACATCAGAAGATGATTTGTGTTTGCATTTCAACATTTGTATCTAAATTTAGAGCTTTCTGATTTTTAAAATTCAAATCAAAGCTGGTTGCAAAGTTATGTGCAAAACGTGGTCCTGGAAACTGGCTGCAAAAGAAAAATGTTCGAGGAGTGAATGTTTGATGCACCACTGCCCCCCTCTGTTCTGGAGTTTTAAAAGTTGTGCATGTTATGCTAAAACAACACGATTTAAAACAGTTTAACTACAAAACATGATTTTATTTAACAGAAGCTACATGTTCGACTCAGGATCAAATGATTATTTATTTATTTTTTTATTTAGTGTAAGTCACCCAGCTTGTTTTAAATCTTGGTTGTTCTTTGAGGGAATGTGTAATTAACATTCACTGACCATGTATGGCTATTTTTACTAATTCCAAGTGCAGTGAAGATGAATCATCCGGTCTGTGACCTGTTTGGCTACAGAAATTTAATGTTTTTTGCTCCATCAAGTCTTGACCTGTATGCATTCTCCATCATCAAGGTCTGATACACTGAAATGCATACTATATACTAGTATTTTTTTATATTTTTAACACTTTCCCACCGGATCCCTGTGTCTCCACTCAATACTTTCCATTAAAACAAAGAGTAAACATGGTTTTTGGCTCAAACAAGGGAGGTTTTCTCCCTTGGTCCAGTCCATTTGTTTAAACAAGTTTGTTCTTTCTATCTTACTGTACTAACCTAGTTCCCATGTCTCTGGCTGCACCAGAAACCCTTTATTCAACACATGCATGAGCGAGCGCATGAGTGACCCCACCCCGTCCCCGACCCTTTCCAACTCTGAAATTACTGAGCTGGCTGACTCGCAGAGGGAGGGTCGAGGGGCGGAGGAGGAGTTGGAGGAGTTGGAGGACCTGGATGATGATATCTTTTTGGACGACCCGTGCTCCGAGCTCGGGGGAGAGGATGATGATGATGATGATGATGATGATGATGATGATGATGATGATGAGGGAGAGCTCTGCCGAGGCTCCAGCGAAGGCCAGGATCCCTTTTACGACCGCTCTCCATTATTCAGTGTAGTGGGAAGGTTGGTGAGGTTTCAGGAGCATGCTGGTGGAGGAAACTAGCTCTTTCACGCTGAGATGCAGGGTCTGCTTTCCTTGAGAAACATCACCAGAAACGAACCCACACTTCACAATACAGAAAGTACAGGAGTTTGTTTTGGAGCGAGGACACTTTCTGAACACATGAAATTAAGTTTTAATTATACGCAGGAGAATTTTTGTTTTGTTTCTCACGTGGCAGCCTCACATCTTCTGTTTAAATAATTTTGGTTCCCAGATGTTTTGTGTTTTACTGTTCATGAAACACAGAAAAGTCACAGTTTACAACAAGAAGCTCAAGCACTGATGCCAAGACTTTGAATAAAGGCAACTGGACTTCTTCTTGGTTCTTGAAGACGTTTCACCTCTTATTTTAAAGGATTCTTCAGTTCTAACTAGGCCAGAAATGTTCATTGAAGCAACTGTGCTGCAGGTTTTAGATGTTTCCCTGCTGCAACACGCCTGATTTAAATTAATGGATCATTAAAAGGCCTGTGCTGAACTTGACAAGCTGGTGGGCAGATGTCATATCATTTTAATCAGGTTTGCTGGAGCAGGACAGTGGCCCTCAAGGACGGGAACTGGACGTGCCTAAGTTTCAGCTTTTAAGTGTAAAAAGGAAGTAGACATGTTAAGGTCACATGGTGTCACTGGCCCTCCTGACCATTGTGTGAGTCGTTTAAGTCATTATCATCTGTAAATTGTTTACCTACCTGACCAAAACTGGTGTGGTCACATAGTCCAACATGTGATTGGTGAAGTCTCCCGGAGGAGAGTCAAAGCTGTGTTGTAGGAAAAGTGACACACTCCAGAACAAAATCTTAAGACCAGCAGGGAAAAGTACAAATAATCACTTTTGGTACTGGTGGATTGTATCAAGGTTGCAAAATGAGCTTCAAATAGCAAAAAAAACAACAAACAAGAGCAAGAGAAAAAAAAAACAGAAGTGAATTTATTGAAAACTGTATTTAAACTGAAACAAGCTGTTCGCCAGCTGTGACCAAAGACCCCCAAAAAAACAAATCTAAAAGTGTGAAAAAGGGACTCAGTAGTGAGTAGCTCCACCATTCTTGTTCATCACACCATGCTTGCTCGATATGAGTGTGTCCAGGAGGCTGGTATGAATGTTTCTCCTTGCAGTGAAGATGGCTTCGTGAAGGACATCCACTGTCTGGAACTGATGCCTGTTCTTGTAAAGTTCATTTGCCATCCATCCCCAAATTTTCATAAGGGGATTTAAATCAGGAGACCATGCAGGATGGTCCAAAAGAGCACTATTACTCTCCAGAAAGAAGTCCTCAGTGAGGCGGGTGATGTGCACTTCAGCTTTGTCCAGTTAAAAGACCCAGTAATTATCGCACAGATGAGGGCCCTCAGTCAAAAGGGATGCCCTCTGTGACATTTCCACAAAGCCAGCAACAGTTTGACGCCCCTGGACAACCTGAAGCTCCATTTTTCCACTGAAGGAAAAAGACCCCCAGACCATGATGAAGCCTCCTCCACTGTACTGTTTGGAAAACATCTCCAGTGGGATCTCCTTGTTATCTCCAGCCACGATGGAAGCCATCCAGGTTAAGTTCCTTCCTCTATAAACCTTTTCTTCCACCTTTCAGTGTCCCATGTTTGGTGCTTTCTTGCAAAGTCTAACTTTTTCGCATGGGAGAAGACCTTTGAAGATGTTTTTTGTTTTTAAAGCCCTTTTCTCTTTTAGTTACTGGGCTGCAGTCAGTATCAGTAAGAGCCTTAATTTGGGCTGAGCATCGGCCTGTTGGATTCTCTGGCTCAGCACAGGTGAAATTTTGTGGATCTGCCAGGAAGAAATTTAAAATGACCATCTTACTGTGTCCAACCTCTGCGGCGATGGTGCGTTGCTTGTGCAGCTCAACAATCCCTCCACAACTGAAGACTGAAAGCTTTTTTCTTCAGGAGGCCGTGACAGTGTTGATGCAAGAAAAAAAAATGTCACAAAAGCCC